>NC_051155.1:232455522-232803022 GCF_013339745.2 Dermacentor silvarum
GTTCAAGTTTTCGACCGCTCAAAGCACAATAAAACACAGCGCTCACGAAGGATGCAGCAAGAACGAAGCTACGTCTGGGAAGTACATGTCCGTTTGGAGAAAAGAAGAAGAAGAAGCAGACTGCAAGGAGCTGTAATTTAGAAAATGAGAAAAAAGGAAGCAGTCAAAAGGCAAGCTCTTCAGCGGTGAACTGGAGCGCATGAGACGCAGGTCGACAGCTTGGCTTCGAGCCTCGGTCAAAACGCCAATACAACACTTTCCTTCACCTTATCAGGGCCCGAGCAGAAGAGAGCGGGCTTTCGACAATTCGTAGAAAGCCTCATTAGGGTGTAAGGGAAGCGAGTATGTTTCGATGGTTGTGAGAAAGAAAAAAAAAAAACAGAGAGAATAAACTCTAGCTGAAACGCACTCAGTTAGTGAGTGACACACTAGATAGAGAACTTACGGACGACGAATAGAAATACCGTCACGTTGGAGACGCTCGACAGCCAATGCACCACGCGAAGCCTGCGGAACTCGAAATATCATGAAATGCGGTGTTTTTTCAGAGTAACACAGACTAGTGCCAAACAGCAATTTTCTTTTCTCCATCTGCTCAGACTTCGCAGTGTCGTCAGATTCTTGCGCGATGGCCTTGCGACGCTGTTCACAAGCGCAGCAGTAGATGTGAAAGGAACTTTTATTTAGTTGTGTAGCATCCATCATTTTATCTATTTTGACTCCATACGCAATGTCTTTTTGTTGAATTATGGGCGCAGCATGACACTTGCACTTTTTCCTGCGCTGCGAGTTTTTTCGCAACCGAAGAACCTGTTACTATTGATTCTTGAAAATAAACTTTGATAAGGGAACCAACGAATGCCTATTCCAGTGAAAATTGGTTAGAATAAGGAGTAAGAAAAGAGAAAAATTGGAAAGAAGAATGTAGGCTCCAATGACTGGTGCGTTGCATGGTAATGTTGCCTTCGACTTCATAGTAAAACAGGAACTGCTCTTTTCCATCTTTCTGTAAGTTTCGGTTTTCATTTAAACCTCTTGAAAGACGGAGATTCGTGGCGAATGTTTGCTTCGTATCTTGCTACTGAATCCTTAGATTTTGAGCTCTATTACACTTCAGTCCCGTGAATTCAGGGTCGACAACAATATAGACCCTCGGATGAAAAACTAAAAGTAAGTGTCAACATGTTAGTGTGATAACGTTATCTCATTGAAACAAGACGATGCGGTCCTGTAGGGAGCCTGTAAGAAACTTAGCAACCTCATGTGTGAACAAAACAAATCTATAAACCAATTGTCCAAACAAATATGTCCACTAAGAAAGCAGCAACATGTGCTCACCTTGTGTAATCGAAAGTGGCAAGACAAGAATCTGTAAATGGTGGCGTGCAATAAACATTCCAAGGGTACTAGTCTTTCTCCACCGCAGAAACCAAACCCAACGTTGCCTTGACACGCGCCCGTCCTTTTTGAGCAGATTTCTTCAACGACTTGTGGGAATTCTTGTGGGAATAAATTGGGAATAATTGAATTGAAATTGAATTGAAACGGGATTTCTACTGCATTCTATAAAACAGTGATTTATGGCATCAAAGTATGAACCCAGTCTTCAGTCACCATTTCTAGCAGTTATGCTGCATAATATTTTTGTATTAGTGCCGTAACGAGAAGGCGCTTAGGCGGGGACGTAAAGTGCGCGTCCCTTCGAGAATCAAAATTAAGTAATTTTCCCTAACATTATGCCAAGATCGGTGGCGTCGTATGTTGAAGCCACCCAACACGAAGACAGAAGAGGCACAAACGCGACAATACGGGACCAAGCGATGTCGATGGTGTTACATGAGACATGAAGTTCGTTGACACCGGTCTAGTGGTCGCCTCCTCTTATCACTCGCCGGGGCTACGACGTAACAGAATAATGCATTCAACTTCAGTAATATGTTTGCGGGAGGTGCACCGTCCCTATAATTGCACGGGATCAGGCTTTGCCCTGCGTGTAAGAAGTGAAATGGAAGGGGCTGAGAGCTGCACACCACCTATTTTTCATCCCGCCAATTTTGAGCGAAGCAGTGAAACCTATGACTCTGGTCAACAATCAGAACCAAGAATTCAAAAAGAAATCACCGCCCAAGCACTCCGTACAGATGGTTAACCTGCGAAGCTGAAAAATGCGGCCCCGGTGTTTATCACTGGATTAATCCCGACGGTTCGTTAAAGTACTTCTCAATTATTGGTTACGTCTTTGTCTTTCATAATGAGGTTACCCACACGTTAGGCTGCGACGGTATGCCTGCAGTCCGCCGTTGTCGCTTCCTTTCGAGGTCTCGAGTTTGCTCGGCGGCGTGGTTAACAGCATTCGCCCGCATTGTCGCTTGCAATTCTTCGAAACTAAATTGCTTCAAAATTAAATAAGCTCTCCATTACGTAAGACAATGAATGGCTCATAACCCCTTAAGCAATGGCTCATACACGAGTAAACGCGGTCTCCCCATTACGACGACTTAAGAGAAGTGAAATTCTACGCCCGAATGATTAGCGGCCACGCATCCAGCTGTGGAAGAAGACGACGACGACGAACGCGGGAGCAGTGGCACGAGCGCGTGCTGAGCACGAGCACGAGCGCAACTCGAGGGGCGCCAACGAGCCAGCTGCTGATGATAGTTTTCTGTATACAAGTGATTATCAGACGCTTTTTAGTTTCGCCTAGCCATATAAAGCTTCGCTTTAAAACGGTCACCGATTGTCCACCGCGAATTTCCTGAGTGCGACAACGGTTGAATGGAAGAATCATGGACGGATAAAAGGCGCACAATGATCGAGTTTGGTTCTTTATTCGCAACAGGCAGCCATCTGTAGTTTCTTGTTTGCTGACAGGATCGGTAGCTTTCGTTGCGCGGAAGCTGGATTGACATGGGTGACCAAATTTAGGCGACCAGCATGACGTGGATTACCACTTCACGCTAAACCACCGCTCCAGCCGCTCATATACGGCGTCCTTGTGTGCGCCATAATTTGCTGGCACTGAGTGACGACCTAAATACTGGTCCGTTGGTTTCAGTACGTCGTATGAAGCTAGCTTAAATGGTGTTGGTGAGCCGGATCATGGTCAGCAAAGTCGAAGGAACTCGCGGTGTAGAATCAACGGTGACGCTTGGCGCCGCGCATCGCGAACTATACGTCTGTATTGTGGGGAGAAATACTTTCTTCTATTTAAAGCGAATGGCTTTCTTTGGTTCCTTCGGTCTCTTGCGTAGTTGGTCGCTGGTCGATGGTCGGACTCAGCAAAAAAAAAAAAAAAAAAGCCTTCGTTCGTTCATTCGTACTCTCTTTTCTGGCTAGCTCGTTCGTTCGTTCGCTTGTTCGTTCGTGCTATTCGCTTACATTGACAATCATCAATTGTCGATGGTTTTTGCACAATTTCCTTATTTCACTTCTTTAGCTTATACGTAAAAGAGCTGACAAGATAAAGAAAATGTAGAATGACTTGTTCTATCTAGGTTTCTCAAGCTACAATGAACAGGGCAGAGCGCTGGGAGATCATCGACGCTGTCAATCTTCATTGCCCGCCATGACAGGCCGCACAGTGTACAACGTGCGCGCAATTCGGCATTCGATGGCATTGGGAAATCAGCGTGCTTCTACGGCAATGCCGGCCTGTCAATTTTGACTTCGCATCATGGGGGAGCGACTGTGACAGTGCTCGGCCCACTTCATTAACGTCTTATTCTTCCTTTTTGTTTCTGTATAACTGACAGAAGATGCATTGATGTAAGCTTTGCTCATATACGCAAGTATTCTCTCTGTTCTCTCTCCCCTTTTTAGGCATGCATTTCTTCCTTCGCTTTTCTTTATATCTTTATTTGTTCCATTACTTACGTTCCAGTCTGCCTGCCTTACATATCTGATTTATTTCTCTCTCTCTACGTCAGGCCCACCCTGGATTACGCGGATACTCTATAACACGGCCAATAAGGAAACGCTCGCTCTTACGTAAGACAAGTTCATCTAAATACGGGCCAGTTCTTTAACTATAAGCCCGGTTTTAAACCACGCGACTGATGATGATGATGTCGTTCATCGACGTACGTCAGACATAGCGACGCTGCGTGGAATATTCTCCTACATCCACACAGGGAAAAGGTTCAACCGAAAACTAAATATAGAAGGCAGCGAGGAATCTGCAGTGTACCGAAGGCAGTGCGACTGGCATATAGCATTTTTTTTACCTCTTTGAGTTCGTGCTCTCCCTGAAGCGGCCATGGCAACGCACCTGTGCTCGTGTCGCTCTTACGTCTTACTGCGACAGTAGTTAGGAGATCGAGGCCACACAGATGAACTAGATGACTCTGAAAAGATTTGCCACTAGCCGAGTATTTTAGAATCTTCGATAAACCAAAGGAAACGTGCCCCCTCGCGTACAGAGATGCGAGGCATGCTGGGAAAAATATCTATTCTGCTGCGCCCGTTGCCAGTCCACTTTGTTTTAAGCCACTCATCGCGCTGTCTTCGAAACAGGTCCGCATTCCCCAAGAAAACGCGTGACGGAAATAATGCACGAATGATAGCGTAGCACGCTAATCGTTTGTGGCGCGGCAGGGGGCATTAGGCGTATGGACACTGTGCAGATTTGGGAATTTGACGAGGCAACAGTGTAGCGGTCCCTCTCAACGATGTCACCGAAGAAACTGCTCATCCGGCGCGACTCGAGGCCTCGTCTCTCGCCCACGTCGCAGTCTTGCCCGCCGCGGGCGCAGGACGGGACGACGCGGAAGGGGCCCAGGGCGGGCTCCGGATCAATGTCGGCGTGCTGGCGCCGCCGAAGCATCGCGCGCGCGGCGGTCACTGGGCGAGCGCTCGCTGTCGTCGTCGGCTGATCGATTAAGTGCGATCGGTCCCCGGAGAAGCGTTAATGCGAGGCCCCACCACCGACCGCCGCTGAAAGCGCAGCGGCATCGAGGCGCGGTCTCTCTCTCTCTTTCCCGGCCCTCGCAGGATGCCTTTCAAACGCACACGCGCGCGCACTCTAGAGGGGTGTACACGCGAACCCCTCAACGTCCTAAAAGGCCTCGTCGCCGGTCCCCACATTCTGTGGGGGTTCAAGCGAGGTCATCGCTTCGCTTGAGTGTTCGCGGCCTGATAGCTCACAAAAAATGGTCATCTAATCTGTCGTCGACCTCCGTGGCACTTCGTTTTATTACTTGTTTCTTCTCGTGTTTGTTTCATTGCTCCCATTTTTCTACTTAGCGTTCTTGGAGTGGCCTCATCAACTTCGCAGCTTTTATTTAATTAATTTGCTTATTATTCCGTATTCAGTCATTCATTGGATTTCTGTTCGTATGGAAGTCAAACAGGCGCTCGGATTCCGAAGGGAAGTGCGTAAGCAACTGAATGCTCGCGTACACGCGCTAACTTGGCGTTGGTGAAAAGTGACTGAACCGCCACGTTGTACGCAAACACCACGTTCCTCACTTGAGATGCGTCAAATATGTCGTCGAGGATCAATTATTAGAAGCACTTCTGAAGCGGCTATCACAAACCTTTTTTCGTAATTGCTGTTTCCCAAACAGCATTCCCGGTCGCCTTGCTAATCGTGCACAACATCACGATTGACTGACATATACCCTCACGAGTGGAATAGTTAGAACCTTTTTGGTAGCACGAGCCCTGATTGATGCCCAAAGCGGCACATGTGCGCTGACTGACAACGCCTCGGTTGCTATTTTGACTAAGGAGGGACAGATTGCATTACTGCTCAGAACTCAAGTTCGAAATGAGTTTTCACGCACACCTGGAAACTCTTTCAACGCGAGTTCAAGACAATGCCAGAAGGAGGAGGAGCTGTCAACCTACCTGCAGCCCGAGAAAGAATGCTCCGAGAGTGCTGGCAGTTCAGAATTCGCAAAGCCAGGTGTGATGCAAGGGGAAAAGAGGGTCGTGTAAAGGATGAGACAAAGAGGGGTCTCCTTTCATTAGAGCCACAGCCGAGGCACGGCGGATGGGCGGTGGCCATTGTTTACGGCGCGAACCACGTCAGTGCTCCATTCACAGCCGGTACGTCTTCGCGCCCTTCGTCGTTCGAGATGCGCTCTCAGAATAGCGCGCGTCGAAATAGAGGCGACCCCGTGTCGCGCGCGGCGAACTGGGAGGACGAGGAGGACGCGGAAAGCGGCCGAACACGCGCGCTTAGAACTGGGCGACAATGTGGCGGCGGGTGAAGCCTCCCTGCACGCGACAGCGACCGGAGCTCGAACCGCGGCGGCTCCCCACAAAGGCTCCTGCAGTCTTCCCTCCGCTCCTTAACGTGAACGCTGCGGGTGAGGAGGAGGAAAAAAAGAGGGAGCGAAGGCGAAATGCGCTCATCTTCCTGGGAGCCACCGCGGCTGTTGTTCTGGCGCATGGTTAATTGCGTGTCTTGTTTGTGCTTCGCGTCTCAAAACAGAATAGCGGCCCCAGAGCGACGCCCCTCACCGCGGCTTTCTGCGGGCCTCCTCCGCTACGTCCTTTTCGTCGAGCCTATTTTGTTGCTCGTGGCCCGTTTGGCACACACCCGAATTCCGCGAAGCCACGGCGAGCTATCTGAGCGTGCGACATGTCGGTGGGTGGGTGGTGGGGAGGGCGCGAAGCCAGGAATGTCAGAGTGCAAGGTGAATGAACTCTTCACGCAGCTTCCGCTGCTGCGTGCCTGTTTAGAGATGGTCAGAGGGCGTACGGTGGGAACAAAGGTTCGAAGCATTCGGCCGTTTACGCAATGACGTGCTCACTCACTCACTCACTCACTCACTCACTCACTCACTCACTCACTCACTCACTCACTCACTCACTCACTCACTCACTCACTCACTCACTCACTCACTCACTCACTCACTCACTCACTCACATGTCCAAATGCTTAAAGTTTTGCAGAATAATGTGATTCATTTCCCTAACAGAAGCAGCTATGCTTAGTTTCGGTATTATCACAGGTACAATTATTTATACGACATAAAATTATTTTCTCGCAATTGCTGCTGAAAGTTTCATTAGATTATAATATGAAAGATGCAACCTGCTACTTTTCCTGCTGTTGCTGTTATGAAAGTACATAAGCTTGCGCAATATATATTGCAGTCGTAGGTTTTCTTTTCTCCTTGATGTAGCGACAGTACATACTTGCACTTTTCAGTGCACGTACACCGTGAGCAGCCTTCCGGCTTCTGCGTGCATTAAGTTCTCGAAGAAAAGCCAAAGCCAAGCGCGTAAAGCATGGCCGCACTTCAGGGACAAATATACGCGTGCCTAAATTCACGTAGCCCTTAGAGAGCGGGTGTCGAGGCCGGGCGTTCCTTTGAATTCCGGCTTTTGACACGCACGCGCGCGCAGGCGCGTGAAGCCGCACGCGCTCGAGCGTTCGAGAGCACAGGGGCGTGTGAGCGAATCCAGCGAAGCCAACGATGGGAAGCACCGAGCCTGACACGATCAACAGCTGCTGGGATCACACACTTGGTAGACTCGGAGAAGCCACGGTATTTATAGCAGGCGGGACTCCGGGGCAGCGCACTTTACTTTAATCTCGGCGCACCTTGGCCTCCCGAGCCATGAGTTCTCATGCATTCATGAAACGTAAGTTTAAAAAACAAAGAAATCGAGGATTCTCCTCACTTTCGTACGTGGCACGAAGTCTGGTGTCGGTTTGACCCGTGCTTGCTCTGACTCCGATTTTAAGCTGCTTTGCTTACGAGGCACGAAGATTCGTCCATGAGTTAATGAGGAGCTGAACGCAATCACTTCGTGATTTTCTAGCACTAGCGAGAGATGCGTGGCGGTAACCACTAAACCGGTGCAATGAACTCAATGGCGCACGCTAGGACAGGATGACTCTACTGCTGGCGATGGAATTCCATGTGCCTTTTCTCTTTGTTACCACGTAAGTAACTCTAAGCAGCCAGTACAGCCACCACGAGGAAATCGGTACTCATCAACGTCTCGCACTCTTCATGAATCGCAGTCTTAGAAGTTTCACTAAGTAAGCGGAACATTTTTGCAAATATGGTTCGCTGACTCAGTTGAGCCTATGTAGAACAAGACTAAGATGTTTCGTTTAGTGGAACTTATGTCGACAATATTCGGAGGGATATAAAGCAATACTGCCCAATGGGTATAGCGAATATTCTAATTGACATTAAGAGCAAAAATAGGAGATGGGCAGACCGTGTAATGCGTAGGATGGATCACAGGTGGATCATTAGAGTTACAGAATGGATACCAAGAGAAGGGAAGCGCAGCCGAGGTCGGCAGAAAACTAGGTGGAGCGATGAAGTTAGGAAATTTACAGGCGCAAGTTGGAATCAGCTAGCGCCAGACAGGGTTAATTGGAGATCGCAGGGAGAGGCCTTCGGCCTGCAGTCGACATATATATGGCAAGAAGCTCCACCGAACGAGGAACCGATGCTCAAGGAAACTTATTCTGTATAGTGTCCAAGTCGTTTCACTTAGTGAAATTAATTTGCAAATACGTCCCCCTTACTTAGTGGAACCTGTATGCAATCGGATTAGGAGTGAATGAATGCATCCTGCAGGCCTCGCTCATCTGTGCCAGCTGCATAATTAATAAAGATTAAAATGAAAGGTTTTTCGCCCCAAAAGCGCAATATGATTATGAGGCATGCCTCAGTGGGGGATTCCGGAATAATTTTGACCACCTGGGGTTCTCTCATGTGCACCCTATGCACTGCACACGGGTGTTTTTGCACTTCGATATGCGGTTGTTGCCGCCATGGGATTTGATCCCGTGCCCTCGGAATCAGCAGCGAAACGCCAAAGCCATTAAACCACAACAGCGCGTCCGTGCAGTATTTGGGTATATCAGGTGTTGATTACCCACTCATGAGTATTAAGTACATAATATATATATATATATATATATATATATATATATATATAGCGACACTGCCATCCGCCTTCATAGGAGTGCATAGATCAACTGTAAAGACATGCTGCCACGTTCGCGATTTGAGCGACACTGCTCGGATCTGCTCCGAATAATAATAATAATAATCAGCATTTTTTTTCATACCTCTAAGTGAAAAGGAGTAGCCGGCGCCAATTAAAGGCGTCAACATCTCCTAAATACCGCACAATCAAAAAAATTATAAAATATTAATAATAAGAATAAGAATATTAAACAAAAAACATCATATTCTGATGAGTGCCTATACTGCCGTGCTGTTTCTTTATATTTCAGGATTATCTGCTCAGGAAAATTTCTTACAAGAAACCCCTCCTTCCTCAAAAACGAAAAAAAAAGATACAGAGAAAAACGAATGAAAAAGAAAACTACTAGAAAAATACGTGGCTCTCAGAGGTCGATCGTTCAATATTAAACCCACTTCTTTTAGTGGCGATATCCGTAATGGCGGATTCAAGTGATCTTTTCGAAACAGTTTGTGTGTTTACTTATTTTTTTTTCAGTCCTGACGTTCTGTTTCTTTTTTTTTTCATTGATGAAAAACATAATTTCGTTTTCTAGATTGAAAACAGGGTTGTAGATTACAGATTAAAGCATTGAAGAAAGTCTTTTACTTGATTTTTTTTTAATCGGCAGCAAAACATGTAATCTCGCGCCGAATCACCCAAAGAAGCCAGTGTTCATACACGGGGAGAAAAAAACAAACAAAACAAAAATCCTTTCATTCCGCCTGCAGAATCGACCATACGAAAATCTCTCCCTTCGTTCGTAAAATTTATGACGAGGCGTTTAGGTGTAGAGAGTTTCAGTGTTTTCTTTTTCTGTTATTTTCGAGCGCATTGGAGATATATTATTCACTGAAGATTACAAAGAAAAAATACTGCTATGGTTACGGTATCTATGTTCTTTAGCTTTCGCGAGAAAAATGAGCAATGAAGCGTAAACTTGCCGCAACATTCCGGGTTCCTGAAACACAACATCTTTGTGCTTTCGTTTTAAGGAAGTTGGGGCACTAACGATGCCTAACATGAGAGCACTCAAAGAAACATGCCGAAATAGTTATTGTGCACACGGCGTTTCTTGAGCACACACAAGTTAGAACGATTGCGGCATAGCTGTTCTAATGAAAGAAAATTAAAAGCTATGAAGCCATACCAGTAGTTTGGAATTAAACTCTCTGACCGGCAATATCTTTACGAATTTATTTCAAGCACATTGTGTTTGAAAGATCACATTGTGGGACTTTATTTTCTTTTTCTGTTTTCGTCCTGACAAAACCGCTATTCGGCTGCGAGACTTGGCCTACAGATTGACCACGCCAGGGGTCATCGTCTATACATTACCGTATACCGCTCTGATACTCCCCGCCGTTATTTACACCTGTCGCTCTTTGTTTGGCCAGGTTGACAGAGGAGCGTTATACCCCGGCCCAGCTCACAGCGTGGCACTCTCTATTACATCGGTGGCGATTCGGGCACCAATGAGAAATTGCGCTAAAGGCCCCGCCACTGCGGTCCATCGGTGCCGCTCTGTTGACACAAAGTGCGCCCACGTATATATATATATATATATATATATATATATATATATATATATATATATATAACTTATACCGCCACACCGACCGCCGAACGCGTCGGCGCCGGCGGAGCGTCGAAGCAGTCGCCAAAGCGAAACCCGGTTCATTATTGCGTTGGCGAGATCGCTTCGTGGAGACAGTGTGCAGCCGAGAAGAGGCCCCACTTGGAACAATAAACACCGCAGAAAGAAACAACGCCGGTGCACAGCTGAAGGCCAAGCGCACGCACGATCGCGGCATGCAAAGACGTCGCCAGGAGAGAACTCGCCCTCTCTTCTTACTCTTGGTGGCGCTCACATTTTTGGCGATAAGCAAATGCGTGGACCACGCTCAAGAGCCAAAGGCCGGGCGACTGCTCAGCGCCGATTCCCCCGGGTCCATTAAGTGGATTGCAGCGGGAACGTCGCCGTTGGGTTGTGTTGCGTTGGCGGCGGCGGCGGCCGCTGGCTGCTGCTGCTGCTGGTGCAGCTGCTCGCCGAAACAGATGGCGTCTATTATTCCGTAACTCTTTTAATGGAACGCAAGCACGAGAACGGACAGTTGCTTCTTATACTTTGCTTCGCGCTTATTTTGTCCTGCATATTTCGTGTTGACTCCCCTTTTCGTTTACTATCATCACTTCCTTTTTTTTTAACTTTCCTCAATTGTTCCAAATGTATAAGGTAGGGAAGTTATCCTCTGATCTTTCCTGAATGGCGAAGGAAGTAGCACGTGTGATAGACGCCGTTTTCTTCGAGCGTAACAAAATTTAAACGCGAGCCCCAGTGCAGAGAGCAGCAGCTGACGCGCGAGCAACGTGAAAGAGTCAAGGTGATTTTTTTACGCTCATTAAAAATTTACGAGAGCAGGGAAGTGCGCGAGATCAAAGGGTTAAACGCAACGGCGTGCTGGGCGGTACCTTGAACATGGGGTTCCTAAAATCACAGGGCACGTTCTTTTGGTCTTTTGTGGCCCCTGCAGGGGGTGGTCACATGTTGACGGGATGGTTAAATGTTTATCGTAGCTGTGTTTATGAACAAACACGCTGTTCGTTCCACTACATGCTTATGTTTGGACGCAGTAACTGCAGTTATCACTTGTACGGATAAAGAGAAAAGGGGCGACAGATTTATATCCTTTGCGAGACAGTCAATGTGTTTACGTGAATTCGGGAAAATGGGCCCAGTCGTCATAATATTCACTTGTTTGTAGCGAACATGTGGCCAACATGGTTCAACTCACTGAATCCCAACGATTGGCTCCTGAACTTCAACGTCCGGAGAGCTTGGAAAAGGGCCCCATTAAGTATGAAACGACGATTTTTGGTTGTCACTGTGAGATTTTCAAGCGAAGCTTGTATACGCTATTCTGCGCCGACGATGTAACGTTAAAAAAAAAAAGACAGCTGCTCTCAGAGTTGCACAGGTGGTTGGCATGCGCTCGTTCCACTGCTCCCGCATTCGTAGTCGTCGTCTGCTTCCACAGCTGGCTGCGTTGACGCTAATCCTTCCAGCGTAAAATGTCACTTCTCTTCTGTCGTCGTAATGGGGAGGCCGTGTTTACGGGGGTATGAGCCATTGCTTAAGGGAGTATGAGCCATTCATTGTCTTACGTAACGGACAGATTTAATTTTGAGGAAATTTCATGGAAATCCATCCAGAATGAACACGCTAGGGAAAGGGCTCGTCGTCGACGTGCCGATTCTAGCGTGAGGGCTTCCGAAGGCCAGGCGAAATGTCAGCGAAAAGCCGCGGACCCCGAGTTGAAGGAGCGCGATGTTGATGCCGAATGTCAGCGTCGTCTAGGCCTACAGGAACCCGAAAACGGTGGTGCACGCCTCGGCAGTGCTAGCGCCAACTTCCCCAGTGTGACGGCCAGGTTTCAACGCCAGTTTCTCGACCTGAACTTCGGAGGCAGCTGCAGTGCGTGTGACCAGTTGTGGTTCGAGCACAACGTTGTACTCGTCAGTGCAGTTCAGTTCTGAGGAACACCGAAGAAATGCACCAGAAGCTTCGCTTACCCTCATCTCCTCGACATGAAAAGGACTACTAATTTTTTCAAAACAAGCCCACACACAAGTGCACATAGTTCTGTTATTAGTGCAATGATGTAAAAAGTCTTCAGAAAGTCTTCGAAACAAACCAGTTCAAAGTTCGCCCTTTGTTGGTCTGTGTACAAGACTCTTTTGTGATATTCACAGCGTCACCCAACTGTTACTGATTGGTGCAGTGCTTACTGTGTTGGTTCTGTTTGACGGCGCATCAGGAACCGTTCGCATTATCTGCTGATTCGCCTCAGTGCTGTATGCTGTTAGATATTTCTTCCAGCAAGAAATTGTTTTTTTTTTTAATACATGATATTTAGAGGATGTTGCCTACTTTAAGCGTCACCGGCTACTGATTTTCATATATAATTCATGCAAATGCGATTGGGTCGGGCATCTATCAACCGACTTTATTTGTTTTCTTCTTTCTTTCTTTCTTTCTTTCTTTCTTTCTTTCTTTCTTTCTTTCTTTCTTTCTTTCTTTCTTTCTTTCTTTCTTCCTTTCTCTTTTTTTTTCTTTCTTTCTATTGAAGTTATCACACGGCAGATCGAGAAAGACAGAGAGAAAGCTAGGATAGAAAAGGGGGGAGGTCAAGCAAACGGACATTCGGTTTGCTATCCTACACTGGGTGAAAGGGTGAATAGAGAGAGGAAAAGAGAAAAGAGTGAGCACTGCGCGCACGCGGGCGGATGGACGGAAGAGCTATAAAAGTCAAATGGACGGTGCACATCCATAACTGCCCTAGTGGGTAAATAGCTTTTTGTGCCAGCGACGGATCGGACCGTGGTCCTAATAATTTTACTCAGACAATGGTCTTCAGTCCAGCTGGTTTAACGCTGTCTGGCGCGAGAAGCGTCGTAGGACAGGTGCGTAACAGGTGTTCGACAGTTCCCTCACAACTACAGGAGGAACACATCGGACTATCGACCATTCCAGTGCGGTAAGAGTAAGCGTTCGTAAACTCCACTCCCAGTCATAAGCGGTGCAGCTGGGAAGGCTATTTAGCCCTTGTAGCCGTAGTGAAAGGACCACAGTACGTAGCTCATAACTCGAGACAATCTAAAAAGTCCAGAAAGCTTGTTTTTTTTTTTTTTGTGCAGAAAAACAGACTAAGCTTCTTTGCAGCATCATACGGCATATTGAAGTCACTGTAGTAATGCCTCCTTCTGCGTTGATCAAGCGTTCGTTAAGAATCAGATCCTGAGTGTCTCTAGATGTCTCCAACGAGATTAGAGTTTGTGCGGTGCGCACACTGCTCCCAAGCGCTCGCTGGCAGCAATTCAGCGCGTTTCTTTGAGATTTTAAATCAGACTATATTTAATTGAACCAGAATTTCTGTCAAAAGATACTGCATTAAGGACCCCGGTCTGGTCGGATCGGTTGTCCTATACCCACCGAAATGGCCAGTTGCACGAGGGAGTGGTATAGTGATGTAGACATTATCGGCTAGCGTTAACCCATTAAAGACCAAGAAAAAATATACCAGTTACATTTTGCTGATTTTTCGTGTGAGATGATATTTTCACACTACAAGTACATTCTGAAAGTTTCATGAGTGCCGCTTCATTCTTTGAAACGCTAGGATAGTGTACTTTATAGAGTACGCTGGGCCTTTTTGGAAGCAAAACCTGATGTAGGTCACCAAATGTAAATGCTATATTTGGAGCTTCAAAACACAAATAGGCTTCCAGCGAAGAGTGAAACAAACTTTGCTGTAAGCCCTCATAACCTTCTGGTAGCCAAATGAGCATTTTAGTGGAAAATATTTTTTGTTGGGAGGTGTTCTTGCTATTCACGTGTGCAGCATGATTTCACGGGGAAGGACTTTGGTGTTGCTTTCAGAGGCGCGTGCGTGAAAATATATTATTGATGCAGATCTACACGTGATATCTTACGATGAATGCAGGTTTTCAAAACTAAATCCTTCAGCATTTGGTTCAGTGGTAGTTGAAACATTCAGAAGGCTGGTGGCATCTCCTCCAAT
The DNA here is from genome assembly GCF_013339745.2 of Dermacentor silvarum. Classification (NCBI taxonomy): domain Eukaryota; kingdom Metazoa; phylum Arthropoda; class Arachnida; order Ixodida; family Ixodidae; genus Dermacentor; species Dermacentor silvarum. The sequence goes on from NC_051155.1 coordinate 232,470,051, forward strand.
TACAGTCTGTTCTTGCACTTCAGACCTGTTGTATGATTTGGTCGGCAACATTTTTGTTAGAATTTTCTGATTTTTCAAGAGATAGGATCTACGTCTAGGTCCTCAATGCGGGTTGCTCTACTTTCACTGCATAAGTCATCTCAGTTGGCAGAGGAATATAGATCGTCTTGGTTGTTTTCTGTTCCCTCCCCACCTATTTTCCGATTTGTAATAAATCCTGCATAAATATTCTGCTTTTGTAAATAATGTTCATATGATATCTAAATGAATTTTTATTTATCTAAATTTAAGGCAACACTGCTCGCTATTTTATTGGCTCTGAAGATAAGAGCGTCAACTTTCTCGGCAGCAAGAAAGGAACCAGGAGGAATAGTAGCAATCTTGCTGTAATACTTTATATACTTTTACCTGCAATGGTGATTGAAGTGTTTGTAGTGAGCAAAAATATTCAAAAAATTATAAGCAAAAAATAATGGTAAATAATCCACCGTGTGTAGTTCGGGAACAAGCACACCCCTCTAGCATACACGTAGGCCCAGTGTACTTCACAAAGTACGCCTACGTTCATTTTCTCACGATGCTATAAATATGTATTGTATATGAAACGTCATGCATGAATTGTTTACGCCATTCTTCTCTAAAACGTCCACACGAACCTCAGCTACGTGAAGCATATGATATGCTCGATAAAAAAATAAAGAAGGTGGATGTACAGCAGCACCTCACACGTTCAGCACTTCTCCAACTTTGGCGATGAATAAATCAAATACATCATGCAGCTGACAAAAAAACTACAATGTGGTCGTCTTGGCAGGGCCCTTTTTAGCAAAACAGCGTACTAAGGAACACAGTATATTTCTTCTTTAATGGTTTAAAAATGAAAATGGTATTCTACTTTTAAGTGTACGCTGGTCCCTAATGGGTTAAGCAGGATTATACTGTCCTAATTCACTTAGGATATTCTCCCATGGCACAGTGAGTTTATGAGCATGGGGCTAATTGGCAATGTTGTATAACTTCCCGCAGTCAGGGCAACTTAAAGAGAACTTTGAACTGAACGTTTCAATGTTTTGAATTTAAAACTGTACTAGTTGGTATATTCATCTTGCGTATCATGCAGCACATTCAAAAACGAGGACAAAGAGAAGAAATGCACAAGACATGGTCTAACCCCCATCTATCATTCTCATTAGAACCCACTATATAAAACAATATCAGAAGAAAAAAAATGTCGTAGTTTCACCCGAAAGGCGAAGCATCAATTGCGATAGCAACTTGACAGAGCAACTTGACATACGGAGTAAGGATAGTAGTTTTATCAGCTGTATAAACTTGCACATGCCGCAGCGCCAGCAACGCGCAGGATTGTTGTCGACGCCGTCGCCGTTTTGGCCGCGTTCGCACCGAATGCGCGCGGCGTTGGTGACTGTTGCCAGGGTCTCTGGGGGTGGCTTGGAGGTTTTCGACGAGATCAGAACGGGAAACTCGTCGAGCAGCGTCGGAAGTCTTTACCACCTTCTCACCTCGCAACGTTTTTATATAAATATGCATTTGGTGCCGCAGCTAAGCGTCGCCTCCCCTCCCTTCCTCCCTTCCTCCCTCCCTCCCTCCCTCCCTTCCGTCTCCCATGGACTTTCGCGCGACAGAAGAAGGCGCGTTTGCTCTCTGTATGTATGGGGATTGTAAATGAGGAAAGAGACACCTAATTCTGCAGCCCTTCAGTGAGCATGGCGTAGAACGCGCGTTTGCTCTCCACCGTGCATTCGCTCCCCGTGAAGGCGCGCGTCCCTCGCGCGCTTTCACACGCACATACAGAATACAGCGCGCGGCGACGATTTCATCGCCGTTGACATCATACGGAACCTCACGGCGACGGCGACGCCGACGGCAGAAATCCGCTTTGAGTGTCCATATAATTGCTATCGCAATAAAAGAAGACACCATTACAATACCTTAGTGCATTTCTGAATGGAATGCGTATCAGGGCTCTCACTTTCTGCATGTACTAGCAAGGTACTTAAACTTTATGTCACTCATGGACGACCGCATGATACAACCTCTCATTTCAGTCTAGTAGAGAACGCCTCGATCAATTCGTGCGGAAGTTGTTTTCTGTGAGGTAAGCGCGCCATTGTTTCGTCGATAAGAGATGAACAGCAACATTCATGGCAATCGGCGGCAAGGACGTAAATGTTTCGCGTTAAAAAGCGAACGTTGATGCGCTTTAAGTCTCACACGGAGGCATCGTCCACTTTGTCCAGAATATTTCTTCCGTCATGATAGCGGTATATCTGGTACACAATAACCACCTCGCAGTATACAAATTTGGACACGTGCCTCACGTCACATCCTGTGGCACTACCTTTGTTACGTTTATCTAACCATTTCTTTACCTTGCGCATCATTCCCGCGAGCTTCTGGAGTGCGGTAAATTAACGCTATATCCGCCCTTAAACGCGTCGCCATGTTATTGTTTAGGGCGTACTAAAGAATATTAATTTTATTGGGTTTTACGCGCGAAAACTATGATCTGATTGTGAGGCATGCCTCACAATCAGATGTTTTTAACAACTGGGGTTCTTTAACGTGCACCTAAATACACAAGCGTTTATGCATTTTGCCCCCATCGAGATGCAGCCGCCGCGACTGGGATCAAACCGATGACCTAGAGCAGCAGCGCAACGCCATAGCCATTTTTTAGAGCGATAGCTCTGCTACTCTTGGTACAAACCCAAAAAAATGCCTGGTTCCGTAAATCTGACCTTCAAGCTCAGCCAAGGTCAAACTGGGACTTAGCCTGCCACGACCGGCGGCTGCTGCGTGCGCCGCATGGACACCCTTATCTTGAAAGCGATCTGCGATGTGGACAAAGTGCGCCGAGTGCTGGTAGCTTCGTATGCGCTGTGCTTTTGTACGCTTAGTTCGCGTTGAAGCGAGACGCTGCATGAAGGTCCATTGGCTATCAGCGTCTGTGTGTTGTCTTGTGGTGCAGTTGTAGATGCGGTAGTTGCTAACGGCGCCGGGCTGCGTCTGTGTCCTTTCCCAAAGCACGCAGAACCGTGCTGTCGCTCAACAAACTTTTTTAAACCGCGTTCAACCGCGGCAAGTTTTTTTTTTAGGCGGCGCACGAACTTGTGTGCATACGAGAAGACAGCACATTGCTTTGTCCTGCTGGCCCGTTGTTTGTCTCCGGCTTCCTTGTCTTTCGTTTCCAAAGACCTACGCATTTTTTCGCACGCCTGGGCAGAAACGTGCGCCGGGAAACCCGCGTGTTCGATCTTTCAATTTTCTCGAAAAACGGTTCAATTATATATATTTTTTTTCCTGAAAGCAACTTATAGGAAATACGGTAACAGAGTTCCAAACATCGCGAACTCGACTAACATTGCTGCCTGTTCCTCTGCGTGTAATTTTCATTATGTGGCTCTATTCGGGTTGAGAAAAATGGGTTGTGTCACAGGGTTGTCCACATCTAAGGTGAACATCTTATTAGTATTCAAGACATCATAGAAGATGATGTTCAGTACGTAATTCGAAAGATCATTATTGTGTTTATTGACACCATGATTACACATCGTATAACGAACATTTCCCTCGTGAAGTAGAATAAACGCTGCAGTTTTACCGGCTTGAATACTGATGGGGCGTTCACCTTAGATGTGGTCTACCCTGTACATAGAACAATGGAGCTAGTTTGCGTAATAAATGGTAGAAATATATCTAGAAAGAAGTTACTTACACACGTAATTTGTATATTTTATATGATTAGCTGAACATTGCCAAAAAAGAGAATTCACGGAGCTGTATAAATGAGAGAGAGAGTACACGCCAATAAAAATAAATTAGAAAAGAAGCATGCTAACGGTAAATATTCGAGGTCATCCACTTGCTTTTCAAGCAAATTAAACACCGAAACAATATTGATCAGTGTCAAACAAGGCGGCACTCTGAATAGACGCACGTTCGCGCTACTGGCGGGCAAACTGAAATTCAACGCGATAAACTTACACTAAAGAAGCGTGTCGGTCGTAGAACTTGCGTAACAACGTCAGCGGAACATCGATTGGAAAGTCGCCACGACGCTTCGCTGTCGGAGTTAGCTCATGAAGTACTGTTTATGACCTTTTCCCACAGCACTTCGCATTGTGTCTCAAGTCACAGCAATTTAATCGCGTACACGCTGTACCACCGTAGACAGAACGACGCATTAGGCAATGAGCTCGAGTGTCTCCCAACGTGTCGAGTCGTAAATAGCTCAAGGGTGAACGACGCGTTAGGCATAGCCCTGTCAATTTCAGTGACGCACACGCCGGGAATCGCAAGCGGGGACCACAGGGCGTCGCTCTCGCCTAGGGCATAAGAATCCCTTATATTGGGTTTTCCTATGCAGTCGGGCGCTGTAACGGGACCCAAAGGGGCGACTCGCGCGTGATCTGCATAATGCGCTTGCACCATGCCTACGCCTGCAAAGTGAGTAAAAGCGTGTTGCGAAAGGCAGGAATGCGGCTCGCGAATTGTGCACAGCCATTGATGACGTCTCCGCTTCGTTAAAGATGCCCCCGCTCCTTAGGCAATGCTGGTCTCACGGGCTCGCCTGTCTTTCAGCGCATGCTGCGCACGGTCACTGTGTGCAATGGGCAGATAAGATTGCACGTACGGGACTGCGTGGAACGCTTGAGCTACGGTGGGTGAGAAGAAACAATAAATGCGCGTGGCCACAGGGCAGTTAGCAATGATGTTGGTATACAGATAGTGCGCAAATGGCTCCGCGCGTAAGAATAAGGTGATTGACCTTTCGTTTTTTTTTCTTGCTTTTTGATCGCAATCTTAAACCCAAGACTTGAACCCACGTCGAGTTAAACCAACGACTTAAAAAAGAGCTCATTATTTCCACGTTTCAAGCTCGTTACGATTAAATTCAGGCTCAATAATTCTGCGAGAAAGTCAAGTGGCATTAAACAAGAAATGGCAGATTATAAAATGTATTCCGTTCATGGTGCGAACGTTTATGAAACGGACCTATTCATGAACCGAACATGTCAAATACTAAATACTGCAATTGGCATCTTGTAGCGTGGGTTCGCAACACTACGTACTAAAATGTGTAATACATTGCTCACTAACTAGTGCTGAAAATAAACGCCGTCTCTAAAAAAATTAATTTGGGGTTTTACGTGCCAAAAACACATTATTATTAGACAGGCTGTAGTGGGGGACTCCGGATGAATTTTTACCGCCTAGGATTCTTTATGGTGCACTTAAGCACGGTACACGGTAGACGGGCATTCTTCCCTTTCGCCCCTATCAAAATACGGTCGTCGCGACCGGAATTTCATCCCGTGCCCTCGGGAACACACCGTAGATTATTTTCACCCTTAAAAGTGATAAGGGTGGTGTAAATCTTTTATTCTCACCTTTACACTATTTTTGGATGTAAAGATGTGAGTTACAGATGGATTTACACCGTTATTTAATTTTGAGGGCGGAAAATAATTTTTAGCGTAGCAGTGCAATGTCATAGCGCCATACTCAACTACGGCGAGTACGCCAGCTCTTTTAACAAGTTAGGCTCCAGCCTGAAAAACAGGGCCCACATCCACAAGTAAAACTTCATGCCGTGGCTACAAGCATTCCCAATAGACGCCAGCCAACCGTGATATCGGACGTATTGTTAGCAATGGCGATCAGCCAATGGCACAAGGTATGCACGAACCAAAAGCTTTATAAATTGGGCCTCAGGGGATCAATTTAGCAAATGTTTCTTGTTTTTTTTTTTCGTAAGTGCACTTCACCATCGGCGGGCCGCATTGGCTAATAATCTGTCCAGCTGCAGAATTGGCTGAAATTTGCTTTTAACTAACAATTCTAGCGCAAACGCCTTTCGTGAATGTGGGCCCAAGTGAATAAAAAATAATATCGTAAAGCTAGAGAGGCTCGGTAGTAATTACATCCGAAAACATCTACGGCAAGAGCCCTGAGATGGAAGCGTATTGAGCTCACTCAATGGAGATACTATGTAGAGACCTAACGACGCAGAAAAGGGCAAAGCGTCCATCTTCGAAGCACTGACGAGGCAACGCAGAATGCCAAATGCGCGGGAAGTGAAAGGAAATCAATGCGGACCCGTCGTAGACAAGACAAGCGAAAGTCAGAAACAGAATGAAAGAGCACAAATAAATAAGAAGCAGGAAGCAGTAAAGAAGGCGGGCTTTCAAGGGCAAGGTCTAGTTACATGTTGCTTGTAGCCAAGTGGAGAGGCACATACTGAAACAATACGAATAGAGGCAGCGGGCACCGCCAGTGGAGGAAAGAGACGCACGATCGAGCAAAAGGGGGGGGGGGGGGGGTGCATCCGAACACGAACGGTGCGGCGTAACAGGGTTCGGCGCGACGGAAACATAGGAGGGCGGTCCCCGACGGGGCAATGAGAGTCTCTACTTTCTGCGTGTATAAGACGCAGGGGGGAGGGTACCACGCCGGGCGGGGGTGGCTCGACATGTGTGTGGGAGCCTGTATATGCATTCGTGTAGCAGAAGAGGCGCAAGGCCACGGCGAATGACACCACCGAGAGATGCACCAGCAGTATAACAGCCGCGGCAGCAGCATCAAAAAGAAGAACCCGGTCGCCTTTCCACCAGTTTGGGCCACTGGCGCAGACTGATCGGCCTTGGCTGGGTCGCGAGAATGGCAGTGGGAGCCCGTGTGTTCCGTTCTTCTAAATCTGTGCAGTCTTTGGGGGAGCTGGAGCTGCTGCCGCCGCCAGCAGCTTTAGAGGCGAACCGTACACTGCATCATTCACTCTCCAGACTTGCGGTGCTATTCTGCACAAAGTAAAATTTCGCCATATTGTCTAATTTGGTAATGGTAGCATTTTGAGTCAATCAAAGTGCTACCATTACAGCCCTCTGTACCAATCATAGGGCTGTTGTCTCTCTGATTTATACAGTACAGCCCTCTGTACCAATAATAGCTGAGAAAGACGATGAATTCGACGGTATGGCGGAATTTGACACTGTCCAGATCAGCACCATCGTCCAGGTTTTGGTTTAACCAACCGCCAACGATGCAAACCAGCGTACTGGCTAGTCGCGGTGCATAGGAACTTCTGAGAACAGCGTTGTGAACTCGGTTCCTGTGCTGGGTTACTTAATGTTTTATGTACTACTGACGCCGAACCTTACGGAGCAATGAATCTGCGAGAATGTTTAATATGAATGAAGACCAGGCGCACAGCGTAGAAATTTCCACTTGCAATCCGCCGCAGCATATGCAGGTCGACAACGCAGTATTCCGCTTTCTGTGGGCTACCATGCCAAGGCTGCACAAAAGATAATCCGCTTTTCCACGGTGCTCGCGGCGCGAACGCATTTATAGTCGATAGTACGGCATCACCTTTCGTAAGAACGGCCACCGACAAATCGCTATACCCGAGGACATAATAATGGAGGTGCCGGCTCACGACAGGGAGTCTGCGCGAAGGAATAAAGCCTCGCATATATCCGACTTTTGATTAGCCGACGCCAGCTCTACATAGCCACGACAACACTGCAGGGATTTAGTATGACGTAGTAGCGAGACGATGGGTAAGGAGGAAACGAATAGGAGAGGCCCACGTCGTGCCTCTTCTGCCGACGACGCCGACGCACTGTCCCAACTCAAGGATCGGGCCACGATCGATGGACGAGATTGGAGGTCTGCTGCTGCTCGGCGCGCATAAGGAGTGGGGCAGCCGCCTCGCCTATCGCTCTATGGGCATGTGTGTGCGCGCGCGCGCTGGCCGCCCGTTCTGGGACAGACAGCACTCCGGGGTGTCTCCTCCCCCCTCCCCTTTTTCATCTGACGGCGGCGTACTACGAGATGCGACCGACGAAGACGAGCACGAGTGAGGGCTGCGTGGTCGAGGAGAGGCAACAGCGGTGCCTTGTCCAGAGCGGCGCTTTTCCCCGACTCCCCCACCAGCGCACCCTTCTCTCCCCAGTCACCAGCGGGAGGCATTAACTAAATTGGGGCGCGTATGCGCGCGCTATCCACTCTGTGGATGGCAGCGAGCAAGCACGTCTTCCTTTTTTGCCTTTCGAAGGCGCGCGCGCGTGTATTTTTATTCTGTTCGCCGCGCGATGGCCGCGGGAGCAATAGGGCTCGGCTCGCGCGGCTCCTCGCGTCTAATAAGTTACGGGAAATAGCGCGCCCGCGACGCTGCGAGAACGCGGAAAGACAGATACGGGTTAAGTAGATGCTGCCGCCGTTGCGGTCGTGTTCCTTCTCCTAAGGGCGATTTATGCGCACGACTCCATCTATATTGCGCCACTCTCCGAAGCCGTAATTGGCGTGCTGCTTGCGTGTCTTCCGTGTACACGGCGCAGTGTGCGGATGTTAGCTTGCACTTGATCTATGCTGCGTTCGTAGCTGCCAGGAGTAATCATGCAGGCTTGTAAGCTGTTCTTCCCAGAGTGCTTGTACCACGTGACGGCTCCTTAGCTTCGTATAGACGTTTGGCATGCAAAGACAATGCCCTTTAGGCTGTGCACGTTGTGCCATTCACGTACGGAACATATGCGAAAATCGAAATTTCTAACTGTCTTTGCGGCTCCACACTCGCAGGTGTCTCTAACGTAAGAATCTTTATTGTCAGTTTTTTGCTTGTGCCGGACTAAACCACATTTTACAGATCTGTTATGACTTACCTTTCCGTTTAATTCGTGTGCCTCTTTGAAAGCTGTAGTGGAATTAAAGTATCAGTTCATTCAATTGCTTTTGATAATACAAAACAGAAATTTTATGAATAGACACCCTTAAAGTAAAAGCCCTTGAAGTAACGATGGAAAAACGACTTTGCTTCATCACTTCTTATAATTCCCAAACTGCCGTTTCGTTTATTTTCTAGCTCAACAACGGTGAAATTGTCGCAGCACGCATCAGCACTTTCTCCGTGAGCATACTGCGTTCTTCAGACTTATTCCGGTCACATTTCCCCCTGTCGACACTTAAAGGTTCTTCCGACATTTTATTTAATAAAATGGAACAACGCCGCCTCTTAAAAAGTATATCGGTGTTTTGAGAGCACTTTTGAACTCAAAACCGGTGGTGCTCGTATACGCTTTGCCAATGCCTGCATATACTCGTAAGAAAGAAATTTTCTTTCTGCTTACTTTTTTCTTCCTTTTTTTCTTTTTTCACTTACGAGCGACATGACGCTCTCCAAATATGTAAACGTGCATTTAAGGTCGCGACCGGGCTTGCTGGGTAAAAACGCCTTTCTGGAATGCCTTAAACTCGCGATTTTGCTTTCCATCAAGCATGGAGCCCCTGCTGCGCATGCAAATGCGAACGCTCTGTTTCGGCTGCTGCACTCGGAAACACCACACTCCTGCACTTCGCTTCACGCCGAGAAATCCAGCTTATGTTTTCGTATCAGTTCTCTTTGGTGCGGGAAACACGAGAGACGGGAAGAAAAGTAACACTGTAGCCGCTACAGCTTCTGATTTTCGGCGTCGCACGCCTTTCTTTGTTTCTTTCTTGTTGTCCCCATTGTTCGATTTAGTGTGCCTTGTTTATCACCGAACATTGATTTATGTTCGAAATAACGAGGTCTATGCGGCGAAGTCTCCAGCGAGCCGTACCAATAACGCGGAAGGCAGCGCTGAGGCCGCGGATTCAAAAGTTCGCATGCGGAATCCATTTCAAGACTGCTCGTTCGTTGCCTTTCATTTCTATATGGGCTGGCGAGAGACCACACGTCGCAAAGAAAACTTGTTGCTGTTCTCAGGCGTGTGCACCGTACGTTACTGCTTCCCATCGCTTTGAAATTCGCCAAGTATTTGCCTTTCTCTGTGTGTTCGCTTTAGGAAACTAAATATACTAAAGTAATTACATAGAGCACTAAGTATCAATGTCGAGAAGAGAACATCAAAGGCACAAGAGAAACGACTTGATGGCAGAGGAGATCCAACTTGCTAGCGATTGATTTAGTAAAGGTGAATTACCTTTCAGTTGTATATACTGAAAAGCGCCCTATTTATCAAGCATGATGCAAGTATGACAGGCTAAAAAATATTTACAAAAGCTACCACAAATATCTGCTGTCGGCTGGCCTCCATCGTCATGTCTATAGATTACCGCAGAAGCCACTGTAATAAGCGCAGCTTATTGTGTAATATTTGGACAGAGTAGGCTATCTATATAGGTGCGAATATTACGCCAATAAAAACGATCAGCTTTATGTTATTTTGTTTTTGTTTTCTATATGTTCTAGGTAATCATTCTTCAACGTAGCACCAAAGCTGTTTCAATTGAATATTTTGCGCAAAGCTTACCTGTGCGCTCTGAAGGCAGAGTAAGTGCAACTGAATTAAAGTACAAATTCCACCAACGTGCAATCTCTGTCAGAATTAGGCACGACGCCGTAAGTTGTGGACTGACCACGTAATCAATTAAGATTGTATAAACTCATCAACTCAGAAACGCTGTTATATCATCTCAGGCCCTGGCCGCGCAAGTTCACGTGAAAATGTATACTCAGACGCGCAACCAGTGCCTCAATGCCCAAGGGAAAGAGGCAAGACAATTTAAGTTTTTGTTTGGTGCGTATACCTAAAGGGGCATTTCAGTGCTCGAAGTCATCAGCGCCCTGGACTGAGGGACTCGCGAATCGACCAATCTCTGCAAACTTTGTTAAAGTATTTACTACTACTCATCACAGCACCCTGTCACAAGGACATTTCTTTACGATAATTTTTATGCTCTAAATAAAAGTGTTCATTGTTGTTTATCATCCAGTGAAATCGCTATTTCTCTTCAAGAAGTTTTACTTTCCAGTACTTGCTGTATTCAAAAAAGAAATAATATCAGCGCCTCCTACGAAGAGAAAAGGCTTATGCTCAACAGGCATACCACAGTGTGCACGGTATTAACGCTACACATGCAGTGACGCAACCAGATATAATCCACAGTGATTATATCTCACTGTCTTACACGTCGTGTGGTATAGTTTTGCCCAGCCCTCATGCCAGTCAATGCTAACGTACATAGAACTAGAGAGCCTTGAGGGGTTAAGAAAACATCCCGTACATCCGAAATGAATGAAATTGCTACGCTTTTAGCGTGAAAGCTGTGCAGATACATAAAATGGGAAAGGACAGTTGTAATGTACACAAGCGAAAATTGTTTTGGACAGGCACTGTATGATTATGACGATCTTCAGGTCTGTTTGTTAGTATTTTATATGACTGTTATGGTGCTGTGTCAGCTCAGGCGCTCTAGTCTGGGAAGCTTTACAGGCAGTTACTCCGAAACGTTGGGTACTATTTTAGTACAATACACGTGTGTGCAAGTTGAAGAGAGATGGAAGTTATTTTGTGTTCTTCACTGCAATGGTTTACCGCTACCAAGCTTTACAAAATAATGCAAAACATTATGTTGCCTCTATCCTACAACGAGCGTTGTGTAAACAACGTAATGGAATTGCTCTTGTATGCCCCGTCCATTATGAACGGGTGTTTGAACAGGCAGTGCCTCATCCGCAATGAGTGTCTCGCTGCCGGGCTAAATACTATGATACTTCCAGCACACAGGGAGGTAATTCTACCTTCTTTCAACATATACGTGTAAAAATCCGCCTACTTTTTCATGCTTGCATCGTCAGCGTCGCTAAAATTTCGAAATGTTCAAGTCAACTTTTTCTCTCTCTTTTTTTTTTTTTTTTGGGGGGGGGGGGGGGAGATAACGAAATTACTATATACTATCTATGGCTATGGATATATTACTACATTACGCAAGTTACCACTTCACTACTGCTTTCGAGGCTCGCTTTTGCAAGCATTTCATCACGAACTACCCACTTAATGGTGTCAGCAGGCTGAATACAAAAGCAATGTTTTTTCGGAAAGTTCACGTGTATACGTCCGACATGTGCTCGGTAGGATTACGCCCGACACGTAACCATGGCAACAACAAATATAATTGCGATAAAGTTTTGACAAGCATCGCTGAAGTAAACAGCCAATACTTTCTGCACTACCGAGTACTGACGCTGACGCATATTTAAAGATTGATGACCCATGGTTGCTTCTCTTTCGGCCTCCCACATTCGCGTTCTTGCGTGTCGTTCCCAGCGCGCAACTTGAAGAAAGTTTCCGGCGTTTATATGGCTGATATTTGATTTTTTTCTTGTTCACGAGAAAATAAGTAGGTTTTTCCACGACTCTAAAAATAGAATAAGAAAAAAAAATCTCACATGAGCCCACCCTTCGGTTTAATGAAGTATTTACGTTACGCAGCTGGCCCTAATGTACCGTTGCCTTCGCGACGCGCCTGAGTGATGTTTTCTTTTATTTTTTTTTCCTTTTTCCTGAACTTTAAGGAGCAGTGATCCATACTTCGGTTACGAGTTATACACGGGTGAAAGTTGTCTCAGGAAGGTAGCAAAAAACAAAATGGCGCCTCATTTCTCTGTTTCTTTCACCTCTTCTTTGCGCGAGTTCTCTCTGCACAGGAACCTTGCAGCAGTGGACTGCCCATTTGCTCAAACCTGCACCGTTTCGAGGAAAATCAATACTTGGCTGAAGGAGGCCCAAACGAGGATATTACCATACTTTCACGAACCTAAGTATTCCTGTTTCTTGAGCTCATGATATGCGAACTATGGTGGACGAGACCAGTTGGATGAGTGGATATTTATTCTTTTTTCCCCTCAAATCCCAGCTAAAATGAGAGCGTACCGGGAAGAAAGGAAGGGCCCAGGACAACATTGAATTTGGAATTTCTCCGCTTCAACAAGAAAAAAGACAGAAAAAGAAAACCCTGAAATTGTCAACATCGTCGTTTGTCCTCCTTGTTTTCTGACCATTAGACCGTCTAGCTGACTTTGAGAACACAGTAAGTTATGCTTAGATTCGAAATAACTAAAACTCAGATACAAATTTCCCACACTCTTACACAGAAGTCCGAAAGTTACCAGAGTTGTTTGAACGTAAGAATAGAATGTTGTGACGTGTAGAAATTATCGCTCGCCATTAAAGCTTTCCTCCTATGCACTCAATCATGCTTTCACGTGACAGAAGAACGAGGTCCCATGTTCGATTATCGGCCGCAGTAGCAGCATCTCTATGGGGGCTGATTGCAAAAACTCTCGCGTACTGAGATCTTGGTTGCAGGTTAAATACATCTATATAGTAAAAATAAAGCCGGAACTCTCTACTATTGAATTTATTATAGCCCCAGTATTCCTTTGAAACTTCAAACCCGATCACTCAATCATACGACATGAGACCGTTGATGACTCCTTTCGCGTAGCTGCTCGTGTTGGTATCAGTAATCTACAAAATGCTGTTCTAGATTTTTTGAAGTCAGTTTGAGACGCCACATATGTTAAAATTATGTCCGCGTCCACCCTGGAACTCGGGAGTTGTACTCTATACCCAGCACCTGCACCAAATGCTATGATGATTATTAAGATAGGTCACAGCTTTAACGGGCAGCAGTCGGAGGTGTTCGGCCAAGCACAGCAACCACGAGCTACATGCAGATGGCGATGCCGCTTAGGCAGGCTTATTCACTGAAGCCTGTACATTGACTACAAAGTTCAGAGCCAACTTCAGAAGAGAGAGTGCCTATAATCTCGCACGATATTTCTCCTCCGGGACCATCCATGCTAAGGGAAAAGGGAGAGTGTCTAGATTCAGGGTGTGGTTATATTACAGAAAATTCTGTAGCTGCCTACCTCATTCTGTATCTTCACATGGCAGCGAGCGCGATGATAGCGAGGGTGTCGCTTCAAAAGAAGTCACCTCCAAATAACGATAAGGTTTTTAAGCTACATTGGTAAAACAATATAGACACAGAGGAAGTAGTTTCTCGAGTGTCTGGGAGAAATCTGTAGAAATTTTGGAGTCTTTTTTTTTCTGTGCCTATAAGGTTGTTGTACGATTCAAAGTGCTTTCATTTTTTAGAGCGTTTGTGTTTCCATAAAATAGTTATCTCCCAAGTTTGTCATTTGTCTCTACGTAGGTTATATACGTACATCGCATCGTATAATTTAGATAGTCGTGTGTCAGACATTAAGCTCAAGGACGATCATAAATATGTATACACCATAATATACAATAGGCACCCTGCAGAAATGGTCTATGTACAGAGAGGGCTTCATACAAAAGTGCCCAGAGCAGGCTTTACAGATCTAGTTAGCAACCTTTTGTAAAGGTCCAAAGCCGCATGGAACGACGTTCAGATACAAATAAGTAATTTCCCAAGCATATTTGCCGATTTCCTCGCATTGGCAATTACAAACGACGCACATACTGAGCACACGACGTTGAGGTTTGTGTATGACATTAAGCTATAATGCGAACTAAGAATTCATTTGTTTAAGATTTCTTTTTATTACTCTCAGTTGCTGAGTTGTTTATTTCCCGCTTTATTTTAGTGTTGTTGTTATCGCACGTAGTGTTATCGTATTGTGTATTCTGGTATTCTTGTATTCTTTGCATTTTCATTGGAATGGTGGTTGCTTAATTTGCTGTTTAAGCTAGCATAATTTCCTCCCTACTAAGATACTTGTTCAGAAAAACTTGTGCTTTTTCCCTGTTGTGCTCTGGTATACTTGCGGCATTGTTGTTTAACTTTTGTTACATATGGTCTGTACTTCAGCGTTTGATTGCAACTTGTATAACATGTGCGTCTTTTTTTTTTTTTTATCATGTATAAAATTCCACCTGGATGGTTCAATATAACAGCCACAATATTGCAAATAAAATAAATAAATAAATAATAAATAAATAAATAAATAAATAAATAAATAAATAAATAAATAAATAAATAAATAAATAAATAAATAAAATAAATAAATAATAATAATAAATAAATAAATAAATAAATAAATAAATAAATAAATAAATAAATAAATAAATAAATAAATAAATAAATAAATAAATAAATAAATAAATAAATAAATAAATAAATAAATAACGCTCTACTCGCTGAACACATCAACAGAACACATAAAAATCACTGAATAAAACAAATGAGCAAGCAGGATGCAGGAACTGCATCAATAATTATTTTAACCCCCCCCCCCCTTCTCCTGGTTGCAATCATGTAAACTAAATAGAATGCAAGAAAAACGGGGTTCGTCTAAAATTTTGGGTTTGATAGCAAAGTGTAGCGACAAAAATTACAAGCCTTAAGGGGGCAGAGAGGTTTAAAGAAATGGAAAAACCCCTGGGGGCGGACAAAGGCGAAGTTAACGCAATTTTCATTTCTTGTGCGGGTCAAATCTAATTTATTCCTGTCCAGACCCAGCGCAGCGATTCGAGTTTTTCTTTCTGCTGACTGAAAATTGTACCCCAATAAAAACATAAACGGAAACATAAGTACTATATGTCCAAGTAAGAAACGAAGACGACTCTAATCTTGAGAACAAATTTTTCACTCACCTTACTCGCACCCTAGAGTACCGAATGCACGGAATCCATTAGCGTGGAATGAGTATCGCCTTGCGAAGCTGGGAGAGTCCCTCTAAAAGAACTTTGATTAACGTACGACATCTGAAAGATGTCATCTGCGCACCGTTTCATTAGATGCTCTGCTTTTATTTCCGCCATCGCTATCGAAATATTATTATAACCCGGGCTTTCGAGAATCATTGGACCACTGCAGTTGTTGCCGTTGGTCCCCAGTGGCTGTATTACACACCGAATCTAAATTTCCAGCACTCGTCCCTGTGATATTCAATGCTTGGCGCTCTGTTGGCCTTGTTATCCGCTAAGATGTAAAAATTAGTACGCCGGCGTGGACTCTGCATTTTTTTTTCAGTGTTTCACTAGACACTTCATAAACGTGACTTGACGGTGACGGCTTCATACAAGTTAAGAAACCTTAACTGTTAACAACGTACCTTATCTGTTAACAACGTACAGCTAATGTGAATTGATAGGCAGGAAGTTATATGTATTTTTTCTTCTTAAGCTAAACTGCCTTGAAAGGAAAACGAAATGCAAGAAAATAAGCGGATCCCACGCACTGTGCTAATCGATGTAAGCGAAACTTTCTATGCTGTTTGCTTTGATTGACGACAATTAGCGGTGATGTTGATGGCGAATGTATAATTTGTTCACCGTGTAGTCCAATACGGTAGTGATGAGTTGACATTAAACGTTACCTTGCGTGCACCACTGCTGTTTGCGTAGTACACAGAACACACAGGGAGACGTGTTTGCATGAGGCGTTGTTGTGCGCCATTGTTCGTACTCTCTCAGAGCGGTTGATCATTAGCATTGCCTCACATGGCAGATGGCGTCGTGGCAGAAGTGTTGAAGTTTAATTGAATTATCGGGCTGTACGTGCCAAAACCATGATTGGATTATGAGGCAAGTGGCGGACCCCTGATCAGTTTCGACACCCTGGTGATCTTTAACGTGTACCTAACTCTAAGGGCACTAGCGTTCTTGTATTTCGCTCCCGCCGAAATGCGGCTGCCACGGTCGGGATTGAAATCGCGACCTCGAGCAATAACATAGCTGTCAAGCTACCGCGGCGGGCAAAGAAGTGTTGATTTGACGTGCGACTGCTTCTGTGGTGTCGCCTAGACCCTATATACGGTGCTTTAATGCGGCTTTGCGTCTGCACGATCAACGTCAGTTGCCCGCTTGACAAATTTAAACCGTGTTAATTTTTCAGAAATAACAGAAACGTATCGTAACGTACCTTCAGCTTTCCCGCAACCGCCTGTTTCCTTGCCTTCTAACGTCATATTTTCCCTCTCCCGCCCTCTCCCCCCTTATGGAAATACGAGAGTATACATTATATATAGCAAGGCTGTTGTTCACTCGTTACGGGACCGCGTCGGTTCCACATATCCTGTGCCTCCTCTCTCTCCTCCACTTTCCTCTCTACAGTTCTATCTACATCAATCTCTGGACTTTCACGTTAGTACAAATGTAAGCGCTGCAGTTTCTGCGATGCTTTTGAGGGGAGTCACGTATAATTACAGCTGTCAAGAGGATAATGTGGCGACACCCAGGCGGCTCCAGAGGGCATTGTGCACATGCGACGCGATGGAAAGGCCCGAACGAGTTTCCCGCGTCGACGTTCCTCTGTGACATCCTCCTGTCATGTTCCGAACCACCCCTTGACGTGGCGTGCAAGACAACAGCAACAGCTACAGCGCAAAAGTCGAAGGAAGAGGCAAACAAAGTTCCGCTTTAAAATAACAGCGCGTAATCTCGTGACACCTATATCACGAAAGCCACGCAAGCTCCGAAGAACAGGCGCTTAGCTGCAATCGCTAGGCTTTCGTTAAGTGGGATAGTGAAACATACATATTAACCGCTAGGATACTTTGAACAATAGGATGACCATGACCATTAACACAACTTGGAACAACAGCCTTCGCTTCTGGGAAGAACTTTCTCATTACCAGTGACATCTGCTCAAACCATCAGAGGGATGTCAATGCACACAGCGACTCGTGTTTGTTGTGTCGACCTTTATCTATTGTGAAAATTATCATCATCGGCGTTGGCTCGAGCTTCGTCGTCTTCTTCCACAGCTGGCTCGTTGGCGCCCCTCGGGTTGCGCTCTTGCTCGTGCTCGGCACGCGCTCGTGCCACTGCTCCCACGTTTGCCGTCATCGCTTTATTCCACAGCTGGCTGCCTTGCCGCTCATTGTTCTGGCGTAAAATTTCACTTCTCTTCTGTCGTCGTAATGGGGAGGCTGCATTTACGGGGGTATGAACCATTGCTCAAGGGGGTATGAGCCATTCATTGTCTTACGTAACAGACAGACTTAATTATGTAGCAATTTAAATTCGAAGACTCGCAAGAGGCGAATGCTGATAATCACGCAGCCGAGCAAACTCGAGACATTGAACGCAACTACAACGGCGGACTGCGGGCACACCATCAGTGACGTCGATCTCTCCGTCGCAGCTGAGCGTGTGTGTAACCTCATAATTGAGAAATACTTTAATGAAAAAAAAAAAAAAAACACCGGGGCCACATGTTTCAGCTTCGCTGGTTAACCATCTTCACGGAGTGGAAGGGCCGACAAATTGTTTCCCTGTTTCTCACTTAAAACAATGTATTAGCGTTTGACAACGTTAGATGTCCCTCTAGGTTGGTATAGCTGCTTTTATTATCTTTAGCACGCACTTGTGTTCCTTATAAGTAAAACGAAGCAGCCAAAAGCACCAAGCTTCAAGCGTTTCTGTTAGACCCGAGTTAAACCTACGGTCGGAGAGAGCATCGGCTATTCTGTACTCACTGAAGCAATGTAAGAATGCAGATTACGAAGTACATGAAAATGCGATGCGCTGTTCGAGCCTGTTTGGAAATACGCGCACCGCTGAGCGGCCATGCTGCCATTTAGGTATAGTGCCTGGGTGAAAGGTCACCGATTTTTATTTTCAAGTCAAATTTATTGCAACAGTCATGTTGGAGTTACATGGTGATAGTATTACAGCAGGAGGTCTCAGAGTTTTGAAAAAAACTGTCAGGGGGACTTCCTATGATTACATAAATAGGGTTATTATACAAGAGAGAGAGAGAAAATGATTTAATGAAAGGCAGGGAGGTTAACCAGGACTGAGCCCGGTTGGCTACCCTACACTGGGGGAAGGAAAAGGGGGAGAGAGAGATTAAGAGAAGAATAGAAAGTCCACTATTGATATCGCCGACATAGCAACAGATCTCTGTTCTATCACTGATTATCAATCAGTCCGGGTCATAGACGGTCACTCAGTCTTGTAGTTTTTAAAAATCGCAGCAGCGCTTTTGTGGCCTTTTGCAGCTGTGATATTCGAGGCCATGGTCCCAAGATCTTGCTCAAAGTGAACGGTCTTCTATCTAGCCTATTGAGAACAGGTCATGTCTTTCGTTTTGAAGAGATGGACAGTAGCATAGTAGGTGTTCTATAGTCTCATCGACACCGCAGGCATTACACTCGGCGCTATCAGCCATTCCAATCAAACACGTGTAAGCATTGGTGAATGCAACACCCAAGCGTAAGCGGCACAGCATTGTTTCCTCATTTCGAGGAAGTCCAGGCAACAGCCGCAGCTGCATAGATGGGTCGAGAGAATGCAACCAATGTTGGGCGAATTCCGTTGTATGCCACTTCTCCAATGTCATAGTTTGCGCCAGCTTGCTTAGGTGTTGGGCTGCGTCAGTCCTCGATAAAGGTACAGAAACAATATTTGCTCCTTCGTGTGCTTTCCTAGCAGCTTCGTCGGCGATGTCGTTGCCGGTGATACCGCAATGACTCGGCAGCCACTGAAACACGACGTCGTGTCCTTTTGCGATCGTATGGTGGTGCATTTCTCGTATCTCCGAGACGAGTTGTTCGCAGGACCCGCGACGGAGAGCTGACAAAAGACATTGTAGGGCCGCCTTTGAATCACATAATGTTACCCACCGATTAGCCGGTTGGTTGTTAATATAATCAATGGCACCTCGGAGGGCAACAAGCTCCGAAGCGGTCGATGATGTCACGTGAGAAGTCGTGTATGTGATGCTCATTGATCGTGATGGTATAACCACTGCGCCGGTGGAGCTGGTCTGAGTGGAAGAGCCATCCGTATATATGTGGATTCGGTCAGAGTAGAAAGAGTGCAAGCAATCGAGAGCTGCTTGCTTCAAGGCCAAAGTGGGCAGGTCCGTCTTCTTTCTTATTCCTGGAACGTAAAGGCGCACTTCAGGTTGTTTTAAACACCACAACGCTGACGGTGAACGTGTCGAGGGTGTGAACCCCGATGGTAGGGAGGCACTATGAATGCTGACCACGTTGGAGAATGACGCCCGTGGTCGTCGTTCTGGCAGGGAGGCAAGAGAGCTTGATTGCATCCGTGAAACGTGGCGAATATGGGCCCTAAGCGTGTCGATGGTCATGTAAGTTGTGATCGGATGGTCTTGAGCCGTGATAACTGTTCCTGCTGTTGAGGCGCTCCGCGGAAGGCCGAGGCAAACACGTAATGCCTGTGCTTGCACGCTCTGAAGGGCTCGAAGATTTGATTTGCATGTTTTAGCAAGCACGGGAGAGCTATAGCGTAGGAAGCCGATAAAAAGTGCTCGGTACAACTGTAGCATAGAGCTCACTGATGATCCCCACGCTTTACCGGCGATGAATTTGAAAACGTGAACCATAGATGTGAGCTTCTTCTTCAAGTGGGCAACCTGAGGGCTCCAGGAGAGGTCTCGGTCAACAGAGACACCCAAAAACCGATGATTTCTCTTGTAGGAGATACGCTGGCCATTGATGCACACTGGATAACCAGACATCGCTTTTCGCGTAAAAGCGACTAACGCACATTTTTCTGTCGAGATGGTTAGGCCTTGTGTGCAAAGATAGCCAGTTGCCTGTGTTGCTGCCTTCTGCAACCTTGCACGAACCTGCGGGCGAGTCACCGCTGATGCCCGGATGCAGATGTCGTCGGCGTAGATGGAGACACTCACTGTTTCCGGTAGGGAATCGGCCAGCCCAAGAAGTGTGAGGTTAAAGAGAATAGGGCTTAGAACACCGCCTTGAGGAACGCCACGGCATGTGTAGTGGTCAGTAGTCGGACCATCTTCAGTGCGTACAAACAAGGACCTTTGTGTCAAGTAGCTTTGGATCCATCGAAATACTCGCCCTCCTAGTTCCAATGTCAAAAGTGCGTCTAGGATGGCTTGATGGGAAATGTTGTCGTAGGCGCCTTTCACGTCAAGAAAGAGTGCTACTGATAATCGTTTCCAAGACTTTTGCTGCTCAACAGATGACACTAGATCGATGACATTGTCAATCGATGAACGGCCTCGTCGAAATCCCGCCATAGAGTCAGGGTAAATGTTGTGGTGTTCAAGATACCATTCGAGACGCATGAGGATCATGCGCTCCATGAGTTTTCCGACGCAGCTGGCGAGTGCTATAGGCCGATATGATGACAGTTCTAGCGGTGACTTTCCTGCTTTTAGCAACGGTACCAAGCGGCTGCGTTTCCATTCCTGTGGAACGACGCCATCATGCCATGACCTATTAAAAAGGTTGAGCAGTTCTCGTCGCGCTTCTCGACGTAGGTGGCGCATAGCATTATATGTGATTCCGTCGGGCCCTGGCGAAGACGAACACCTACATAGCGCCATAGCAGCCTCTAACTCTTCCATAGAAAAAGGAGCGTCCATACTTGTATCTCGTGGACCAGGAATGTCGCCTAAAACCATGTCAGGGAGTAGAACTGTTCCACCGGCGACTTTCGCACAAAACTCTTCTGCGACGTCTATCTCACGGCGGTTTTGATGGAGAGCAAGGGCGTTAAATGGGTGTCGTTGCTGGGGACATGAGCGAAGACCCCTTAGGGTACGCCACACACGGGACAGTGGCTTTCGGGGGTCCAGTGACTCACAAAAGCATTTCCATCTTTGATCTTCTAGCTTATCCATCCGGCGCTGTATCTTCTTTTGCATTCGCCGAGCTACTCTAAGGTCAAGAATTGACTTCGTGCGCCTGTACCTCCTTTCAGCTCGACGACGTAGTGCACGAAGTCTTTCCAATTCAATGTCATACTCTGTACGCTTTGATGAATGTGTGAAGCTACGCGTACAATCGTGCATTGCGTCTGCAATGATATCTTCTAGCCTGCGTGCGATTGGTTTCTTGCATGCGTCTTCCACAAGATCTTCAAAGACTGACCAGTCAATTTGGCGAGATATATTGGGTAATGTAGCTTCTAGTCCATCGATTCTCACATAGGTCGGAATATGATCACTTCCATGGGTTTCGATATCAGTGAACCACTGCACTCTCGAAGTTAGGCAACGTGATACCAGTGTTAAATCTAGGCAGCTGCTGTACGTTGTTCCTCGCAGATATGTCGGGCTTCCGTCATTTAGAAGACGCAGGTTGTGGCCTGATGCAAAGGATATGAGTGACCTGCCTCTTGAATTTATCCTGGAGCTTCCCCATATCTGGTGGTGAGCGTTGAAGTCTCCTGTTATTATCCAAGGACCGTGAGTCGCAGCCATAAGATCTTTTAGTCTTTTGCTATCGAATTGACTTGTTGGGGAAAGGTAGACGCCAATAAGTGTAAAAGACAGCCTCTTCTTTTTTACAGTAACACAGACATATTGGTTATCGTCGTGTGGAGGTACGGGCTGGGCGAAATACGTAAGGTCCTTGCGAATGTAAAGCAGAACCTTACTACTTCGGGCACAAGTGGTTGAAACGAAAGGTTCATATCCTGATAGTCTCAAGGTAGTTGATAAATTCGGTTCACAGATGACCAGTACAGGAAAGCGGTTTTCAAACACGAACTGCCGGAAATCCGAAATACGTGACCTCAGGCCTCTCGCATTCCACTGGAATATGGAGGCGCTTCTGACATCATCCCGGAACGATCGCTGCTGTTGTCGACGAGCCATGGTTCCGCTATATAAGTTTTCAAGCACTGGACTTCTGAAGGCTTGCGAGAACCGGATTGATGGCATCCAGCACTTGCAATGCACTCCTAGCTGTTGGTGTCTGCAGCTTGTCCAGAAGAACACGTAGAGCACTCACCAGAGAGCTGAGCATAACAACAATTTGTTGATCCTGGTCTGTCAATTTATCAGGAACAGATGAGGTGTCCCTTGCTGTAGATGTGTGTTCCCGCTCCGTAGGTGCATGTAGCCTCGGGAGTTCAGGCCAAGCGTCAGCTGACGTGTTGTTCGAAGCTCCTTTGTCCTTAGAGCTGACTGCGTTTGGCCTGGGCGGGAGAGGGGGTGGTGATGTACGTGGCTCGCGCGGTACAGAGGCTTTGGAGGTTCTTGAGCAGCGTCGGCGACGTGATCTTCGTCGCTTAATAGATGCTGCCGCTTCTCGGTGAGACGAGTGGTCTCTAACCATTTTCTTTAAAATTGCCATTTCCTTTCGAATGAAGGGGCACTCCTTTGAGGATGCATCATGAGGGCCGCTGCAGTTTGTGCACTTCAGCACACTGGCCTCGCACGTGTCAGTGGTGTGCGGCCCCGTGCATCGAGAACACACGGAAGTGTTTTTGCACACACTACTCACATGGCCTAACTTCATGCACTTCCAGCACTGTAGTGGTTTTGGTACAAAAGGCCGAACTGCGTGTCGGAAGTGGCCCACTTTTACGTGTGTTGGTAGGGATTCGCCCTTAAATATGATCTTTACACACCGTGACGTTCCGAGACGAAAAACGTTTGCGATGACGGTGTTTTCTGTAGCCGGCTTGATTAAGATCGACAAATCGGTGTCGGCAATGGTTTCGTCGACATCATAAATTACGCCAGTACTGCTTTCTTTTCCCAGCGGAATATGAGGGTGGACTTTAATCCCGTCAAGTTCCGTGACCTTGCGCAAAGAATCTAACGCAGCCGCATGTTCTACGTCGATCGCTACGACGTTCTTACGGGTATTTACTCTGATGTCCTTGATTTCATTCGGGACCAGTGCCTCTAGATGTGTAGACACGGCTTGCCGGTTGAGGCATCTCAGGTTATCCGTGGCGAGAACTGGCGTGAAAAGGATGGTGAGTACCTCGGTAATCCGTGATGACCTCATGGTGGACGCACTCGAATTCGATGATGTGCTGACAAACCTTCTCTTTGCTTTACGGCTCCGCACCAGCTCGAAGGTGTCGTCACCAGATTCTTCACTGCTGACATAGTACTGCATGGTGTCGTCGCTGTCAGTGTCGCTCTCGGTGCCGTTGCTCTTCCTGGAGGCAGCCGCCGCGGGCACTACTGAGTCCGGCGGACGCGCGTGAGAGTCCATCTCCACCGCAACTAAGCAGGAAACAGCAGTTCACCGGCAAAGTCCAAGAAAATTCACAAAAGAAGTAGAGCTCGAAGACTCGGCGTTCAGCCTGAAAGGCACTTCGTCTTCCTTATATACAAAATTCCGTATTATACAAAAAACAGCAAACAAGTATGGTCACGTGAGCAATAATAATAATAATTAGGTAAGTTGATCATCTATAACAGGTAATTTGATACACAGGTTAATTGCAATGCTAATTATTAAAAAATATGAAAAATAATCGAAAGCGTGGGAACAAACAGAATAACAACAAATATTAACAAGTATAATCAATCTGACATAGGAGACCAAACTCGTATTATTATCAATAATATCGATTTCCTATACAAACATAAAAGGTATACAGCAAGAAAACATTGATAAAAAATTAGGAAATCCAGATGAGTTGGTTAATTTCTGAATGAAATATTTCTTGGTGCGCGCGGTGACTGTATGAACGCTGTGTGATCATTTTGTTTTGAGAGGTAATGAATTCCATATTGCTATGCCAGAGAAGAAGGCTGTGAACTTGTCGTAATTCGTCCTTACGGCAGTTAAAAGAAGATTATTGCGCAGGGAAAACCGGGTACTGTTGTTGTTAGTAAAGTGTTCAGGGTCAATACATTCAATGATGATGTCATGTGTGATGAGTCTATATGTAATTATGGATAGTTTTTGACGGAATAATTGTCGTAACGGGAGAATCTTAAGTTTGGGGAACAGTTACCTGCAGGGCGACTCAAATGGGGCGAAAGTCATTCGTTTTATAGTTTGGTTATGCAGTCGCTGCAGACGTTCAATATGGGTAAAATGCGTATTGGCCCATCACGATACGCAGTACGAAAGATGGCTATGAATATAAGCAAAATACGATCGTACGATCTGTCATTCCGTTCCTATATAGGGCTGGAATGACAAAACTTCCATGTACTGGCATTTCGGTGCGCGTTAGAGAATGTCTTAAGGACATAAATGGAATAAAGTATCTTACTACGGCGTTCTTCACAGTCTAGGTGATCCTTTGAGATGCGACCGTCTATTACTTGTTTACATATATTGAATTTTTCCGTGTCTGTTTTTGTTAGCTTGGTGCAAGTGACGCAATTTGTGCATTGTGGCTCGTTTAGGCATTCGTTCTGGCTGTAAGAAGCCAACGAACTGCAGGACCCATCACAAACACTAAAGCGAGATTGTGAAGAAGAATAACGCAACGGAGTAGAATATAAAATAAATTATACGGATTCAATGCACATCTAGGAATCTATGTGACGCAAAACTTTCTTGAAAAGAGTAATCAAATGCTATGAATTTGCCCATTTCTTTCGTGCGTCTTTGGCATAAAGAAAACTGGCGCTGGGCGATGTGACACACGCGGCGATCATCACAAAGAGCTAGTCGGCGTTGGTACGATAGAATTCCGTGGTCGATTAAGGCCTAATGGTTAGAGCATCGGGTTGCTGTGCTGCAGGATCGCGGTTGGATCCCCACTATAGGGCTCCGCAATTAAATATTTTTCTTTAAATATGAGCTACCGGCAAGACAGCGACAGCACCCACGGATCATCTACGGTCAGGAAGGCCCGGAAAGGTTCTCAAAGAGAGCTTCACTTCAAAACACGCGCTTGCAACGGAATGTTGTAATCTAAATTACGTGATGGTCGTTACGGTATATCGAGGAGGCACCAGTATACATACAGGGTGTTTCATTGAACACTTTCAAAAATTCTGAAAGGTTGCCTGTGGCAGATAGCACAATTATGGTTAAAGAGCTGATCTACTCGAACAGGCGGACATTACTTGCACAAAAAATGGAAATGCATAATCGACTAATCAGCAAAAATTCACTAATTAATTATTTACCTAATTACCTGATGGCCCATATTGCAATTTACAAATTGTAGCCGAGGAGTCCGCAAGGCGGATCCACTTGGAATTAATTCTCAGGATGACACCAGCTTCGAGATAATAATTCCCGTACTTTGCAGAGCAATGCATTGGCGTTCGTGTTAATTTTGTGCTTCAATGAATAAAGCGACATTTTGTTAAGAAACTAACTGAAACTCCACGGCTACATAGTGCAATATTGGCCATCAGGTAATTAGTTCGAAACTTAATTAGTGATTTTTGTTAATTATTCGAGTATGCATTTCAATTTCTTGTGCAAGTAATGTCCGCCTCTTCGAGTGGACCAGCTCATGAACTAGAATTGTGCTATCTGCCACAGGCAACCTTTCACAATTTTCGAAAGTGTTCGCTGAAACACCCTGTATAGAGTATCACACGCGCACGGCGTCGTCAGTTGTAGCTGCTAGCTCTGTGTCTTGAGCACGAAGGTGATGTACGATGCTTTTTGAGAGAGGAATGTTGATGAGAACTTTAAAATAGATTCTCTTTAAACAGAGTAGAATTTAACCACCGGTTGCACTATGTCAAAGAGACGAAATGTGCACATTTGATGATGGAAAAGAGACAAGTTATAGACCCGAAGCATCGGGATGCAGTTCTTTCTTTCGAGCGCAAATTCGTGTTTTGCCTTTAAAAAAGCATGCAAGGATCCTTGCCTTTTCGTGAAAGGAAAGTGCAGCTCAATGGCGATGCGTGCTTTCCTAAAGAAGACCCACAATACAAGATGACGCAAGTCACGTCGCTTGCTTAGAACATGCAGTGTCAAGCACTTAGAGAATCCCCCCCCCCCCCCCCCCCCCAAAAAAAAATGATTAATTTTCCTATGCGCAGTTGTTAAAGTATGGAACAAAACATTCGATGTCCTGTTGGTGGCAAACCTTCCGATACGACCAGCAAATAACGAAAATCACGATGGGATTAAGGATGAAAGGAAGACATTTTTCAAAGACGTCAAAAGGTATAGAGGCAGCATTTTCTTCGAGGAATTGCCTCCTATAGAAACGTCGACTGTGCGAAAAAAAAAAAAAAGATGCAAGAAGTTTTGACAGTTTTTGATTTTATTTAACGGAAATATCTCAGCGAGTGCAAGGCTCAGACGATGTATTATGAGCGTCTCAATATGCAAAACTTGGAATGCGGTGCGCCGGATTCGGCCCAGCCTAATAGATTCATTTTCTGTTTCATTCTTTAGATTCTTCAGTAACGCGTTTTTGTTAATCTGCACACGCTCTTCTTATGTCAAAAGCAAGGGCTCTAGCGGTAGCCGCTGATCGGAAAGTTTTCCTCTTCACGCTTTACATTGCCCGTAAGCAGTAGGAACGTGCTTGCATGCGGGAACGCCGCGGTTAAAACAACGTCGTCAAGTGCTTGTTCGACTCTGTGGGGTCTGTGAGAACAGTGGCATCGTGAAGGCGATAACGTTTCTGGATTCCTAGTAAATTTAAAGATAGCCGCGTTTCCGATTGAAATATGCAAAACCTGAATAAGAAGTCTAGAAGAAATGGGTCCTTCGACAGAAGACGGCCAAGGAACGCGCCTCAAGTATTCGGCTCCTGCAACAACACCGGATGCTCGACTTGTGCTTTGGATGTGTCGTGGAACGCGGACGACCAGACTTAAGAATTTCACAAAGGCTGGACTGAAGCCAGACTTATCCGAAAACTACGACCATTGGATGATGGATAGTAAGTTTGCAGAGACACCGCGGCATTTCTTGCACGATTCACAATCGGAAGCCTTTCTCTAATTTTATTTTATTCTTTATGCCTTGTGACAAGATCCTCCCGAAAAAAAAAAGAGGTGGTTATTTCTGAACGCGACAGTTACGATATACGACAGTTACGACAGAGAGCTAGACGCTGTACTGTGCACACTTGCTTTTTGCCTCACCATCTGCACTTATCCAGCCCAAAAGAACCTCCTGGATATTTACCAGGAAGCTTTAGGTCGGGGACAAATCCAATTTCCCTATTTAGAATAATGTAAAACGCAGAAATGCTCTCATGAGACAATCGCTTGAATAATCTGACTTCGTTTGAGATAAAATATTATATTCTAGCAAATGTAGGAAGCAAGACTTTGATTTAGGATCTTGTATTTTTACAGCGAAGCTATAGACCTCTCGTTGGTCGGAAAATTTTGTGGCGTAAACACACAACTCCAGGTTAACAACTGAAGGCAAATGGCATATGTCTATTTGCAATCAGGCATAGAGCACATATATATATATATATATATATATATACTTAGTGACATCACCCCGCTTTCATATATAAAAGGGAGACCCGTCTAGCAACTCATTCAGGTAATTCTAAGGCTGCCATGGGTAGACCTCGGAAATTAAAGACACCAGAAGAACAGCGTGAATACAATACAATACAAATTTGAACACCCTTTCTTAAACAATTCATAAATTATTAAAATAAACTTCCTACAGCTGCAATATCTTACCGTTCGCTTTTAAATGGAACAAACCTCAGCAAAATTGGCATGGCGGTTGCTTAGAAAAAAGATTTCTCCCTTCCCATGTATTTAGATAGAACCTCCCATTCTACAGCTTCCTCTTAACCGAACACTTCCTGCTCCCGAAAGTTACTGTAGATCCCCGTACATGATAAGAATTCTGTGCAGTTTTCTTGTGCCATCACCTTAATTGACATGTCTTATTCAGCACCACCATCTGATACGCTTTTTATTGGGATTTTTTTTATTGTAGATTCTAGCCCTTTGTGTATGTGTGTTCCTTGTTTATCTGCTATGGTTCTTGTCTTTAAATTACCATTGGAATCAGAGAGAGAGAGTTAAAATCTCTCTCTTTCTCTGTACATTTTCAAAACCGTGATCTCTGTAAGAGTCTGGGGCACGCGATGTTTCTGCGATATTGCTGAAATAAGGTTGCGGTAAGTTCTCCTGCAACTCGTGAGGTATTCATAATGGTATCACATTACGAATAGGTGCGGCTTAGTATCCAGGACTATCACACTTGTAGCTTTTATCACATTCGCGTTGATAGCCAAGGAGTCTTGTAGCTATTACATTTTCTTGCTTCAGCGCAATCACATCAAATATGCAATATGCCCATCTTGCGCAGAATTCTAGATATTCCTTTTTTTTTTCATCGGATACTTCAGTGGGCGACTGCGGAGCTGCGCTCGTAGATTGAGTTAGTTACGAGCTCGGTGCTCGGGCTCCATTTTGATTGAACAAAGTTGCTGCTGAATATTGTTATCCAGTGAAATTCTGCACCGAACGGCATAAGCTGCTTCTTTCTTATTCGAATAACGCAACGCAGTAGTAGAACTTACTATTATTACCATTATTCTCTAAGCATTGTAAATTTTCTTTTCTCTTTGACTGCATAACCACATCGCTGTAGCCGATTCTGCCAGGCTAGCCCTAGTCAAACAAGTCTTTGTAGAGTTGGATAATCCCGTTTCCGTATCTCGCTTCTTGTGGGGCCTAAATAAAGGTTATTATTATTATTATTATTATTATTATTATTATTATTATTATTATTATTATTATTATTATTATTATTATTATTATTATTATTACCTGTAATCCGTTGAGGTTTCCTGCTGTATAACGAGGAGAAAGAGAGGAGAATGCGAAGGGCCATCAAATCCAAGCACCTAGTATATACTAACGAAGGATGACGATGGTGCCCGTACAGATGAGCAAAAGACACACCCTCGGCTGAAGCGTTGAAAGGTCGTAAATGGGCGGTGCTGTACGGTGCCGTGAGCGCCAAGCGAATTCTCGGGCGCGTCCAAGCGGACCACATCAGCAGAGAGGCCGGAGTTGCGACGGCGGCGAAACCATGACGAGGCGTCGACGGTCGCCCGCGCAGCGCCTCCCGTTGCGGTTACTGCCCGCTCGCGTTACTCAGGGAAGCTGCAGAGGTGCTGAGGAGACAATGAAAGTAACAGAGAAGGCTAAAAGCATACTACACTACGCGCTTCTTTCGTGACACCCTTTCTGTGCTCGTATTAAGCGTCGCTATAATGGCGACTATTTTTTTTTTCTTTCTTTCATTTCTTCTTCACTTTGCTCAGACGCCGCGCGTGGGGTACAGTGATTGGAATAATTGCCCTAGGTCGAGGTATACGCCTCTGCCGAATGGACCGTGTCTGGCCGTGAATTCAAAATAAGCGAGCCTGACGGTCGCTCACGGGAGTAACAGTGAAGTGCATGCGGGTGATTATAGCGGGGTGACACGCCCACGCGTGGTGCATATGCTGCTGCGTCGCTCCGGCGTTTTACTAATACGATACGTGGATCCCGGAAGAGGAAGCGTACGCCGAAAACGTCTAATGCGCGCGATCGCGTAAAGCCACACACTGCTGAGGCTTGTGCGCCGTTGCTGCCGTTAATTAGCCAATGTGATCCTGGTTATGAATAATCCTCCTAGCGAGGGATCAAAGACGCTGCTATCCGCAGTCGCGGATCGTGGCACTGCAGTTGCTCAAGAGAGAGAGAGAGAAAGAGAACGAGAGTGAGCATCGAGAGGACGCGGCGTTATTTGGAGCGTTAAGTCGCGATATTTGTCGCTGGCGGTGGTGGCGATGCCATTAGGAGCTCGCTTATCGCCGTTGCGCACGTGCCTTACGTGCTCGCGGGCGACGGGAGTGGAGGGGCGGGAGGGGGGGGGGGGGGGGGGGGACTGGGAACGAGGGACGAGGGATGGTGGGAGGAGTCGAGAATGCGATGACGCCGTGCGGACGTTCGCCTAGACTGTGGCGTCCACTGTTTTATGGGCCGCACACTCTGGCCGAAGGGGCGAAATTCTCCGCCTCCTGTTGCATTTACGATTGCGTTTTCCTCTTTCTCCTCATCACCTTGACCCCGTTTTATCTGTCCTCGTTGCCGCGTAGACTATAGCCGGTGCCATGTTATCTAACTTCGCTGCCCCGTTTTTCCTCTCTCTTTTTCCATTATATCTCTCCGAACGCACTGAGCGCACATTTGAGGTGTTTGAGGCGCACGTGTGAGACATTGTACCCGTCTGGCATCGAGGCGTAGACGGTCCGCAATTTAATCCCTAGTTTGCACGTTTTCAGGCTTGATGCTATGAGTGCTTTCGGTTACCGGCGTTTCTGTGCTACGTGGGGTGTGGGCTGCGCCATAAAGCCGAAGCGCGAAATGAGCCCAATTCTGCCTAGAATTCTTCTATAATCCCCCAATTTGAGCTTCAGTTTTCGTGCTGGTTATAGCTCCCTTGGCTGTTATTACGGTATCTTTATGAGTGAAGATTTCTATAACACAGCTTCTTTTTTTTTGTCCTTTCGGTATGTATTTGGAACTGATGCTGAGATGGATATAATTATGTATTGAAACACTGAGGACATATAGTAGGGAAGCCGCATGTTTCACACCAAGCAAGGTGTAGCACGTATGCTATGTGTCCAAGCTCTCATTGTTTGATTGACTGATTGATTGATTGATTGGATGCTAGATCGATCGATTGATTGAAGTTTAACGTTCCAAAGCAACACACAGGATATAATGGCCATAGTAGTGTATGGCTCCGGATCAACTTTGATCTACTGGAGCTCTTTAGAGTGCACCATTCTAATAGAAATGGGGCCGCCGTAGTGGGGAATTGAACCCGTGAAATTGTGCTCAGCAGTAGAACACCGTAGCCATTAAATAACCTCGGTGTCTGAACTTTAGCTCCGAGGATTACTATCCCCTTTGTATTTCTTACGTTTTTCATCATTTGACCTCCTTCCAGTAGCCAGCTGAAAGTATGCTCTGGTTAATCCCCCCTCCTCCCCCCC
Source organism: Dermacentor silvarum (assembly GCF_013339745.2). Classification (NCBI taxonomy): domain Eukaryota; kingdom Metazoa; phylum Arthropoda; class Arachnida; order Ixodida; family Ixodidae; genus Dermacentor; species Dermacentor silvarum. Next base: position 232,501,499 of record NC_051155.1, read on the forward strand.
CCCCACGCACACACTTTCCCACTCTCTATTTTTATGTGCTTTTTTTACCAATTCATTACCTGTTTCTTCGAGAGTAAATGAAGTTTACGTAACACAGAAACTTTTTTTTTTACATGTTTCGTACACCTATCTTCTACAAGAAACTCGAAGCAGCCATTATATGATTACAGAAAGTTTTTACATAATTCTCCTAACCATCACGTTTTTCGATAACCCATCTCCCGTGACTGCCCTAACTTCTCCTTATTACACATTCAGTGTCGCAGGACCTGCGGCGAAGCCCCTAATGCTTTTATTTTATCACCTCGTAAGTGAGAAGTTCTTTTCTTTTATGAATTCTATCAACCTATTAGGCCTTTGAGTGAACCTTTAATACAAACATTTTGATCGTCATCATCATGGGCCTGCTGGTAAGTCAGTTACGGCTTTGGCTTGAAGGTTTACGGCGCCGTTGTTGGCTGGCTGTCGGCATATGATTCAAGGCTCACTTATAGTAGTGCTCACGGCGTGCCTGTTCGAGAAATTAAGTAAATTGAGTGCAAATTTAGACGATGAACATCATATATTACCAATACCACTTAGCATGTGATAATGATTGCCTTGCTTATCATAATATAAGATGTGTCTGTATAGTGTTAGAGCAGGAAAAGTTGAACAGTGATGAATATTAATGAACTGCATACAAATGACTTTGATGGAAGCTGATGCTGTTAGCTACCAAACCGCATAACCGGCTTGGTAAGGCCGCTGAAAAATATGGCTACACACTCGCACTATCCGAAAATACACTGACGCAATCAAACCTATTTGCCAAGTTTACGACGCCCACATGATTCAATGAGGCATTGAAAACGAATTCCGCGTAATAAGTCATTCCTTCCTCTCACTGAACGTGCAGCTCGGCGTGCCAGTGATCTACAGATTCGCGCTCCGACTTCGCTTGGCATGGATGATATTTTCGCAAGTAATCTTTTAGTTCTAAAGAAGACCACCTCGTATAATATAGAGTCATGCCTTAAAAGGCAATTTCTATGGGCAAGTTATACGAAACGAAGCTATACACGTGCACGAGCGGATGATTAAACCCACTCCAAGAAAACAAAAATGAAAGGTCACGAGGGCACTCATTCAGTATACATACGGATATGTAAGCTACGAGAAAATAAGGCCCGTAATGTCGCAGGTGCTTCTCTCAAGCTATGTAGTGCCTTTCATCTTTTGCTTGAATGTTCTTATGCGCCCAGCGCGAGCATAAATAACAGGCAATGAGAGAAGAAAAAATGCTTGAAGGCTTTGATGAAGTTCTTGAAAACGCAAATGAAGTCCTTCCTCCCACCCTTTCTCTCCTGTGAGTCATAAAAGTAAAGAAATCGATAGCGGCAGGACCAGCGAGGAAATACGACGAAAACCTACGAAGCCGTATTGCCCCGATGCCCTTGAGAAAAGTATTGAGAAAATGAGCGCACTGGGTAAGGAAAGAAAGGGAAAAATGACTAGGAGAACGAGGGTTGTGATGGGCGACGCCTGAAAGAGAGGAAGGCTTAAGGAAAAGACAGTACGCCCACGGACGCGGCCCGGCCATTACGCGGAGTGGAGAACACGGCGGTTAGGGTCGACGTCGCAGCGGCAGCCACAAAAGCCGGTGCGCAAAATCCATTCCATCAATCACCGCGCGGCTCCTCATAAAGGAGCGCGTCTCGGGGCGGCAGCGGCGGCGCCCGCCTTCGCTTCCGGATGCCATCGCTACTGCGAGTGTGCGTGCGTTCGCTGGCTCTGCGCTCGCGACGAACACCCGGCACTTCCCAGATCCGACACCCTTTCCTCTGCCCGGAAGTGATGTGTCGAAAGGGACTGACGAAACTGCCTCCGGTGCCGTTAGACCGACCGACCTTCTTTCTTTTTTTCGCCTTCCTACCCTTCCTACACGAGTACACGTCGTAGTTGGAAGGCTGGCATAAAAGGAATCGACGGAGCAGACGCCGGCCGGCACCTGTCGGCAGTTACCGAAGCGGGCACTTAGGCTGTCCGGAACGAAATAGAAGTGGAACGGCAAAGAAATCGTTGTGGAGAGAAAGACGAGGATCTGTGGGGTAGGCACGGCGAACGTGGCAGAGGCGTTGACGAGGAACGACAGGGTACCGTTCGCCCGAGCGGATCGACGGCTGCACAGAGACGCCTTCGCTGCACATAGAAGAACTGGAGACGCGTCGTGTAGCGCGAATGTGCGCCGCATCGTCCGAGCAACTCGCGACAGTGGGACAGCTATAGGGCGCGCGCACGCGTGCGCCTGACGTGCGTCCAAAGACAGGCGCAGACAGAGCGTCGTTCTCGCTCGCAGTCTTCGCGAGGCATCCAATGGCGTGATAATAAAAATGCTTCTACTCAGGAGCTGCGACGGCGGTGGAGCTCGTTGACAAGAAGAAAGCCGTAAGAGCACCGTTAGATATCTTTATGCGTAGTGATATGCAGTGGTCTGCTTTCGTATTTTTTTTTTCTTTCGCGTCGACTCGAGGCTCTAGCTCCGCGAAAGCGTTCGCTGCGCGCGACCTTGCTTCTGCTTTATTTATTACAGCACTTACTTTCTCGGTAAGGAGGGTGGGGGACTCATCGTTCTAGTGTGCGAAAGTTGCTTGCCATCCCTTTTCTGTCTCTTGCGCGGGCGCGGTGGCGGCTGCAGCATAAAAAGTCGTCCCAGCGCGTCGTCGTCGTCGGCCCCTAACGCTATAGCGTGCGCAATGGAGGAGGGGCGGACTCGGGTTCTCAGACGTAAGCCTTCTTGGCGCCAGCCGCGGCCAGCCGTCGACGACGAGGTGGTGGCGGCGGCGGCGCGAGGCTCGGAGCACACGGCAAGCACCGAAGCGTGCGATGCCTAGCGGAGAGAGACCTGTTTCTCCTTGACGCTGCTGCGGCCGTTGCATTTTTCTTCCCGTCTTTCCCCTTTCATTGGGCCGCCGACAGGCCGCGTGCCAGGCAGACACGCACGTCACACGCCTGCTAGTCTAGGGAAGATAGAGCGCGAGGCGAAGAAGAGGGGGGAAAAAAGTAAAGAACAGACGAGTAATAGAGAAAGAGAGAGAGAGAGAGAATGAATGCCAACGGCGGCCAGAACAGCGGCGCGGCACCGAACACGATCCGGGCTACTAGATTTCCACTAGGAGGGCTGGCTGCTCCGGGATCGCGGGTGATGAATCTGCGACAGAAGCGCCATTTATCACGCCTCCCTTAGAAACCCCTGGCGAAAGCGAAGCGAAAAACACAGGGTGCTCGGTGGCGCTGGGCGGTGCTGGTGGTCCGTCGTCGTCGGAGGCTCTTACACACGCGCTCGGGACCGCCACGTGGGAGGCACTGGCGGCGACGAGAAGGCCTTATTAAGGGCAGGTGGATGGACACGGCGTATGCGCTGCTTTCCGGGGCATTGCAGCCTCTGGTGTGTTATAACGGTGGAGTGGACGAGAGGAGAAGCCAGTTGCGAAGATAAGAGGGCAGTAGCCGGGTATATGGTGAGAACACTCGGTTTAATGAACCTTTAATGCAGAGCGCGAGGATATAGTGCGGGTTCGGCCCGTTTGCTTCCATGCGGGTTTCCCGCGCTGCGACAGAAAAAGAAAAAGAAAAAGAAAAAAAAGCCACGGAGATTAAAAGCGGGAGCATGAAATATAGGTCTGGTGTCTGAAGGCCGCATTAGCATGCAAAGATGTATTTCTCAAAATTTCTTCTTCCGTATACCATCTACTCCGCCGTTACTCGCATCCCCGCCTACCGCTTCTTGCATGCCGGATAATAAATTTTCCCAGCGTTTCTGAAAGGACCAGGGAGAACCTGCTTATTTCCTTTCACGTTAACGGTTACGCGGCACTGAACGACCGCGCTTAGCAACGCTGCCAACCAGAAGCGCTGTTCTGGTTCTATAATAAAGCAGAGAAATTTACAAGCACGGAGAGAGAACGCCCAAACAATCTGCTTCAGGCGGAAGGTTCAAGTAGCAGTCATCCAGGCCACCAGTGCAGCCCTGAAGCTTGTAATTACTACTCTATACAGTTAAGCACCGTGGTGAGGCAAAGTGGACTGAATTTTTTTTTCTCATTCGGGAAAGTATGAACAAGTGGGCCGAGCTCAATTTTTAGTTTACGCTGCTATTCTTAAATTTGCATGTTAGGCAAAAAAAAAAGACAAATCCCGTGCCCAAGTACACTCACCTATTAAAGTTCTTGATATAACTTCTAACCAACAAATCCAAGTTTATATTTTTCCAATGCCTCGAATTTATTTCCTGCTCTAGAAAAAGTACCGCGGTGTTGATCATAGATAACAGAAAACGTTGCACCTATGCAGGCAGTAATAAAGAAATTCCGGCAGAACCCATCTCACGACGACTGTCGACGCTAATGCGTTAGCACAGAATCAATATAGCGACACAAAGTATTGCCACCGCCGAAATGAGTTCTGTATGATGCGTGTACTGCAGCGGGACTCCTCTTTCGCGCTTCGATAAGAACACTGTGCGCCATCTAGGGCTGCCGCCGCGAAGCCTGTGCCTGGCCTCCGAAATTCGTGGCGCGGCGGTGTGTGCGAACGCTGAGAAACGCGTCATGCGGTAACCGAGCTCCTCTCTCGCGCTTCTTTCTGGACATGCGGCGCCATCTTCTGGCACTGCCGAGAAGTCCGCGCGTGGGCTCCAAGACGAGAGGCGTGGCATGCCGGTGTCTGTGAATGCTCAGAATTGTTTCCTCGCTTGCCGCACACTCAATGGAGCATACTCAGTGACCCAAGTAAGCACATACTGATTGATCTGAGCTAGTGCGCTCTAGTCAACAGCAGGCGTCGCTGTAGGCACAGGTTCATGCAACGACAAGCAAACTTTGATGCTGTATGGAAATAGTTATCTAAGATAAAGTCTAGTACTATAGTCGCCTAACGTAAATATTGATCATTTATAATAAGCGCCGGAGGTGGCAATATAAGCAACAAAATCTTTGTTTGCCATCATATGAATTCACGCTACTAAACATCTAGGAATCTTTTCTTTTTTTTTCTTTTTTTTACATTAGGTTATTTTCTCACGTTAATGCTGTCGGTTCGTATTACAACTGAATGTGGTGGAAAATCAAGTGACAAATGTGGCCAACATCTTTATTATAAATAATTCATTATTCAATTATTATTCATTCACGATCAATTAGGCTCTCAGCGCAACGATCTGCTCTGCTTAGAGCAGCACAGTAGCGTAGCGAAGGTACTGATAATTCAGACTTCAGAAAGTCAGGAAAGGCTTTGCTGTCTTGCTGAGCCTACACTCTACGTTAGTGTAACTTCCATAATACAACTTATACAGTCAGTATTGAGGCTAGTGATAGAGGCCTCTCATTGACCGCTTTGCAGTCTTGAAGTTTCATCTTTTCACCTGTATACAAGGTACATAGAGTTTGTCCGAACGAAAATACTTAAAAAGTCTATTTCCTCCTTCGTATAACGACTTCGAAAGGGGAGGTTCTCAAGGAGTCTGTAGTCGTAAGTCGACAAAAAGTGCGGTATTACGTATTTATTTATTTATTTATTTATTTATTTATTTATTTATTTATTTATTTATTTATTTATTTATTTACAGATACTGCTGTCTCGATACACGAGACATAGCAGGTTTGGATACACCAGACACTAGATCAAAACAACATACAATGAACTTGAAACGTAATTAGCACAATGTGGTTAGACAATTCTTTCAAAAACTCTTCATTAGGTTTTTCCCGCAAGGAACCAGCTAGGCAGCTCCAAATTTCAACAACGTTTGGAAAAAAAGATTACTTAAAAGAATTGACAAAAGCACTGGAAAGGAACAATATTAAGTGGGTGGGAACGGCACGTGGCACGCCCAGTGGAATGACTGAAGGAAATGGGTGCTTGAATGCAACTTTGGCCGTGTACAATCTTATGTAGCAATGGGATACGTTCAAGTGTGTGTCGATGAGCCAAGGGTTCTATCGATAATGCGCATGCGTGAGATGAGGGAGAAAAGTTGCAGGTCATTATCGGCGAAAAATGAACCGTACTGCTTTCTTTTGTATGGCTTCAATAGATATTTACAGTAGACTGTCAGTAGATACGCTGCAGTTTCCACACAGTGACATGTATATCAATTATTTAGCTTGTCTAAAGCAACCGTTGTTAAGTACATGACGCAGAAGGGTGAAACGTATTAGAAAACACTTTGAGAGTATTTGTATTCTTATGCTGTCCAACGCATATTGCCTGGCTTGTAAGGATTCACGAGCGTCAAACAACAATCAGTTGATACGAGGAATGCGTTTCACCCGCTGCTTTCTTCCAGCTCGGTAGCGCTTGTTTTCTGATTAAGCCGAATAGGTCTCCCGGCAGCCGAACTAGGAACATTCATTACAGCCCAACCATTCGACCTTTCACTTCCCTAAATGGGCAATATAAAACACACGCGAAACAATAATTATCAAAGTAAGTACAGTGCGAAGAGAGCTAATGCAAGGTCACCGTTTTCCCTCGACAACACAAAAAGCCGCTGTGAAAAAACAAACAAACAAAAACGACAAACGGAGGTCAAAACTCTGAAATGAACCTGCGAAACCGCAAGCCGTTTCTTGCCGAAAATACACGCATGCACACGCGCAAACGGAACAACGACTACGACAAAACAAAATCTATAAATTGCGGAAGTGCACAGAGACAATTTGAGCGAAACGGAAAGACGTCAGCGCCGCCTCCGCGCAGGGGACAAATTGCGAGAACAATACCATGGAAGGGATTCATTTACGGGACGGAAGCGCTAAAGGTTAGAGGGTTGAAAATGAATAAAAGTAAAAAATTAAAAAATAAAAGGATATATATACGGGAGAAGCCATGGCTAAGTAACCGAGCGAGAACGGATGTTTCCGACCGGCAAGAGGAGCGGGAACTGAGCGAGAAAGCTTGTTTCTCCGGCCATTACTAATTGTCCCCGTTGCGAAGCGCCCGCGCCTGGAAGCCCATTAAAAGCGGCCAGCGAGCAATAAAACAACGGGTGGCCGGGGCATTTTGCCCCAATTCCTGAGTAACGACAGTAGCTATACGGATTGCACGGGGCGCCGCAACTGCAATCGCGCAGGGCCTGCGGGTTAGTCGCCGCTACGCTGGAAGGAGGAACGCCGGGCATCAAAAATCACATCCACGCAGCCACTGTAAGCGTAAAGGCGCGAGGCGCGTGATGCCTTTACGTACAAGGACATAAACATCTTTCCTTGTTTCTTTCTTTCTTTCTTTTATTTTCTCTCTCTTGCACCAGCATCCCTGTAGTGTACTCTCGTAACTGCATGTAAAAAGAGAGGGACAGAAAATAAAGAAAACGTCCTTATAAGTTAACACTTTGCAGCGAGGATGGCAGTGTTTGCGCGTCTGTACGTGCGAGCGGCGGGATCCGCGCCGTGGCTCGATGGACACCGGCGGGGATTAATACGCCCGGTGTTGTAAATCGGGCACGTTTCGAGGGCCGCGCGCGGCGTAATTATGCGAGCTGCTTCGGCGTCCGCGCCTTGCATACGCGGGCTGACCCGTCATTGGAGGAGTACTAACGGACGAATGATTCATAATAGACGCGCATGACTTAATGAGGGGACCCACTTTGTGCTCCGCATTGCGAGGAATGTGTGCACGGTACTCGCCAATGCCATTAGGGGGGCGGCCGCCGGCCGCGCGCGATGTCATGTCCTTGCAAACCTTGCTTGTAGCAGAAGCGCATAATTTATATTTTTTTTTCTTTTGCGGTTTTGTTATCGTCTAGCGCCCTTCGTTCAACTATACGTGAGAGCAGCTTGTATACCGGGAGTTTTCGGGACGCGCGGAGTGAATAGTGATCAAACAGCAGTAGCAATCACTGACTCTTTGAACCTGGAGTACGGGCTAGTAATTAGCTTATAGCGGTCATTGAGCAACACGCGATTTGAAGTCTGTCCGCTTCGGCTTGAAAACACTGCAAGCGCCTTTAAAGTACAGTATGTCGGCAGATACCGATAAACTCATTTTCCTCTGTACAGTATATATTTTTTTGCCTCTACAGACTATGGATGCACATAATATATACAAGAGTTAAATAAAATGATAAGGTGATTTGCCCAGGAGCCGTCCTGTTGGTACTCTTTATAGATAAATGTATGTCGATTTTACTTGTGTTGGTTGAGTGTACGCACGCCTCTGTGAGGATGGGGGATTATGAAAAGTCCGTGCATGCATGCATTTAAAGCTGATGTTTCTACCACTGAGACAGAACGCACGTTCTGATTTGTTTTTTTTTTAGTTCTGACAGCACAGTCTCAATGATCTCGTTCGCAATGGTGAATGACTAACTGGCTTATGTTTGTTGTGTCATAAGAATATATCATACGGTGAAAGGAAGTTTGTCCGACCTATGGACAACTACAAAGATAACAACAAATTTCAGCACATAAATTTTGACTTGTAGGATGCAGTCTTCACTACCTCATGACTGCTTAACCTTCATGCAAGAACTTTGCTATTAATGCAGAATCAAAGACAGCAAAATAATATCTATTTAACTTGGAACCTGACAACGCTGTTGAACTGTGGTAGATGTACTAAACTTTCTTGGTATGTTTGTCTTGGCGCTATTTTGACATCTTCATTTAATTTTCTCTTGTCAAGCACAGTGTCTACTATTGCGTATGAATAGAAGCACGGCTTGTCATCACCTAACTTTGTTGGTCGAATTTTGTCCTTTCATTCTGTCACGAAAAGTCATTTCACAAAATACTACAGAAAAATTCGTCGGCACAGCAAGCGTACAGGAAAACAAGCAGAAAAATACCATGCATTGCGTTCAAAGAGTTTCCACTTGCCGTTACAAGATATTAATGGTGCATGTGCTCCAGTGCGTTTATGTAAGGTAAATCAATTCTGTTGTCATTTCGCTTCAGCCGAGAATGTCTCCTCATATTCAACCTATTATTCGACTCGATAAACAGCGACGCTGATCAAACACCGAAATGTGGTTATTATGCATCGTATAACGCACGATGCAGGTGGGGAAATGCCTTTCGGTGATTTCCGCGACTGGGGCCCTCCCCTACATCTTTTGTTTCCATTTCCCATTTCGATGTACCGAGTTTGGAGACGCGTCACTCGAGCGCCTTGGCTAGGATTCCTCTGATCGCCTCGCTTTCGCCTTCATCACGATATTACTTTTTCTCGCGGGACTATTGATTCACGGCCGGCTCTACACCGGGAAGACAAACATGACGGCCTGCGAAACGTGAGACGCGTACCGGAATTCAATTTCGCTCCGTTCGCTTCGCGCAGAAACACGTGACGCATCAAGCGAGTCGCCAAAAGCGTGTTGTCTTACGTAAGAAATGGCCGAGTACGTAGGCGTTCACCTGCATATATTCGCATGATGGATGCGGACTTGTTTTACAGGGGGGTGAGATTACGGATGGTCATCGGGAAAACAAGCAGCGTACGCGAGGTGGGTAAGCCATCGCGTTGCCGAATGTGCGGAGCTCAGAGTGGAAACTATTGCAGGCCACAGGTGCAAACTTAGGGGAAGCATCCCAAAGAGCGGCAAGAGTTAGGGAAAAGCTTACTCTCGCTCGTTTTGTACAGCGCCATAAACGGGATGAGACCAGCCTAGGAGGATATATATCTCCTCTTTCTTCTTCTTTTTTTTGTAGTAGATGGTTTTACCTCAAGGGCGAAGAGCAGAAATGCGAGTACTGTGGGGAGAACAGGAACCGGGAAGGAGAGAGAGAGGGAGGGGGGGGTGGGGGGGGGGTGGAGGGGGTTGGCTGAGGAGGGAGCGTAGTCAGCGGACGACAATAAGGCTTTCCTCCAAGGATGTGAATGGGGCATTCAGGAGATTTCTTGACGTTGTACTTTAAAACGCAAAGCACGTATACTGGGCTAGGGAGGAGAAATTCGCCGAGAAAAATGGCGCCGCGCTTTATCTCTAAAGCTCAGGAGGAAGAATTGTGCAGGTATTTGAGCCCGAGAAGGACCTCTACTACTGCAGTATTTCGCGACTAAAAGAAACAACTGATTCGTGCTGTATCTTCTGTTTTCTTTTTTCAATAAGAAAAAAAAAAAAACACTGCTTCTGCGGAAGCTCATAGGTGCACTTTCTATTATGTAAAAGCAGATATAAAGGCTTAACCAGCGCTTGGAGCGATGCTTTTGGACAATATAATGGCTGAGGGTCGTATTTAAGCGCCTTACGGGGACTCACTCATGCTATTTCTGGATAATATTAACAAAGCCACGAAAAAAAAAACCCACAAAAACAACACTTCGATTATCGACAATACGAGGATCACACTTGGGCATTATTGACGATCTAATGCTGCAAGAATCTTCGCATGCAAGATTATAAGCACACTTTTGTTTCATCGGCTGCACTTCAAAAACCAATAGCGCCGCCGCTGCCCACATTTTATTTTATTCATTTATTTCGTCATTTTGCTAACGGTCGCTGACGGAGCGCAAATTCCGAATATATTAGCTTACCTAAAGGAAAACAGGAGAGAGCGCTAGAGCACCCAGTGTTTATTTTATAAACAGTGGTAAATGGAACTATTATAGTCGTCTCGCTGTTTATTCTTCAAGAAAAGTCTCTGAAATTCGCATTCGAAAAATGGGTTTTCCTCGCAAGTCCCATTACCCAAAGAAATTAAGGAGGGTAAAGAAACAAAGAGGCGAAAATGAACAAACTTAGGTTACCTGAACCTAAGAAATGCGAGATAAATGTATGTCGCAAGATAAATATTTCGAGCTAACGAAGAGGTGCGACACGCGCTCCCTCGCGCTTAGGCGGGCGACAGTGCACCATGGACGCACCAGAGCTTCCAGTGTCGCCTGTTAGACAAGACAGCAGACATAATGAGGTAGCGGGAGTGCACTTTGCAAGCACACTGAAAGTCCGAGCTAGCGCACTGTAGACTTTTAGCGCAGCGCAAGAAAGGTGTACGCGCACGCGCTGCTCGAAAAGTACCTCTTGACGATTGCCTGCAAAGGTGAAAGCCCGCAGTGACCGAGAGAACAGAGTATTGCGCGCGGGACGTTGCTCCTAGATAATCTATGTGACATATTGTGGCCAATTAGGTATCCGAATATGCGCGTACTTGGAACTGAAGCGCACGCACGGGTAACACATGTGAATCAAAGTTTCGATTGCCAAGTATCGCCGGAAATATCAAAGCACGAACGCTTTAAATGTTGCGGTTTGCTTTGTTTCGTTCCCATTTTACTTGATGGGTTTTTGCTACGTTAGTGTAGAGAGAGAGAAGATGCAAGACAGGAAGGTTAATCTAGATATCCTGGTTTATGCGGAATATATCCTGCAGATCAGTGCACGTATCCTACTCTGTAAGAAGGGGAAAAGGATGGAAAGAATAGAAAAAAGGGGAGAGAAAAAAAACACTACTTAAGTGAGTACGTGACGATGCACAGGAAACCTGTATAAGCGATCGCATAGACTTGCCGATTTGAGATACCGCAATGCACTTGAAGTGTACCAGAGAGCAGGAAGAACGCCAACATTATACTAATCCATAAGAAGGGAGACGTTAAAGAATTGAAGAACTTTAGACCCATTAGCTTGCTTTCAGCAGTGTATAAAATATTCACCAAGATAATTCCAATAGAATCAGGGGAACACTTGACTTCAGTCAACCAAGATAACAGGCTGGCTTCAGCAAGGGATATTCTACAATGGATCATATCCATGTCATCAATCAGGTAATAGGAAAATCTGAAGAGTACAATCAACCTCTCTATATGGCTTTTATAGATTACGAAAAAGCATTTGATTCAGTAGAGATACCAGCAGTCATAGAGGCGCTACGTAATCAAGGAGTATACAGAGGGCATACGTGAACATCTTGGCGAATATCTACAAGGATTCCATAGCTACCTCGGTTCTCCACAAGAAAATTAGAAAGTTACCTATCAAGAAAGGGGTCAGGCAAGGAGACACAATCTCTCCAATGCTATTCACTGCATGCTTAGAAGAACTATTCAAGCTTTTAGACTGGGAAGGCTTAGGAGTGAGGATCAATGGCGAATATCTCAGCAACCTTCGGTTTGCAGATGACATTGTCCTATTCAGCAACAATGGAGACGAATTACAGCAAATGATTGAGGACCTTAATTGAGAAAGTTTAACAGTGGGGTTGAAGATTATTATGCCGAACACAAACATAATGTTCAATAGCCTGGCAAGGGAACAAGAATTCAAGGTCGCTAGTCAGCCTCTAGAGTCTGTGAAGGAACACGTTTATCCAGGTCAATTACTCACAGGGGACCCTGATCATGAGAAGGAAATTTGCAGAAGAATAAAATTTGGTTGGAGTGCATACGGCAGGCATTACCAAATCGTGACTGGGAGCTTGCCACTGTCGTTGAAAAGAAAAGTGTACAATTATTGCAATCTACCGGTGCTAACATATGGGGCAGGAACTTGGAGGTTTACAATGTATCTCGAGAACAAGTTAAGGACCGCACAAAGAGCGATGAAACGAAAAATATTAGACCTAACGTTAAGAGACAGGAAGAGAGCGGTGTGGATCAGAGAGCAAACGGGGATAGCCGATATTCTAGTTGGCATTAAGCGGAAAAAGTGGAGCTGGGCAGGCCATGTAATGCGTAGAATGGATAACCGGTGGACTATTAGAGTGCAGAATGGATACCAAGAGAAGGGAAGCGCAGTCGAGGACGATAGAAAACTATGTGGGGTGATGAAGTAAGGAAATTTGCAGGCACAAGGTGGAATCAGCTAGCGCAAGACAGGAGTAATTGGAGATCGCAGGGAGAGGCCTTCGCCCTGCAGTGGACATAAATATAGGCTGATGATGGTGAATAATGGGCTTATTTCTCTCTGCGCCAGTAACGGCATTTGTGTAACATTGAATCGGATTCGACTACGACAAACGATGGATGTCAGAGTACGTATGTTTTGGATACGCAAGTCAGCCCGACAAGCGCATCGCCTTCCAATTTCTTAAGGCAGAGTCCCCTTGCTCTGCCAACCTTGATAATTATGTGGCAATAAGTGAGCAGTTGTGTGACTTCGAAGGCACCGTTAGCACCCATCATGGTGCCTACTAAATGCAAGACATGCTTCCAGCCCTGGATTTTGATTGATTTCAAGATTAAAGTTTATTTTTTTGCTTACATAGGAGAAGAGGCAGGAACTAAATGAAATGATAGCCTGACTGAGGTATTTGCCCCCTATTAAGATGTTGGCGTGGGTTATATAGTAAATCAACTTTTCAAACAACTAGGTTATTTAGAGGGTAACATGTGATTTTAACCAAATTATTCTACTCTGAAATTCACTTATATAACGCCAAGATCAATAAACGAGACCACGTCTGCTCCACATAAAAAGAGACGACAAATAAAATGTGTCTTTAATTTTTTGCTGTGTGTTCTGTGCGCAACAGAGAAATGCCTATGAATTATAGGATCCACATCAACCCTTACCGCTATTATTTGCTTGCCAAGCGCCTCGTTAGAGCTGCGTTAGACACAGCTGTGGCTGATACTTGTACTTGCCGACACCTAATCTAAACGACAGATCAAGCGCTGGGATGCTCCAGTGCCAGCAGGTAAGCAGGGCACGAAATGTACCGCCATCCACCTAAAAGCAACAAGTGGGATATCCGTGAAGTGGTGTAAAAGCGCACACATTGCATACAGAGTGCAGCGTGCAGACAACGAGCCCTGAAACAACTACTTCAGTCATTCGAGTTCCAAACTTCGCAACAGCTAAGCTCTAAGATATATGCACGCTGTGTCGTTATATATATGACATGGCAACGTAGGGGCATCACAAGCGGCACCACCTGACGCAACGCCGCCTGTCACAAAATGACATAAAAGACATCGTCGTCAAGGAGTGGCTCCAATACCACACTGTACTTTATTGACGTTTCTGTGTCAAAGAACTGCTTTAAAGGCGCCGCGAAATTCCCCCCCCCCCCCCCCCCCCCCCCACAAATTTGGGACAGTGATGTAAATTTCATGCTGTTCCACTGTTCTGTTACACTAACCGGCTCTTACGCATCATTAACATGAGTGCAGGTGTGCGGCTAAAGTGGCAATGAAACATCTGACAGACACTCTCTCTGAAAAGTTTCAAAGCACGGATGGGTTTCAGTCGGTTCAGCATCACTGTGTTCTCCGAAGCATCCTTTCTATGCGAACAAACTTTTGGGTGACTTGAAAATCTGTCTCTTACGCTTCCAAAAAAAGAAAGAAAGAAATGCAAACGTATTTTTAATTACAGCGATTTAAGCATATCAGGCAGTTTGAGGAATCGGCCTGCTCAGTATGGAGCTCTCGCAACCCTTTTCAATACGGCATAAAAAGAAAAAAAAAATATTGCCATGTTCACTTAGGAAACAATGGCAAAATCTTATGATTAGTATGTCCCTCCCAGTGATCGTTATGTAAGTGCTTGCAATCAAGATCGTTTAATCTTTACTTTGTCGCGTGCCTTCGTTCTTTCTGCATAAAATCCGCCACGCGTGAGATTTGAAATAAGTCATCGAGGGGGTCATGCACGTGCCGATATTTCTTTGACATTTGCGTGGCCTCTTCGTAAACTAAGGATGGACAATAGAAAACCTCCGCAATAAAAAAAAAGGTCGTGTAATAAAACGAAGCAATCAGACACGCCTGAGCAGCGGTGCGGAGCGGTTTTGCCAAGATTGAAAACGCAACTGCTAGCGCGAAAAGCGCATGCCGTGCGCTCGCTCGCAAACCGCGATCGCGTGTTGTGCGATGATGCGCTTGCGTTTTTGCCTGCGCCTTCCTTGCTTTCTCGGGCCAAGATTTCAAATCGGTTTTCATTTCTCTTTTAGCGAGGTCCACGGTGGCACAAATAAATTAAAATAAAATAGAACGTCAAGGAGAGTTGCTATAACATGGCAGCGTCAGCCTTCTCTTCCGGCGCCCCTAACGGAAGAAGTAAAAAAAAAAAAAAGCAACTAGTACAAACAAGTGGACACGTGCATCTGTATGACCCACCATCCGCGGGTCGTTCTTTGCATGAAGGCTGTCCGTTCACATTATGCCAACGAGGGAAAGCGGAGGGTGGAAGGGATAGGGAGAGCACGCAGCTCAGCATGCTGGACTTGTATGTCCCCATTTCGCTCGCAGATCGAATTCTGTTTACGGCTCGTTGTGGCGCATGATCAAATAGGTGCTCGCCGTAAGCCTTTTCCCTCTCACTTTCTGTGGACGAACACGAAAGGAAGAGGCGTCCACGAGAAATGCACGAAGAAATTGGACCGGGAAATGCATAGGAATCAATGTGTATACACGAAAACAATATAGTAATAAATGACTGCGTCGACCAGAATACGGGAGGAGACTGACCAACCGGATTGTATAAGCACTCCCACGATGCACTCCCACCAATTCCCCCCCCCCCCCCCCCTCCATTTTGTTTCTTAGCCGGAGACGAGCGGTAGGCGAATTTCCCATTGTTTTGCTTTCGTCAGCGAATAACTCGCGAAGTGATGCGTCTTGCGAAATGCCGGGAGAAAAAAAAAAAGCCGAGCGAAGCGACCCTTGCGTTTTCGCTCTTTCGGCAAACCACGATCGCATCCTCCATAATCGAACAACCAGAAAGCGCCGAAAAAAGATGTCGCTATCGGTCGAACAAAAATGCGCGCCATATCGAAACAGTTGCTGACGCAACGTATTCTCGATAAACGTGGTTTATGCAGATAGATTCTGGTCAAGTAAAGTTGCTTCCTCCTATACTATTGTGTTCAGCGTTTAGATTTTTCAGGAAGTACAGTGCCATTATCAGAGTGATCACATTACCTCTTGAAACCAGTTCTCGTCTGCCATGCCTTGCATGAATCCAAACCCTTCAATTTGTGGGTTTTGTGAATATTGTGCGTATCTCTTGGAAGGCCAGTGGTTTTAAAAACGTTGTACATTGGAAATGGGGCGCATTCGGGCACGCTTTTTGATTTTCAAACAACGAAATTCAATACAATTAAAATGGTACGCGGTTCCTGGGTTTCGCAATATATTATAATTACCACGTCAGCTGATCTTCTTCGTGGCCTATAAGCTCCACTTCTCCCTCTCATTGTCACCGAAGCATTCTGTGTGGTGTTTGATATTGTACGACTATAATATTATGTGATGCACTATACTCATATGTAAAGTCTGTTTCACACTTAGGGGAAATCTCGGAGCGCATTGCATCGCGATGCGGCGAGCGCTGGAGTCGGGTGCCGGAAGCAGCTCGCGCAGGCGCAGACGCTCGAGGCGCGTTATCTTGAACCACGTCGACTGCTCGACGCGGCTGGCCGCCAACCGCGTCAACAGCTCGACGCAAGATAACGCGCCTCGAGCGTCTGCGCCTGCGCGAGCTGCTTCCGGCGCCCGACTCCAGCGCTCGCCGCATCGCGATGCAATGCGCTCCAAGATTTCCGCTAAATGTGAAACAGACTGTACACTCCAGCTATGTTGCCCTCTCCGTACAACAGCGTGCTCTTCGCGGCGAAGTGATTTAGATCCAAAATGCTAATAAAGCGACCGTATTGAATGAGTTAAATATTTCATCTAGCTACACGAATAACTGCTCAACGACAGAGCACTAATCCGTATCACAGTGTCCAAGCGAAGAATCTCCAGCAAAAGAATATGAGGAATGTTATGTCTAAGTTGGCACAGCAGTACATCAAATTATTTTCTTTGCGGATGAGAAATAACAGCTGAAGAATAAAATATGTGGACAATCGTTTAAACGTCATCACAAAATCAGCATTTGGGTAGTTGGCGGTGGGAGCGGGGAAGAGCAGGTGGGAGTCCAGTCCAGCCCTTAGATTGATTATAAGCCAGGTATGCGAGAACTCGGAGACCGTACGATGCGGCAGTACTCAGAGGCAATCACTTATGCAGCCTCTGACTTCTCTGGCCATGTTCACGTTGTGAGGACATAAAGACTGAAAGCTGGGCTAGTTAGTGTTGAATTCATGATTTTGAGGTCGTAATTACCATTCGTGACCAAACGCACTTCAGTCACTGAATATGAGCCACTGTGTATTCGGCAAGCGAGGGAGCCATTTCCAGCGTTCGCAGGCACAGGTCCACCACCCTTGTGGCCTCTGAGGTCATGCGCGCACTTCTCGACAGTACCATTAGATAGCGTAGCGTGTCAAGAAAGATGCGCGAGAGAGGAACCCGGTTGGCCAGATGACGCGGTTCTCAGCGTTCGCACGCACCAGCGCGCCATGAATTTCGGTGATCCACGCTCTGGCTTCGTGGCCTAATGACACAGATCGCTCTTCGGCAAGAGCGAAAGAGGAGACCCGCTGCAGTACACGTCTCATACGTGACGCGGTTCGGCTACTCTCTTACTTGGATGTTCATCGCAGATAAGCTTTGTGCGAATATTTTTGCGGATGTGCTTCACAAAATTATTTACAGCAACACTCCCGACACGTTCACAAATACAGTACTCCCAGAGCCATGTGAATAATAAGCTAACCACGTTGAATAAGTGCTGAAAAAACAGAAGAATGGCCGAGCACTAGAGTGTAACGTTTCCTGCGCTTATCTGCCCGGCGTTCGAGCTTGAGAACATATGGGCAGTAGAAAAAAAAATTGGAAACCTTTTCCAGGAAAGCCTTCTTCCTTTTTTTTTTTTTTTTTCGCCGTGGTGACGAATGACAGCGAAGCACGTGGCGCGAATTTCGTGCGAGTGGGAAGCGATGATATCACCGACTCGCGTCGTGATTTCGGCTACCCTCGGCGGAAGCCGACCCCTTGCTATACTCACTGCACTCGGAAGTGAGCCGCCCTCACCGGCAACGTAACTTCCGGCGGGCCACGCGGAGCACCGCCGAGAAAGCCGGCCATTTCCTGCGGAGTGGGAGCCGATCTGCGAGCGTTTCCTCCGGCCATTTGTCAGAACGACTCGGCGGCAGCTCTTCCAGACACCGTGCGCCTCCCAGCCACCCCCTCCGACCGTGCGTGAGCAGAAGGAAGAAGGGAACTGGGGACGCCACTATCGGCAGGCAGGGCCACGTGATTCGACGCGTATAAGTGCGTTTCGCAGTTCGCGTCCCACGCTTCGATGCGTGGCCAGATTTCTCTGGAGGAACAAAGAAAGCAAAAATGTAGGCAGCACGCAGATGCGTTCTTCGATGCGAAGAGCTTTCTCTTGCAGTCCATCAACCGTTTTGATCTCGCCGTCGTCACAGTCTGTTGTCGACGTGCATATGGTTTCATCTCATTTCATCTGGTGTGAAGCGTAAACGCTGCGATCACATATATCTGTCTGGCCATTGAGAGAATGGCATGAATGCGAACGATGAAGGCAGCATATCGACGGCGTGATGCGAGTAGCCGAAGTAAAACAAATTACCGAGAATGATCCCGCTCCTATGCAGTGTCAGAAATTTTCGCTCCGCATTACGTGAACATGCAAGCAAATTAGTTTGGGCTCGTCTAATAGCTACTGATTATGCAAGGAGTTTCCCGGGCTCTGCGAGGTTGTGGTGATTTTCATCCTTAAAACTTACCTGTAAACGTATAAGCTGAATCTATAGTGCATAATTCAGTAACCACAGGCCGAGCGAAAGGTGTCTTTTGCTGATTATGAGCTGTTCATCAAAACAATATTGCGCTGGAGATGGTGAAGAAGAGTTGCATCAAAGAAGGCAAAAAAATCACGTAATTTTTGTTTTTTACATCGCGTTACTTAATGAGAGCTGTACAATTCAGTTACTGGTCTATTCATAGGTATCAAGTGAACTTTGCACAATGTTCAATGAAGAAAGAATATATTGCTCAAATTTCAAATGGCGAGAGAGAGAGAGAGAGTGAGAAAATACGAAGAGGGAAAAGAATAGTGCCTACCAAGGACGTGTTTGCTTGGCCACCCAACATCTTAGGCTTGGGGAGAGGTAAAATGGGAATAGATGCTAAAAAAAAGGAGGACAGATACGAAATATAATAATACGTTTTGAAGTCTGCTCTAACCCGTTTATTATTATTATTATTATTATTATTATTATTATTATTATTATTATTATTATTATTATTATTATTATTATTATTATTATTATTATTTTGCAGCACGCACACGCACCCTCACGCGCGCACATAGACAAACATGTCGGTTAAGCTCAAAAAGCAGTTTATCTTGCCAACGTGTTACCAATGCCGAGTCCCTGATTACTCTGCGCAAAATGCTTCAACTGCGTGTAGAGATTGCGCCTAAATTACGATTGTGCCTAAATGTCACAAAAATCATCGCATCGCCCGCAGAAAAAGCGTGAAAAAAGGGCGACGTTCCCTTCTGGTGCTTTCACTTCGAATGCGTTGTTAAATTCAAGCAGTTATAGCTCCGGCACGCACTGTGTTACTCCAGCTTAAGTTTCAAATGGTGCAAGCCTGTTTCCCTGTGAAGTCATTGGGGGAACGGGAACAGCACGAAGCTGCTGGCAACTGCTGTCCCCTTCAGGAAGTTTAAATAATAATAATAATAAAAAAATAGCGCTGGTGCTTTGACACGTGTCAGAAGCAGATCTCGTCACTCGAACGTTGTTGAAAGAATTCGTCGGAAAAATCTAGCTCAGGATGTCATTTCCAGGTGGACGCCAAAAACATACAAAAGAGGTAACGAGAAGAAGCTGAGACAAGCGAGACAGATACAAGAAAAAGAAATGATATGGCTGGCGTGCCGCAAGCACTCAATCTCTTTCAGCGCGAATAGAACTCGCTATCAGGCAGGCCTTCTTCGGATTGGTTCGGGATTCTTTCGGCGACGATCGCTGTTCTGCGCGTCGACGTCGTTCGGCAGCGCCCAGGTATGAGCTGCTGGTGCATCTCCCCCTTGAAAGCGGTAACATAAAATACCAGAGAACGCCACAGTGAACGGGGGTCGACAAAAGATAGAAAGTTATAAAGCCAAGGTAGTTGCACCTCTCCCCATTTGTCTCGAAGTCAGCACCCGTCGTCGGCGTTCGCTGTCAGAATTCGTGTTAGACACGAATTCAAGGAATCCGACTTCGCGGCTCGACAGTCGCAATTCAGCGCCTACGCGGACGGTTCGCTTCGGCAGGTACCGACGTTTCATTTTGCGTGCTGCCAAACTCGTAGATGTTCGTAAACATCTGAGCGTCTGACGTTGTCGAAGGCGGTGGGCTCGCCAGGACAGAACATTCAAAACAAGGAGATGGTGGCATGATTAAAAAAAAAAAACTGAATTCCCTGTTGCAGCTGTGTCCTTCAGCTCTCGTGCAACGATTATTGAGCGCGCGCCTTTGTGTTCGGCTGCCTCAGGACAGTATCACGGTGAAGTATAAGAAAGTGCGAGGCCTCGCGGATTCAACCCCATATCGCTCGCAGAAACGCCGGTCTGGAGAACGGGAGACGTAAACATTAACACTTCTAACGAAAGAGATTAGTCAGCGGCTCATATCAAATGTGAATGGCAAATGCCGAGACTTGTTTCCGAAATGTAGAAGCGACTTTATCGCAATGCATTGTCCCAAGCGTAATGGAGGCGCAGTCACTTTTGTAATCAGTGCATGTGGGAACGATATGTATTCGTGTAATGAAATTGGAAATGTGCACATGCCTACAGTGGTGAAACACGTTCTTTGATTGGTGTGTTTTTCTTTATCGATGGCACATATACCCATAGTGTGCGCCAACTATTGCTCGGATGTCACGAGAGAACACCTTTAGTTCTAATTGAAAACAACGGAAGTGTAAGAGAAGAATGAAAGGAATGAAAAATAACATAATGTACGAAGAATTTGTCAAGAAAAATTGCCTTGAAGTAAGGTGAAAATTTTCCACGGCTCTGAACGCATCCTTACGGCAGTGCCCAAGAGAGGAGAGTGCGTAAGAATGTCCAGAATAGGGATAAGTTTACTGCAAACTGTACTTAAATGTTTTTTTTTGCTTGAAGGTGGAAGAACAGCAATAAAATAAGCAAATAAAATAATCTATCAACTGATAAATTCGCCCTTCGTCTTTATTTGAACAATGATGGCTGCCATCGTTAGTTGAGCACATCTGCAACGTGCCGAAACGCACTTGTAAATTGCGATCGGCAACAAGGGTTCGTCTTTCCTATACAAACACCAGGGGCACCCCCGATCGCGTGGAGGATGAGGCATCGCTCCACGCCCTCAGCAACGTATGCTGAAATTTTATTTTCAAACCCAGAAAATGGAGATATTAAGACCACATTTAAGCTTGCAGCTCATCAGCGGGTGCTCGCGCTCATATAGGCGTGCAAAAAACGATGGCGACAATAACTTAAAGAAAGTCTAACGCGAAGAGGAAAACAAAAAAGAAAGTAAGATAAAACAGTGACTCTAAAAGTGCGCGCCACAACTTCTTTCTTCTCGTCGTATACCTCTTGTTCTCGCTGTATCCATAGACGGCCCAACCTGCCTCAGGGAACGAGACAGGCGTGGAACTCGAAGCTTCTGGCTCTAATGGGCTCGTAGAAAACTGGGGAACAAGCGTCAGACGGGACAGCCTTTTAGGCGCGCTCTCGCTTCTCCGTGCTCGGAAGCCTGTGGGCGATGGCGCTGTGCGTAACGTTGAAGAAGACGCCGTTACTAAGCTGTATAGTGGTAGCAGGCATTTGTTCTGAGAGACGACGGGAGACTCTCTCCTGCGTCGACGCAAGGGGCGATACTTTTCGCGTCGTGATGAGCTACACCGGAGAACCTAGGCGAAAAGAAAGTAAAAGATGATTTTCAGCTTTTGATTTTGGCCCTTCAGTTTCACTAGAACTTTCACGCACTCACTTTCTGTTTCTTTTTTCAGTTTCTCTATTTTATTTTTTCTAGTTTTCTGTGAGACAAACTTAGATGAGAAGAAGACTGGGGTTAGAGTGTATACGTGCTTGTATAGAGGGCTGTCAGTGGGCTCCTCTGAAGAAAGATAAAGTTTAGAATGATCCAAGAATAACACCGTTCTATTTTTTCGTTTGGCAATGAAAGGTAGCCAAGACGTTAAAAAGGGGGTTCGAATTGAATACAGTGAAGCTTTTTTTTCCCATCTGTACAACATCGTTGGTATCGCATAGTTTACAAAGTGAAATCATACTTTTTTTCTTTTTGCCTCTAATTTTGCATCTATAAATTCATAACGAGCTAATTATTACGCATAATTTACAGACGTGAAATAAATCAGTCGAGGCACATAAGACTACACCAGCCAATGCTTGTCTTAGGTCATTAGGCTTTTCCCGTTAATATATATCATTAAGAAAAAAAATTCAAGGGGCACTTGGTTATTCCCACGTGGATTAATGCAAAAGCATTGCGGCCACGTCGGCAGAACCAACGTGACCTACGGTATCCGTCACAAAGGGCGCACAACGCAAGCTCGTGGGTTTAGCTCCCACCAAAGGTCGAAGATTCGACTCCCACCAAAGGTCGTGGGTGGGTTCGAGTGCCTTAATTAACGCTAGCTTCACGAACTGTGGCTTATTTGCACTACAGGTCGAAAGTTCGACTCCCAGCAAAGGTCGTAGTTCGAGTGCCCTAATTAACTCTACCTTAATTAACTGTGCCTTAATTAACTTCGCCTTACTTACACCAAATGTCGTGGGTTCGACTCCCACCAAAGGTTGAGGGTTCGTAGCCTTTTTGTACCATCACGCCGCCAACGCCGAATTTTCCGCTCCATGGTCCAGTATTAATGCTTTCGCATTAATAATTCGTGCATGGATGTTTAAAAAGCCAGCAAGCATTTCTCAAGTTCGTGCTTCCATGCGGGTTAACCCACTAAGCGTCACAAAAAGACCCCTGCGCTGAGAAACCAACTTCGCTGAACCGTTACAGCAGTCGTTTGACTGCATGTAGAGCTGATGGTTCCTTTGTCGCGCACATGCAAAAACTTTACACCTTCTACTTCGTCTACTTCGTGTATGTAACCGTCTTTGTACTCGCGCATACGAGACCCTGCCTTCATGTTACAGTAACACGCATTGCGGCCCTCACCAACGAAGAAACAACAGGGAAAACGAGCGTGATCAAGACAGTCTGCGCCCGGTTAGGACTATAGTATGCGCTTGGGAACGACCGGGGGTACAAACTGCACGTGAGAATCACGTAACACAAACGCGGATATAATCGAACACCAGGTTGCAAGACAGCTGTCTTTGTGCAAGACATACGGGCATTTTGTTTTGTCAATTTGACGCTTTTTACCAAGAAACGGACATCTTCATGACGGAGTTCTTGCAACGCGCCGTTATTTTAGTTACCAGCGCCCAATAAACGGCGACCCCTGACAGGGGCGGGCACCAAACGGATGCATTGGATGAGCGACATACCGGACGACATAAGAGCAAAGCGTGTCGCATGTAAATGGGGACCCGAAGTACAGGTCAAGGCGAAAAAAAAAAAAAAAACAAGTCTTGATGTGGGGGAAGCGGCCCGAGCGGAAGAAGAGGAAGCTGCCCCCGAGCTATAAACAACCAGCCGTGAAGGAGCTGGGCCTGGAGAGGTGGGGAAACGTCGCGAAAGAAGCCGCAAGTAGCGTCGCGCATTAATATGCACGCGCTTATATTGCTAATTACGCCCGAGAGAAACGCTACACTTCCCGACGCCGGAAGGGGTAGAGGGGATGGGGAGCAAAGAGGGGGAGGCCACGTCCTTGCGTCGCGAACCAGCTGCCGCTTCTCGACGGGACCCCGGCTCCGAATAAACGCTCAATCACTTTGTCCTGAATCGCGTAGCAACTGAACAGCCATATACGTCTGCAACAAGGGCGCCATGCCGGCGTCGTGTAGCGAAAACGAAGAAGAGTGATGGCTTATTTCGTTGCTTGTTAACTCGATAAGCCTGATTTGTATGGCGATTGCACGATAGTAATTATACTGGCTGTCGTTCAACCGACGTGCAAACGTGTTTATTTCTTTGGAATTTTCTGGCTTAAATTTTCTGAGTGACAGTGTAGGTAATTATTTTCACTCGCAACGAAGAAATTGTTGAGACGGTTGGCCATTAAATCCTACTACGTTTGGCGCGAAAAAGGGAGGGGGAAAAAGCAAGGTGCTTCCAGAAATGCCGTAAATAAGCAGGAAATACCCCCTGGCTATGACATCTGATTTCAAACGCCACGGCTTATAAGTAACTATCGATTCTAGGGATGGTGAAACATCTTGTCGCCCTAATTGAAAAACGCACCCCTTGCGCTGAGCAGCGACACTGATAGTATTCCTACTGCTTTAATGTTTCTAACCTGCATGTAAGCAACTGTTACTTCCGAAGTCACTTGAGAAATCATCATACTTGTTGGCCCTTGCACTTATCATTTGTAGCAGTTGGGACAATACCCTTTCGAAGCGGCCTGGGAGTAAATTGATTGAGGACCTGAGTTAAAGGGGAGAAGATGTGGTCAATCGAAATAATATGTTTGTCGAAATAACACACACACACCTGAGTTAAAGGACCTGAGTTAAAGGGGAGAACCTGAGAGGACCTGAGTTAAAGGGGAGAAGATGTGGTCAATCGAAATAATATGTTTGTCGAAATAACACACACACACACACACACACACACACACACACACACACACACACACACACACACACACACACACACACACACACACACACACACACACACACACACACACACACACACACACACACACACACACACACACACACACACACACACACACACACACACACACACACACACACACGCACGCACGCACGCACGCGCGCGCACGCACGCACGCACGCACGCACGCACGCACGCACGCACACACGCACACACGCACACACACACACA
Organism: Dermacentor silvarum; assembly: GCF_013339745.2. Taxonomy (NCBI): domain Eukaryota; kingdom Metazoa; phylum Arthropoda; class Arachnida; order Ixodida; family Ixodidae; genus Dermacentor; species Dermacentor silvarum. The sequence goes on from NC_051155.1 coordinate 232,526,314, forward strand.
CACACACACACACACACACACACACACACACACACACACACGCACAAATGTCGCAGTTTATCCCGAAAGGCGAAGCATCAATAGCAAATTAGTAGAGAGCTATTCCGAGTAAGGATCGTAGTTTTATCGGCTGCATAAACTTGGACACAATCGCTTGCTAACTTAATTAACAAGCACGGTGTCAGCGCGCACAAGCAAACATGAATAGATCATGCTCGATGACCGCAGACAACCACTGTCAGAACACTGGCTTCAGTAAGCACGGCAGCAGCAGCGAGCGAGGATTCGTGCGGTCTATTGCTTCTACGGAAACTGAGCGGTGAAAGTACAGCGCATGCAAAGGTGGGAGCCATGTGGATATCGTTCTCAAGATACGGTGCGCGTGACAGCCCAGATCCGCGCAAAGTACAAGTACACAGTTGCTGGCAGAGTAGAAGCCGCACCCCCTCCCTCCTGCGCTGCCTTCCCGCTTTCCTCCTTTCGCGTGGGAAATTGCGTCGCCAGTTCCCCTTGCGCCCGGTCGCAAGATACGCATTTGGTGCCGCAGCTAAACGTCACCTCCCCTGCCTCCCGCCCATCACCCCACGGCCTCTCGCACGACGGAAGACATCGCGTTTGCTCTTCGCCGCGCGTTCGCTCTCCGTGAAAGTGCGTTTCCCTCGCGCGCTTTCAATAGCACATACAGCATACGGCGCACGGCGACGATTTTATCGCCCTTGGACTTTATACGGAACCTCACCGCGACGGCGACGCCGACGGCAGAAATCCGCTTGGAGTGTCCATATAATTGCTATCGCAATAAATAATATCGGAGTTTCGCCATAAGGGCGAAGCAGTGAATGCGATAGCAACGTTTTGGAATATTACATAGAAAAGTTTAAGGCTCGTAGATATATAGTGGCAGTATGAGTTGAAGGAAACGTAGGCTAAGTAAAAACGAGCTGTTGTGCTAGGCGTCCTCTGTTTGAATCCTGCCTTCGGACAATTCAATTATTGTTTATTAATTAAAGCCAACGTCTTTCTTAGCGACTTCACAACAACCTTTCCGTATCGGGTATGTTTCAAACCTCTTTCCTCGGCCGATGCCGGAGGTCGTTCATGGTGGTGCCAATGAAGGTACATAATTTTCAGGAGTGAAATCTGTTATTGTTTCACACTTCTAATATTTAAGTTTAAGAATATTTAAGATAAAAGGTATGCGTTGCCGGCGTTTTGCTTCGTGTCGTTTGTCTGTCGGCGGCCATTCTCAAAATTCTGAGGAAAAAGTTGTCGCAGTTTCACCTGAAAGGCGAAGCATCAATTGCGATAGCAAATTTGTAGAGAGCTATACGGAGTAATGATATTAGCTTTATCAGCTGTATAAACTTGGACATGCAGCAGCACCGGCAACACGCAGAACTGTTGTCGACGCCGTCGGCGTTTTGCCCGCGTTCGCTCAAAATGCGTGCGGCGTTGGTGACTGTTGCCGGAGCCTCTGATATAAATAGGCACTTGGTGCCGCAGCTAAACGTCGCCTCCCTTCCCTCCCCCTCCCCCCCTCCCCCCTCCCCCACGGCCTTTCGCGCGTCGGAAGAAGGCGCGTTTGCTCTACATATATGGTGATTGTAAAGGAGGAAAGAGACACCTACTTCTGCAGCCCTTAAGGGAGCACGGCGCAGAACGCGCGTTTGTTCTCCGCCGTGCGTTCAGTCCCCGTGAAAGCGCGCGCCCCTCGCGCCCTTTCACTCGCACATACAGCGTTCGGCGCGCGGCGACAATTTCATCTCCATTGACGTCATACGGAACCTCACGGCAACGGCGACGGCGACGGCGACGACGACGGCGACGCCGACGGCAGAAATCTGCTTTTGAGTGTCCATATAATTGCTATCGCAATAAAAAAACTGACCTCTCAGAGAATCAGCGTACATTTTAAACAAAATTTCAACTTGAAAGCACAGCCTCTGAGTGCATCCCACCGAGAACGACCACATTATTGCATAGCTTGTGACGCCAAGAAGTGCGGGGCCACCGCTGTGTCGTTTGCTCACGAAAGATTCGGAAATCACGTGCTCGCGGTGCCCGACTCTCCTCGCTCGATCCGCTCGTTCCGACCAAGGTGGCCCTGACACCCAACGTCTAAAACCCTTCCAACTGCACAGCAAGGGCACCGCCTACACAGTACCACCGGCGTTGTAAAGTACCATAGTCGTTGCATTGTGCCCGCAATAAGTGACGCCTAAAAGATGGCGGCTAACATGTGTTTCCGGCTGCCGCAATCACTTCCGGCTGCTGCAGCCATGTAGCAAAGTTCAGTTCAGTTCAGTTCAGTTTATTTACCTTAAAGACCCCTGACTTCAGGGGTATTACATAAGGGGTGGGTACAACATTTGACTTTACACTTGTTCAAGTAACATATGCACACACAAATGTGTACACATATACATATTCAAGTACATGCACACATGTATACCCATATTAACGCTTATATATGTACATATACATACACGCATGTAAATACAAACATATATAATGAAAATTCAAGTACAACGTAGTTGCAGATGGTCAGTGACCTCTTGTAAAAATACGGATGGGTAGATTATTTCGACAATGGCAGGAGGGAGGCCGTTCCAGTCTGCCGCCATGCGGAGAAAAAACGAGGCTAAAAATGTTGATGTTCGTGAACGTGGTCGTGAAACCTGTTTCGAGTGGCTGGTTCGGTATGATATGCGCGATGCGGACGTGATATAAGGTGCTTGGTGAAGGGTAGGACTGTAAAAGAATTTGTGATAAAGACAGAGGGGAAGCGATGCGCCGACGTAAAGCGAGGTCTGGAAGCCCAGATAGTAATTTCAGTGACGTGACGCTGATGTCATATGAATATGAAGAATGGATGAATCGAGCGGCGCGGTTTTGTACAGCTTCAAGAGCATCGATGAGACATGCTTGATGCAGATTCCAGACTGCGGAGGCATAATCAAGTTTCGGTCGCACAAGTGATGTATAAGCAAGTAATCTTACGTGATTTGGAGCGTTCCGCAAATGACGTTTTAAAAAAACCTAAAGTTTTGTTAGAAGCTGAAATGATGTTATGCACATGCGTACGCCAAATCAGATCGTTTGACACAGTGACACCGAGGTATTTATAAGTGTTAGTTGATTCTAGAACCAAATTATTAATTGTGTACGCAAACCTCCGAGGTTTATGGCTGCGGGTGAACGACATGCTTTTGCATTTGTTAACGTTTAATGTCATTAACCAAGTGGTACACCATTCTGAAATGTTAGCAAGGTCACTTTGTAGGGTTAGCTGATCCGGAGTGTTTATTACGGCGCGGTAGATAAAAGAGTCATCGGCGAACATGCGTATATTACAGGATACATGCAAAGGTAAGCCGTTGATATAGATTAGGAATAGGAGCGGGCCAAGAACCGATCCCTGGGGGACGCCTGACGTTACTGAAACCGGAGTGGAGAGGTGGTTATTATAACAACATATTGCGATCGATTAGTAAGAAATTCTGTAATCCATGTTAAGACAGTAGGATGTAAATTTAGCTGGGAGAGCTTCGCAAGCAATCGTTGGTGAGGAACTTTATCAAACGCTTTCGCATAATCAAGAAAGATCGCGTCAGTCTGTACGTTACCATCCAGGTTATTGTGGATGTCATGTAGAAAAACGGCAAGCTGTGTTTCACATGACAACCCCCTGCGGAAGCCATGTTGTGAAGGATGAAAAAAGTGATTGCTGTCAAGGAAATTAATTATGTGGGAGTAGATCACATGCTCCATGATTTTACAGGGGACGCTTGTTAGAGATATAGGGCGGTAATTAAGTGGGGAATTTCTGCTACCTGACTTGAAGACCGGAACGACCTTCCCTGTCCTCCATTCGTCTGGAATGACTCCTGAAGAAAGTGACTGTGAAAAAATTAGGGTGAGATAAAGTGAGACATTGTGTTTGGTGTTTTTCAAGATTTTGGAATTAATTTCGTCTATTCCAGCTGAGGATGGCAATTTAATATTTTCTATTATGGATGAAATTCCATTTTCACAGAAAGTGATCCCTGACATGCCGTAATCAAAGTGAAGTAAAGGTAAACGGAAGGGTGTGGTCAGTTCATCGGAAAATACTGTAGCGAACGTGGTGTTGAACAAGTTGGCACAATCCACGTCACTAATCGCTTCATTCACATCACTGGTGAAGCCTTCGAGATCAGCGTGGGTTGCTCAGAGGGAGCCATCACTCTCTCTGACACCACTTTTAATAGCGAGTTGCTTTCTTTGGCTCTTTCGGTCGTTTTTGTGGTAGGTCGGTGGTACGACGGTGGTCAGATTCGAGGGAGCGAAGAGGGGCGGAGGGAGGGGAGTGGAAAGTGGGGGAGGGGGGGGGGGGCTCCCCACCGCGTAACCAAGGGTGAGGAGGGGCGCTCACTCGCTCGTTCGTTCGCTCGTTCTTTCGTTCGTTCGTTCGCTCATTGGTTCGTTCACTCGTTCGCGCTATCTCCTACATTGACAATCGTCATCGATGGTTTCTGCGTAAGTTTTTTTTTCACTCGTGCAATAAGAAGAGCATAACCAGAGGACGCCTGCAATAACTACATCGGGCTGACTGCGAGACGTACGTGCGACACCCGTAAGTGCTACCAGTCTGGTGTATGGTTCAACTGTGATAATATGAAAATTCAAACTTCGCCAGCTGGAAGCGTACGGGTTATATTTATTTCTTTATTTATTTCGGTATACTGTCAATCCCCGTGTGGAATTATTACATAGGTGGGTTTACAATACAGAATATATACAAGTACTAGCGATGCACTCGTCACCTAAGCAAAGAAAGGAAGAATGAAAAGAAACTCTCAAAAATGCAACGGGGAATTTTTTTTTTCACTTTGGTGGGAACGCAAGCAATATACGTTTCTCAATTTCCTCCGCAATTTCCTGGTATTAGCTGCTCTACATTAAAGTGGCCAAGCCCGTTTTATTCCCTGGATACTTGAGGGAAAAAAATGAAAAACTAGACGTACTGTTATCACAAAAAATACTCTTTATATATTGAGTCGTGCTTCTGAAGAGCATTCCTCTTCTTTTTTCACATCAGCGAGAGTTAACATGCAATGTATTATTCAAGCTGAAAAATTTGGTTACTGGACGATAGCCATTTGACAGAGAAAAAAGTCCTTGTTTCTTGGTCCAGACGGGTTTCGGCTCGCAAGGCCTTAAATTCGTTGCTCCGATTCTTAAGGACTTGTGAATTGTGCGACCGACTTTGAATGTTGTGTTCGTTGCATCGTGTTACATAGCACGAAGATGTGCTAAAATCGTTAGGTATAAAATAAACAGTGCCGCTTTTTTATTAACACACGAAAGTGTGACTGTCAAAATAGTTCCTTCAGCTTTAAAACGAGAGCGTCTGTATATAGATGACAGTTTTTAAAGTGTGACGGTAGGCACAATTATTGTTTGAAAGCTTGAGGCGAGTTCATATGTAAAGGCTGCCACTTTCTTTTTTCTTTTTTTCACACCTTGGAACTGATCGTTGAGAGATATGGATGGCAGACGCAGAATCTGCTGATACCATTGCAGATGTCACGCATCATGCATATTTGCATACTTATAACAAGTACACGTTGCCACAGTATTCAGGAAGAAGGGTTAACTTCTGAAGATACTAATACTTAATGATTTTACTTCGAGCCTGAAAAGACTCGCGGAGCAATTTTACTGGTCGCAGCTGTCCACCGAGATAAAAGACGTGCAAATGGTGAGTTCAGCGGCGTGTGCCATTTTAATCTCTGCCAGCCGCTGCAAACTTCCAGTCCACTCAAAATATACCAAACCAAACGTTCTGCGGAACGCCACACCGGCGAGCTGCGCAAGGTTATGCAGCTGGTGCAGATTAATTCAAAGCGTTGCGACACACAGCGTTCCCCATCGATCGACGAATTTGAATGCGCGATAACGTCTACCGCACTCGTTGGAGGAAACTCCAATCTGGGCGTCTCTGAGGACTGTTCTGCGAAGCCATTTGTAGGGATTACTCAGAAAACAACACGGTGAACGCACTAAATGTTTGCGTGGAAGCATAATTATCGCGTCTCTAACATATTTAGGCTACTGAAAGCAAGAGGAGGGGGCAGAGAGCTGTGCGAATTTGAGGAAGTGTAATGCGACAAGAGAACGCAAAATCGGGCCGGTTGATCTGGAGTCAAATTTGCAAACAGCGCGAACAGTAGGGTAAGAAACACGGTTCAACAAACTCTAGCTAGTTGGTACTGATTGCGTAGCTAAAATATAGCGCGAAATAAAACCAGGACAAGAAAGTGTCCTGTTTGTAAACGTAAGAAATACATTTTGGACCCAGCCATCTGTGTATCATCGGTCTTTCCTTCCCCTCTTCGCTGTTTGCCATGTTAACGTAGCGCCTGTAGAGAAACTGCGGCTACAATCTGTTTCAGTAAAACTTCATTTGGGCCTAGTTGGTGCATAATTCTGAACTTAAACTTACAGCGCAAACACCCAAGACGAACCACAAAATGAAGATACGACACACACTGGCGCTGAAACCTGATCGAAACCGCCGCAGAAAGAAATGTTGTCGACGCAACTTCTTCATTGCGGCTGTTAGCAATCTAGAGAAGTTCTGCCACACGATCAGTGAAGAAATTAGTAGTGCTAGCCAAACTAAAGAAAAAAAAACACGTTAGATATTGTTCTGCTCTCAGTGAGTGTCACGCCACCCACAACGACGCAAAATGCAATTGCAGGAAGGTTTATGTTCTTTGAAACGAGCACGATGCAAGCATATAAGTAACTGATAAGTGAAAGGTAAAGTTCGAGGTGCTGTCGTAAAGGTTCAGTGGTACATAGCAAAAAGCTGATTTCAATAACAAAAAAAAAAAAAACATTATTCATTATGACAATGATGGCGTTCCTCAGCTATGCCGATAACTACGTTCCGATTTCGATGCTTCTCTTGAAGCAGCAGTGGAATTTTTGAAAAAGAAAAACAGGAACCTTGAACCGGCTGATAACATTCGTGCGAAAACAACGAAACATCGTATTCATCTGATAGAAGCCGTATGCAATATGGCTTATGGAAGCACACAATGTGTTTTCTAGTCTTCATGGTCCACGCTGCGGATGTGAGTAACTAAGCCATTAAACTGCCTTTTTCTGAAAAGGGTTTTTGATCGAGAGCATGCCCCAGAGAATTAAGAACCGCGATTGAGAACCGCCACAATCAAGAGAAAACAAAACAAAACAAAACAAACTGCTTCAAAGTTTCTTTCTAGCTACAGTAAAGGAGGAAATGGTCCTTTGGAAAGCCATTAGCGCTTGATATACGCATATTTTATGCTCATTTTTTACGGTGCCTTTAGAAAATTGAGGGTGGAATAAGCTGCACATGCGTCTGGCGGTAACGTTGTTTCCCGATATGGGCGTTGTGTTGAACGCGCCCCGCCTTGACTTAACCAGTCGTTAGCTACCTCCCACAGCAGCTCACTGTAGCAGTAATCTATTCCTGAAAAACGTAGCACACAAACTTTACAAAAATAAAAAGCACTGAAACTGTCACAAATGCTTTTTTATCTCCTGAAACTCAACCTTAAACAAAAGGGGCTAAGTTTACAAGAGCTGAATAAATTTATTGTGAAAACGCATGGGGTTACAAGATAATGTCTGACAAGCAAGTCTAGTTATCTAGGCACAATTTATTATTTTGTTCTGCGAATCTTAAGGCCAGAGCGCCAGTAAGGACGAATGGAAGAAACAGGAAATGACGCCAGTAAATAGGATGGATGGAACCGGAAACGCTAACCAGTGGCATCGTTGGAACGTTCTTCCTCGTAGTCGTTGTGACCCCGTTTAAAACAAACTTATAGAAAGGATATTCGAGAAAGCGCTGTTTCAGGGCTGACTCTAACAGCGCCGTAAACCGATCGTGTACCCAGCCAGGAGGGCCAACCGCTCGCTCGTTCCTTTGTGCGCATTAAAATTCATGGCTATCGGTGTACGTGACCTTTTCTTGTACCTGCCATCAGGCCGCCGAGTCCGGCTTGCCAGGCAATCTCCCGCTCCTTACCTAAGCAGTCGTACACAGCTCCTTGGAACAAATTCTTTTCACGGACGTAGTTTCGTAATCCCGCAAAGAAAACAGAAACTCGTGAAGAAGAAAACAACGTTGTGAGCGAATTCCGAGTCGAAAACAAGCTTGTTTTCGATATCGTGCACCGGCGCGCCCCGACAATTCCAAAGGCCAGGACGCCTCACTACCCACACGGCCAGGGATTTCACGATCCCTGGAATCGTCGGAATAACGGTCTCGTATCGTCTTACCATGGTCAAGCAGCGTACGTCAGAGGGGTCATTTGGAATACGATGGAAATACGTATATATCTTCTATAGGAACGTTGCTTCCGTCGCCTTTTGAATATCGCAGCTCGTCCGAATTGTCATGCGTGCCTTATTGCAGGCGATGCCCTGCGCTTAGTTGTCGGCGGCTGCACGCCGTTATTGCCCTGAAAAACTGTCATTTGGCAGCTCAGAATTGTGTTCCTGCGTCAGTAGTGACAGTGGTAGCGAGTCAATATTAGGTTTTGCAACCGAAGCTAACGCACTATTTTAACCTGAAGTCAACAATGAAGGGTAAATCGCCCCCGAGAGAAAACATAAGAGGAAATGCCTTACGCAATAAACACTCAATACGCGAAATGTGAACTTTACTCCTTTTAAAGAACCCCAGGTGGTCAAATGTAATCCGGAGTCCCCCACTACGGTGTGACTCATAATCAAATCGTGGCATCGGCACGTAAAAGCAAAGCTTTTTGTTTTGTTTTACTTTACACCTTGGCCTTACGCTACCGTTTGCGTAGTAGGGCGCGCGCAGCAATTCTTTAAGTTATGAAACACGCAATATCTTTATTCTTCCAGTGTCGAGACTGTATTTTTATATTTTATAACGTTTTTATAACGTTATAAAACTATTCGTTGCCGCTGTCTTTATACGGAATCACGACAGGTTATAGGTCGAAATCACCGAGAATTAGCACAAGTCGCGGTAGCCGAACATCATAACGAAAGTGCGCTGCAGCATGGTTTACTGTTTAATATGTGCATACAACATACATTGAAGTGCTTGAACCGATTTATCCGGCTAGTCAAGCGCCATATAATGTGTCGACACGCTTACGGGATCACCTATACAGTATTTTGAAAGCCGCGATGCGAGCGCTTAGATCGAGCTTTTGTGCTGTGAATCTGTAAGTAACGCACCCCGTTGCACCATGTGTGTCAGTGTAAGAAAAGAAATATATGGGGAGCAGCTTGCACTCGAGCAAGCAATTTCAATACGGCGCTGTTCAAATTCACGCTACACGCTTGTACTGCCCATGCATGCAGCATTTTTCATTACTGCAATTTTCTTTATTTATTCATCGCGCTTGTACATTTAAAAGGGCACAGTAATAATGCAACAAGGTGCGTGTTATGGATTCCAGGAATCGTGATGCCGTGTCAACTGCTTTAAGCCCTATGGTCACGCACCATCTTCGCTCATTCATATAGTCTAGTTGCTGCTGCAAGAATACCTATATTATTGCATATTGGAACAAAAGTTCTGGATCAACGTTAATATTGCTGACATGTTGACAGGCGCCTCACATTCTGTAAGGCATCTCCGAAAATAGGAGTCTTCTTGTTTCATTGTCGAACAATACATTCACAATCGTAACCAGAAGGCCCGCGTTGAGTGCGCACATCAGAGCAACTGTCGCTTGGTGGCGCTGTTGAAACTACTGCAGAGTTTACGTGCAGGTGCCTGCTGCAGCGAAAATCCATAGAAAACTCAGCACATCGTAATGGAATCCGCAGGGATTCTCCCAGTGAGACCCGTAGGTACTACACCTTCCAGAAGCGCTTAGATTTAAAGTGCACTGAAGCATCAACAGATTAGCAGTCGACCAACGTTTCGACAGGTGGACCTATTTTTATCACCTTCAAAAAAGATAGGACCTATCGAAACGTTGGCCAGCCTTTCCGAGGCACTGTTTATGTAACTTCCAGATGTCAGGAATTTCAGACCTCACGGAACATACTGGAAGGCTGAGAACCTTCACTATTATACACAATAATGCAAAATTTCAGACCGGTACTCCTAGAGCACCGAGTACAGTTAACACCTTCCAGCTTGGGCTAAATAGAAGTAAGAGAAAACAGAACCCCGAATAGAGGAAAGTGATACGGTGCCGAAGCAGCACTTCCGCGGTTGCTATGCGTACAATAAATTTGTATCAGATGTTCAAAAACATAGGCGCAAAGGCAAATGCTACAAAGACAGGTAATGCCCACACTTTTAAACACCTTTATAGAAGCTTTGAATGTTTACTAATGTTCACTGTTTAATTTATTTATCCCTTCAAAATGAAAATCCGGAAAAAAAAGCAAATGTAAGTGTATCTCTCTGGCGGATTTCAAACTGTCCGTGTCAACTAAGATTGCGTAATCACCACTCCCATTCGACGAACACGAGTAAAGCACCACCCGCGTCAGTAAAGAAACCAGGAATACAAAGTTAAGCATTATTACTTACACGTTCACCCGCGTATGTATAAGTTTCCGACACGATCGCTAGGGGTGCCTCGTGCATTCACTACCTTGCCGACCAATACCGCGCGCCTACCTCAACACAAGACTGGGTGCTATACTTCCAAAACTCATACCAAATTTTTGTGGATCCGAAGTAACAAAAACAATATTTTCATTTAAACATAATCAGCACTTCGTTCCGGGGATCGTTCGCTTGAGCACTAATTGAAGCCATGGCGCTGAATTGACATGGACAAGAAAGACGGCAGAACGCGCGCACGTCCTGTCGTCTTTCTTGTCCGTGTAAATTCAATGTCATGGCCTCAATTACTGCAACGAACCAACTAGCCCAAAAATGTGTACTCCTGCACATCAACACGTAGTGTTCCCGCTTGTACGTCTCAAAGCAGCATTGACCAGCTTCACTCACAACCTTTAAACTTCAAGTGAAACTATAGAAGCGAGGATGGACATGACACACACGCAACACAACAATAAAAATAAAAAAAGAACAGGGCCCGTATTCGCAGACATCTCTTACGCCAGAAATGTTCTAAGATAAAATTACAGCCAATCCTGATGCTTAGCGAAGTCGAACAGCCAATGGCAAAGATCACCTACGAACGACAAGCTTTGTGAATTCAGCCCCCGAATTGCTTACAGAGATATATTGCTCGCAACCGTGTCGTGATCTATGATATCTCCACCAGAGTCCCATCTTTTCCTGCATATTAGAATGAGCCGTTCATGTCGGAATATCAAGCTTAGCTTTGGCATTGATATCGGCTGTAAGAAAACACAGCACTTCGTTGTAGGAACGCCAGAAACGTATAAATTTTCGACAAAATTTATGTTTACGTACAAATTGGTTGATTCAGGTTATTCACAAATAAATGGATTGGTTCAGGTCTCGCGAGCGGAACGCTTGCTTTTATTAAATCCACCGTGTTTCAATGGTAAGCGAAATGATGAAACGGGCCTGCTGGTATCGGCTGAACAAAACACAGAGAGAAGAGGACTTCCAGCAAGGTGTGGTTACTCACCGTCCTCGTCGACGGTCGCTAGTGTAAGCACCATAAATGTCAGCACAGCAAGGGAACTGAGAATGGCCCAGAGGCCCACTGTCTGAGCGGCGCCGTGGGCCGACCGTGTCCCACCCGCCGCAGGGTTAGTGAACAGCGTCAGCGGAGACATCGTGGCAGCAGGTGCAGGCCCAGAAGCGGCACCCCCCGAATGTCTAGAGCCCCCCCATGGGACTATCCCGGTCGTCGACGGCAGGCCAATCGCTGCTGAAGCGCGACTCAAAGCACGTCACATAATCCGGAGCAGTTTTCCAATACACTCCCGGCTTTTGGCGTGGGTGCAGCCGATCCCGTCGGAGGCGGCGATGAGACACAGTTAATCCATTCGTCACAGTCTTGCGTGTAATCCGCTGACGTCAGCGCCGGGGGCAACTACTTTAGCTACCCTGGGCATGACGTAAAGGACGGGGTCACTAGCCTTGACCAAGCAAAGGAAATAATAGGATAACGGGAAATGAAGGAGAGTCCCCACTAAGAATGGCGCACTCTGCTCGTGAATATCACTCCCACTCCTCCTATTATTTCGCGCACGCACGTTCACCGTTAAATTGCGCGAAGCGCGCGCGCAAACTTTTTTTTTCTTTCCCGGTGGCACCTCGGCGACGGAATCTGGGGCGCTCTCGGCGCTGAGCACAGCCGCGTTCGCTCTAACCCGGGGTCCCGACTGAGGGCCTGCGCCAAGCGCCGCGAGAGAGCGAGCTGGTCACGTGATGTGGCTCCGCCTCCTCTCTCTGCCGCCTCTCCTTCCGTGCCTTTTTTTCTTCTTCTCTCTTGCCACTCTGTTTCTGTCTCGCGCGCTCTATGTTTCCGGTTCCGGCGGCGGCGCTTAGCCCTTCCGGCTTCTGATAATAACATGAAAGTGCTGATGAGAAAACGGAAACTCAGTGGCCTGTTCATACGTTTCACTCCACAGGAGTGCGCTCTGCGGTTGCACAACATTACTTCAAGACGTGTTGCCCCGCTGGCCGTTCTCTTGCCATTTGACTGGCTAAAGAGATTCGAACTGCCTGAGAAAGAAAGAACTTCAGAGAAATGCTGCCTTGTTACATTCACTCGGATGGCAATGAGGCCTTACTCTGTAAGTGTCAATGGGCAAACAATTGCAAACGCACGGAAACACCGCTTTTTAGGGGTAATTATCGACCGCGACCTATCATGGAGCCCGCACGTTTCAGACCTAAAGAGGAGGTTAATGACCATAACACACCTCCTCAAATTCCTCGGTAGAAAATTATGGGGCACATCGGTGCGGTCAGTGCTGCAGCTCTATAATGTCTTGTTCCTCGGTTTCGCAAGATACAGCCAGCCGGTGCTAGGCAACACCTGCAAAACAAACCTGCGTGTACTCCAGGGACTACAATCTCAAGCCCTAAGGACGTGTCTCGGTCTTCCGAAGTGTGCGTCTACGGCGGCAACGATTGTAATAGCGCGAGATCACCCAATATCAACGTACTTAGCCACCGACGCTCTCAGGGCGCATATTCGGCACGTTGCCCGACTACCTTCCCACCATCTTGCATCTTTACCTGCAGAAAGGCCACACATAACTTTCAGTCGTATAATTGCTGCCAATCGTACCTCGTTGCCATCGAACTACATGCTTAGAGCAAGAAGACCATCCTCGCCGTTATGGTGGCTGCACAAACCTGACATGCGCCTCACCATCCCAGGAATCACGAAGAAAGCTCACATGCCTTCATTTGCCCTAAAACAGGCCACGTTAGGACTTTTACATGAGGTTCACAGTGGCCGCGTACATGTTTTTGTTGATGGCTCAGTCACACCTACAAGTTCAGCTGCCGCAGTGGCGATTCCACCAAGATCCGTCAAGATACAGCTGAAGACGTCACATGTCTCATCAACGACAGCTGCTGAACTGGTAGCCCTCCGTGTGGCTCTTCATTTCATTCTGGGGGAACCACCCCATCCATGGTCAATCTTCTGTGACTCCAAGGCAGCCCTCCAGAGTTTACTCTCAGTACTGCGCCATAGATCACATGAGCAGCTCGTCGCAGAGATTAGACAAGTACACCATCGCATAGTTGATAAAGGGCACGATATAATATATCAGTGGTTGCCTAGTCACTGTGGCATACATGGCAATGATCGAGCGGACGCAGCGGCCCGATATGCCCATGACGGTGTCAGCTGCGTTTCCATTACTTTTTCGAGAGCCGACGCAGCGAAAAAACTTTCTGCGCTTGCGCGTGAGCTAACATTGATGCAATAGAATTCATCCGATTTCGCAAGTGCACGCCTTCATGCCCTGGACCCTAATTTACAGCTCCGTATTCCGTTCAACCTTCCACGACGGGACTGCACACTTCTAGTCCGTCTATGGCTTGGAGTAGCATTTTACAATGCGTACTCCTTTCTTATCGGAATGCCCAATAGCCCACTTTGTGAATTCTGCGGGTGCAACGAAACAATCGCACACCTTCTTTGTGAGTGCCCTCGTTTCAACCCGCAGAGAGCCGCACTCTTAGCGACGATAGATCAACTGGACAAACGCCCAATAACAGAAAAGAACATCCTTGGAAACTGGCATACACAAACAACGGCGCGAGCCGCCCTGAAGGCACTGCTGCGTTACTTGAAAGACACCGGACTCGGTAACAAATTGTGACTCTGCACTGTGTTACGTTAGGATGGAACGTTGACACTATGCAACACGAGAACGCCTTTGCAGACTGCGTGACAGTGCCCACAGAAAGAGTTCTGTTTTGTGTGCGTGTGTGTTTTTCTGTTCTTTCGTTCCTTTTTAATTTTTTTTAATTTTACTAATTTTCTCTCTCTCTCTCCTTTCGCATCCCTTTACCCCTCCCCCGGTACAGGGTAGCCAACCGGAGATAACATCTGGTTAACCTCCCTGTCTTTCCTTTACCTTTTTTCTCTCTCTCTCATCGTCTATTTGTTTTTTAATTACAAGGGCGCTTGAATGATTAAGGACAATTTTGATGCATTCAAACATATGATAAAAGGAGCTTATTAGGCAAGTATTTAAATCTATATTTCTTTTTCTTTCTATCACACGTTTTATCTATCATGCACTTTATAAGCTGGTGCATTTTATTTCACAGATTTTCGGGAGTGCTTCTGAGTTGAAACGTGTTTCTTCTTTGGTTTAAATATCACCCTCACTTATAAACCTTACACACTTCCGCACGTGCACACATGTAGTCTTCTCTCTCTCACTGATTGCTCTTTGTGCCCCGTTGTAATCCTTCGCGCTCGGTAATCTATTGTGCAGGTATGCCTCGTTGACTTACCTGCCTTTCATAATTGTCTATTGTGCGTTTACCATATTGCCACTGGACAAGTTTAAAAAAATTGGTTTACTGCCTTATATACACATGCGCTTTCCCCGCATCAGCGCATGAAATTTACAGGTGAACTATCTAAATTTTAATTTTGAAAGGTATTACACCTCTTATACTTGACTACTCTCTGCTGTTCCTTTATTGTATGGCGGCTATATTGCCCGATTAGTTATCAGTAAGACCTCCAGAGGCTCTATCATTTTGTATATGGCGTTCTTCGAAGCACTCGTTTCTTTGTATGTATACCATGGTGTGCCATCGAAGAATGTACGTTCCAAGCCAGAGGCATTCAAATATGTCGCCTGTCTGTTTCGGCAAGTCCAATATGGTATTATTAATTATTGAAACAACGTCGATTTCTGAATAAGAACATGAAGGAATGACCAATGTAGAGGTGTGATTGCCGGCACACTGTACATGAAAAGTAGTACTGCGTTAGTAAACATGTGCCCAAGGAAGTGCAGCCTTTATCAGAAGTTTCGCAGCCATTTCACACATGGCAAGATCGGCTGCCGGAACCATTGGCAGGGTTTAAGAGGAAGCTTTAGCTCGGTTGCTCCTATCTAAATACATGGTAAAGGAGAATTCGTTTTTCACGGCAACCACTACAACAAGTTTTACGAGGTTTGTTGCATTTAAAAGAAAAATGTAAAATCTGGTGACTGTTGGTTTTTAATTTTCCATTTAGGTCGTCAATTCTTTAATAAAGATTGGTAAAAATCCCTAATTTTCGCAAAACAAAACTATCAATTCTAAACCCCGGCAACTCAGCAATGAAACGTTATATCACAATTCTGTGCATTGCGTCTAATAGTACATTTAAAGCGGACAAAATTGATGCATTACACATGAACCTCATAAAATTTAGTAATATGGAAATACAGCTTTTGCAGAAAGATTGTACACAACGTAACGAACGCACGTGAGATATAAATTGACATAACGAATTTGTTCGCTTTAATGGTCTAATGGATGCCGTTTACAGAACCGCGATAGCTGTTCTTTATGCAGAGATATTAATTTGTAAACTTCAAGCTTCTATGTTTTGCGAACTTCTTGTATTTTAGAATTTTTTTTAAATGCAGGCCCTAAATCAAAATTCCGCTTCCACAAGTCACCATAATTTAACGTTCTCTCTCAAATGCAACAAATGTGACTAAAATCGGTCCAGGGGTTATTTCTGAAATGCGTTTCTGCGTTTTGCATGTATTTGAATAGGCCGCATCGGAGTTGGACTCGAGCTAAACCTTCCTTTAAGTGGAACGCCTGGCTTGCCGAAGCTCTGAGTCGGGAACGCTGTTCCTCTCTGAGCCGTTGGCGCGACAAAAGCTTCAGACAGGCCCCAGTGCACAGCTCGATAACAGGTCCAGTCCCGCTCTCAGTCGCTTCGAAACTATTTAGAAAGACTGTAGATGCAATTGAAGTACTTACCAAATAGGTGAACCCTCTTCGCGTATCGCTTCAGCACAAACAATCCTTATCTTTCAGCCACAAAAGCGCCGTCTATTCTTTTTGAAGCGAGGCTTTATATGTCTAGGCGAAATCGTATATGGCTAGGCGAAATCGCCTGTGTACAAAAATTATCATCATCGTCATTGGCTCGAGCGACGTCGTGTTCTTGCGCAGCTGGCTCGTTAAACGTTGGGCTCGTTGGCTCGTGCTCCTGCTCGGCACGCGCTCGTGCCACCGATCCCGCGTTTGTCGTCGTCGTCTGCTTTCACAGGTGGCTGCGTTGCCGCTAATCATTACAGCGTAGAATTTCACTTCTCTTCTTTCGTCGTAATGGGGAGGCCTCGTTTACGGGGGTATGAGCCATTGGTTAAAGGGGTATGAGTCATTGATTGTGTTACGCAACGGACAGATTTGATTTGGAAGCAATTCAATTTCGAAGAATCGCAAGCGGCAATTGCTGGCGAATGCTGCTAGCCACGTCGCCGAGCCAACTCGAGACATCGAACGCAAGCGACAACGGCGGACTGCGGGCATCAGTGACGTCGTTCTTTCCATCGCAGGCCAACGTGTGTGTAACCTCGTAATTGAGAAATACTTTAATGAACCCTCGGGATTAACCCAGTTGTAAACGCCGGGGTCGCACGTTTCAGCTTCGCTGGTTAACCATCTTCATGCAGTGGAAGGGTACGGACGAAGTTTTTTTCATTTTTTTTTTTTTCACTGGCGCTGCTGATGATTTGCAGTTTCAGTGGATATGCCTTATGCTGCAAATTTCTTACAATGTCTCGTACGTTCAACGAACTAAATTCTAAGATGGATCAAGATTTATGACCAGGAAAGTTTAGATTTACTTGAAAGTAGCGCCTATACCTATAAGGGTAATATGTATTCATCGGAAGGAAAGTTTTATAGCTGAAAAAATCGTCTTGTGGTATTATGTAAGAATTCGCCACTACCGTGTTTGCCCGTATTCGCGTAACTGTCGTTAACAAAAGCCAAGACGAAATTATGTGAGAATCATAGCTTGGACTAGAACAAATTAGATGTCCTCAATATTGTATAATATTACTAAACAGAAGTGCAATTGACATGCATAAGTTATGTGGAGTAAATAGTATAGTGAAAAAAAAATCTTAAAAGGGTCTTATGCCTCCATTCTTATCTTCTTATTTTTTTTCGAGGCATGCAGCCTTAAGACATAGGGAGAAAAGAAAAGGCTTTTAAACATGGTGTAACCTTGCTTTGCGCATGAACTTTAGTAAGACTCTGTTTTGACCGTCATCTTCAATCTATGTGCTGAAGTCATCACACCGGTCACTGCGGAGGTAAGACCATTGGAGCAAGGGCTTTGGAATATGTCGTGTGCCTGGGCAAGTTCATAGCAGGTGGTACACGCCAGTGTCTTTTGTGCCAGGGTTGTACAGTTTGGGCAGGTGGCGTCTTCCTTGATGAAGGCCTTCCACATGCAGGTGACAGCACGGTGGAGGGCTACCTCAACACGGACACTCGATCCTCAGGGAAGCTTCCTCCACTGTTGCGAGTTTGCGGGGGAGGGAGGGGATACACGCGGGAATAAGGGCACGTGTGTCGGGTCAGAGGGAATCGTTTTGGGCTAGGAGAAAGGAGAATGGGTCCGGCACAAGAGGTATCGACATATCCGTGTTCATTGTGTTGTCATTTGCTTTGCTGTCTGCAATGGTTTTTAAAGGGTCGGAGCTGTTTCCTTGAACTCAGCGTAGATGAACATTAAAATGCAAAATATTGTTAACCTTGTGTGTCATCCGGCAGAGTAATGACACTTTACTGACTCGCTTCAGCGATTTAATGGCACTCAAGGAATCAGTGTTTACAGTATGTGTACTTGGGTAGTGTTGGATAAGCGTGAGGCTGCATTTGTAGCGGCATGCCGAGCGAGTTCTTGTCGCTCAAGCAAGCGTATTTCCAGGGGGGCATTTCATCTACTTATTTACTTGTTCGTGGACCATGTAAGCCCAGGCCTGTAGACCGTTCATGAGATGACGTGGAAGTGATACTTTGCCATTGAAACTGAAAGCTCGCTGGAAGGCAGGTTTCTCTCCGTGTCTGTGATCATACAGCTGGCCTCGTCGCGCCTGATCACTACTACTGTAGCTAAGGGTGGGCTCTGACCTAGTTTCTGAACGTTTGTACCGA
Organism: Dermacentor silvarum; assembly: GCF_013339745.2. Taxonomy (NCBI): domain Eukaryota; kingdom Metazoa; phylum Arthropoda; class Arachnida; order Ixodida; family Ixodidae; genus Dermacentor; species Dermacentor silvarum. Next base: position 232,544,906 of record NC_051155.1, read on the forward strand.
CAAGGACGTGTGGACAGTTTGTCGTGTGCATCTTGTGATCCTTGCCAGATACTTGAGCACCTGATATTAGAGAACCCTGTTTTCCTTGCGCCGCGCACGTCGCTACTGAGGGACTGTCGTATTCTTGGCCTCTAGTGTACGAGCCCTGATGAATTCTTGTACCCAAGTGGTTGTGTGTCACCACGTGGCCAGGCTCATCGCGCCCTCCTTACTTTTGTAGAAGAAGCTGACTTGACTTCCTGTGTGTATAGTTTACATTTTTATTGCGAGTGACGCTTTGTTTATTTCAGTATTATTTTGTAATTGATGTGACCTGCGGTAATCCTTAGTAAGGTGAAAGATTGGGCCAGTTGGTTTTGCATCATGAGGTTATAGCAGCGCGAACTGAAACATATGCAGCGTTTGTCCCCGTTTGTCTTTTTCTTTGTGCATAGGTTTTCGTTCGCGCTGCTATAACCTCATGATGCAAAAACAACTGGCCCAATCTTTCACCTTACTAAGTTACATTTTTAGTTCTTCGGGCGTCGTTCCTCCAGTGTCCGTGCAAAAATAGCGCTTCTCCCCGTGTGTCCCTTTCTTTGTGCATGTTTTAATTCGCACTGTTATAACCTTATGCTGCGGTAATCTTTTTTTTTATCCTGCTGCTGCACCCTATTATTTGTCGTTGTTCTAATTGAGGCTCTGTGATCTGTCATTTTCGTTGTTTATTTCCTCCTTACTTGTATTCATCCTATATCTTCTATTTCTATGTTTCTATCCTCTACTTCCTTAAGAACAGGCGGGCGTTCTCTACCTTTCGATGGTTGTTGACAGCCTACTTCTTCCATGCTTTTGTGTTCTGTCAATTGCATAACAATATCAATAAAGTATCAGTAGTTCGTTCATATGAAAGCGTCGCCAGAGCTTGGTATACCTCCAGGGAAACACTAGGGCCTTCCTGCATAACGCCCTGGCCTGTGTATAAAACTCGGTGCCTTCGCCTTTCCAGGTCAATCACCCTACCAGCCTATAAGTTAACCAGAAGCCCAGCGGATGGCAGGGTGAAGGCAAATTAATCGGCAACGCAAGGTGCCGGCCTTGCAAGACTACCGAAACGCTAGTTGCTCCAGTTTGCTTTGAAATTTTGCAGATACACTGCAAGGTAGTCTATTGAGGGAGAGGAGAAGGTTGCCGGCCGTATGGAGTACGTATAACCTTTCACTGCGATTCAGTTCTGTATAAACATTCTCTCAGCTTGTTGGTAGGAGTTTCCAGTGATTTCCCACTTCTTGTGCACTTGGAATTACTACTCTTTATTATATTTCAGAACGTTTAAGTGTGAAAGATTGTCTTATGGCCTATATTAATTTGATGACGAAAAATATAAATGAAATGTTTTGGAAGAAAGCGATTTTTTACGTTAAAAGTGTATATAGGAGAGGGAGAAATAAAGAAGGTAAGGCAGAGATGTTAACCATGGCTACGTCCGGTTGGCTATGCTGCATGCGGGGAAGAGTGAAAATATCGCAATTTTGCCCGAAAGGTACAACATTCATAGCAATAACAAATCATTAGACCACTACACGGATCAAGTTCCGCAGTTTTATTGGCCGTATACATTGCAGCAAATATTCGCTTAATAATTCAATTAGCAAGCATGTTCATTTCAGTAAGAAATGAATATGCGATGTTGGCACTTCAAAGGCTCTGGCTACGCCTTCTCACTAGGAGAATAAAAAGTAAGACCGCCAAACAAAGTTATAGAACACGTGCATATGCAGTTGTAGGGGCCAGCAGAACAACAGAAAAACAGTTCGAAGTTCGCAGACCAACGATGCCACAAGTACGTGTAATTAAAATGCGAAAATTAGGTATAAACAAAATACAATTTCAGAGGGAAACTGGCTGCCGACGTCCCCACTCCTACCGATCTCGCGGTAAGCGTAGACACAGGGAAAAAAATATCAGTTATATCCGGCGACTGGATGCGGTTTTGCATTCCTGTTTTTGTCTCAATGCAATCTACTTCATTCCACAATCATTTGGTTCTCCTCGTCCTTTATTTGCCATTTCCAACAATCTAGTGCATAGTTTGCGTAGTTAGCAGCAGGTCAGATCAAGCTATCTCAGGTCATCCTCTCTGCCTTCCTGTTCATAAGTTATAACACAATCTCAATATGAAATTTTCCACTATGCGTGGTATGGGAGGCATTATTGGTAGGAAGTTACTGAACATAGATATAAATCGACAGAGCAGTCGCACACGAGTTCAAATGAATATTCAGAATGCCAAAAGAGCAAACAGCTTCATAAAAGTTAGGCAGTGCAGCTTTCTGATGCCTGTACTTCTAAGTGAAGCTTTCTTAGTTTTGGAGAATGATGCATTGAAGCACGACACATGGTATGTATGCAATGCGCCTTTTTTGTTTTTTTATTTACAAATTACGACGGGTCTATGGTTTCGGATCATTTCATTTCTGCCTGTTCCGCAGCTGTCTGGACCTCCCAAGGGAGTGTCATTCATTACTGAGAGAAAGGGCCTTCTGCAGCTTCCTTTATATACGTATAATGGCGTCTATTGCCTCTTCGTGATGGGTTAGTTGTTCAGAGTACCTTTTTTCCAGGAATTTGTAAACCGCAACTGCCGAATGACCCATGCTGACAATTTCAGCTTGTTTATGTCAGTCGCTACTATGCGCATGCGCCACAAATCACGTGATTGAACTTTAAAACACATGTAGCGCACAAACTTTAGTTAAACGCCACAGTCGAACGAGGCCGATTAGATATTCATGAGAGTTAAAGATGCAGAAATGGTGCAGGACGTGCGATCCGAATTAGGCACTGTATAAGCCTATGGGACGTCAGTTTATCCCTACGCACTTGATAGAGGTTTTACAAAATACAACTCTAAAACCGCAGAACGGGCTAAGAAAGCATCGCTTTAATAGAGTCTGAGGTGTTTCTAGTCATGCCGACATGGTAATCAAATTCAATTCACTCCGGTTGCAAGCACCCATGTTTGAACAGCCAATTACACAAATGAAGGACATCAGTCGAGTAAAATAAAGGACATGATATATTGAGAAAGAAAAAAAAGATTGCGAACAATACTTTACCGTGATACAATGCTTCGCTTTGAGGATAACAGTAGAACGAGGTAAAGCTATACAGGGTGTCCCAACTATCATGCACCACGATTTTGAAATATGCAAATGTGACGTAGTTGAACAGAACCAAGGTATTGTTGCTTGCCGTCGCTTGTAGATACTCAGATTAGTCTTGAATTCCGCCTAATTACATAATTAGTCCTAAATAATTATTCAACTTCTCAAATATTATAATTAGATTATTAGTGTCAATGAGAAAATCGTAGAGCAACATAGTTAATCTCCCGAAACAGCTTCCTGTTGCTCAAAAGGTGCTACAAAAAGTGTTTTTCAGAGCGTGAAAAAAGCCCTCAAATACACGCTACGTGCCTCGCTCTTTCCTGCAATAAGAATGGCGTTCATTGAAACTATTTATGCACGGCTGGAACCGGTGAGTATTTTTAGCAAAAAATTGGTAATTAGTATGTTTCCCTCAATATTCATTGTTCCTTTTTTTTTCAAACTTCCTATTGAGTTCTCCGGCGCACTTTTTCTTAAAGCAGTTTCTTTTCTTTTTCTTGTTTTTTTTTTTTGATAAGAGGAGATAGACTGGGTTCAGTGCTTTCTGTGCTTGCAAACGTGGATATAAAGAATACAGCGTTAACATTGCTGCGGTACACGCACATTCGCCGATGTATTACAGTGCCAAGCTAACTTCACGTCATTATATACTTAGGAAAATTACACTGACGATGCTTTCACCATTCTGCCCTGAGGGGGCGGAAATAAGTGTAAAGAGTTCGCAGCTGAAATATGCACAGGAACGTCAGATAAAGCACCACAGTGAGTGCAATGATGATTCCTGTGCCCGTAATCCACGAAAGACGAAAGTTTATTACTGCAGACACATGCACAATAATAATAATAATAATAATAATAATAATAATAATAATAATAATAATAATAATAATAATAATAATAATAATAATAATAATAATAATAATAATAATAATAATAATAATAATAATAATAATAATTTAAATTACGGGGTTTTACGTGCTAAAATCACGATCTGATTATGAGGCACGCCGTAGTGGGGGACTCCGGAAATTTGGACCACCTGGGGTTCTTTAACGTGCGCCTAAATCTAAGTACACGGGTGTCTCGCATTTCGCCCCCATCGAAGTGCGGCCGCCGTGGCCGGGATTTGATCCCGCGACCTCGTGTATGATGATGATGATGATGATGATGGTGGTGGTGGTGGTGGTGATAATAATAATAATAATAATAATAATAATAATAATAATAATAATAATAATAATAATAATAATAATAATAATATTCACCGCGCAAGCACTCCGTACAAATGGTTAACCAGCGAAGCTGGAACGTGCGGCCCCGGTGTTTATCACTGAGTAAATCCCGACGGTTCGTTAAAGCCTTTCTCAATTATTGGTTACGTCTTTGTGTTTCTAAGTGAGGTTACACACACGTTCGACTGCGACGGAGAGAATGACGTCACTGACGGTATATGCCCGCAGTCCGCCGTTGTCGCATTGCCGCTTGCGATTCCTCAAAATTAAATTGATCCAAAACTAAATCTGTCCGTCACGTAAGACAATGAATGGCTCATACCCCCTTAAGCAATGGCTCATACCCCCGTAATCGCGGCCTCCCCATTACGACGACGGAAGGGAACTAAGCAATGGCTCATACCCCCTTAAGCAATGGCTCATACCCCCGTAATCGCGGCCTCCCCATTACGACGACGAAAGGGAAGTAAGCAATGGCTCATACCCCCCCGTTCCGCGCCCCTTTCTTATAAACCTAACCGAGTGGCGCCTAGACCAATCTACGCAGCAGAAGCAGGCACGCAGATAGAAACAACAACACTAGCAGCCATAGCACGCGTTCATCACTGGAAAGTCGGCATGCTTTTATGCTAACTTCGCTGCTTATATTGCGCTTCCTGTTGGTTTGACGGCTTCCTTGTTTCGCCGTCTGAAAAGACCTCTGGTTACCGGCAGCCTGAATGCTACAGAAAGCTCTCTTCTGGTGAAGCGCAATTTATCCTCCGCCAAAGCATAATGAGCTCAGCGATGCTAGCACAGCACGAAACAAAGAGCGACAGAGACGGACTCGTTTGTTTCTCAGTTTCGGCTGGAATCAGCACACTCTACGTGTTTGTCCCACGCTCAGTTCCCACGACCACCTCTTCTAGTGCCCAACCACCCTCTCCACAACCTTGCCTGCAGGTAGGTACTATTCGCGCTTACTTCCGGAAACAACACCAAAAGTGCGGAAGTACTAGTCAGGGCATGCGTGGGGTGAAGACTAGAGTTTGGCCGGAAAACGGAAATAGGAAAGGAACAAGGAATGAGAAACAAAGGCGAAAGAAGAGGCAGCAAAAGGGGGAGCGCCCGACAGGCCACCGTGCCAGCCAGCGCTAGAGTGCTCGAAGAGAAAAAGCCACAGCTGGAAACACAGAGTCAGTTAGGCGAACAGCAAGCAGCATTGGTCTGTCTGTGTGTTCGGCTGGTTCTCGCTATTCAGCTAACGCTTCCGCTCGAGCGCGTTTCTGCACGTGCCTTCGCTACTCCTGGCATCTCGCCGACTAAACATAGAAACAAAGCTGAACGTCAACGTCCCCGCGACTGACTGAGAACAGTTTCCGACCGTCGAAACTTCGCTGCCACCTTCCACCGTTGTGCCCGCACCGAGAAACACAAAGTTTAATCATTCAGCTCCTGTGCGCGCGTGTATCTCTTTCTGTGACTGCACCGCGCGGCCCGTCGATGCGGAGTGCAGTGAAGTCGCGCACTTACTAACGTGCACAGACTGGCACACACACACGGGCGCGCAAACACACGCGCAAGCAGCACACGCGGCGCTCTGGCCGCAGGGGCGAAAATGAGCGCGCACCTTTGCCTACAGCAGTCCGTCGTCTTGGCCGCTTAATACCGAGTCCCTACTGAATTCTTAACGCGCCTCGAGCGGCATCAACAGAAGCCATCGAGAAAAAGAAACCCTTTCTCTCCTTGCGCCGTTACTGGTGTGACGGAGAGCCTACGCGAGGGAGTGCTGCCTCCTGATCCCACGCGAACCTCCCTCGCCTCCAGCTCCTCCGCCCCCTCCCCTTTATTTTTTCCGGATGCAGGGGTTCCCTCTTTTCCCGCACAAAGACTAGAATCGACAGCGCACGCGCTTGCTTGCTAGCCCGCCATCCCGGTTCATGAATAAGCTGAGGCAGGAGGAACGGCTGCGTTTCGGTCTTATTCAGCGAGTCATTGAGAGAAGCCGAGGCCATTGGCAGGCCCGAAATCAGGAGCGTAGCAACGCCTCGGGAAAGTATGCGCGAACACCGACGCCTCGGCAATGAAGCTCCAGCAAGGAGGATTTCTATTCGCCTCGCCAACCTCAAACCGAAAACTCCCTGTTTCTCCCCGCACGCATAGGCTTGGTGCGTGGGTCGCGCAAGTCGACGCTGAAATAGGGAGATCGGATTTAGAAGAAAGGGACGAAAAGGTTGCGAGCTAGGGCCGTTCCGGATTTCCCAAATTCGGTGAAAATTGAAGTACTCAAATTGGCTTTTCCTTCTTCTCCGTGCTTTAAACACATGGACGGGGAAGATAATTTGTTACGAATGGGCTCGCTAAAAGGTTGCCGCGGAAGGAAGCTTTTTGCTATTCGAGAACGAAGACAATGAACGAAGCTTGTAGGCGGAGCATTGCGGTGAATACTACACTGTAGTGGAGCTGGATGCGGCGTGAGAGACTAGAGGAATAGGTACTGTACGGGCTCGTGTCATGAGGCCGCTGGCCTTACAGAGCTCAATCCTCGATATTGAGACCTTGGCACGTCTCTTTCATTGCGTAAATCCTTAATGCGTATAGGCACCTTTAATGTACAAAAGTGCGGCATGATTTCAACAAAATAATTGCCGTCACGAAAAATACCAGGTTGCTCCTGCGCAGAAGTTGGCAGCAGGGAATGACTATGCAATCTTGGTTAAAAAGTAAAATGTCAGAAAAAACATTCTGGGGTGTTACGTGCCAAAGCACCAAAAAAGTGGCACGTGCAGAGCCGAACTTTTTAATCCAGGAATTCTGTAAATTAAAACTGACGGCCTTTACTGTCCTCATTAAAACACTTTTAACTTGTATGCAAAAGTAAGTGCAGATAATGGGAGTCGAGGGTGCCTTAGGATGGTTGGCTAGGAAAACTGTGTCGATTGCACATTCTTGTTAGAAATTTTGGCGCAGTTTCAATGTGAGGTAGTGTTGTGGAAGAAGTGACTGACGCCACATATTGTGGGGCCACTAAATACAAAATGTTTTCGGGTTCATCTAATTGGTCGTATAATAAAATACGTCAATTTTAGACACCGTGAAGATCATCGGAGAGAGACAGAATGCATGTTAAAGAAAGCAAGCCACGAAAAACAAAACAAAAAGAAGAGAAGAGATAAATGCAGCTGTTATGGTGCTTCCTGTGTGTAGTTAGATTAAATAAAATGATTCCTCACCACCAAGTACAGAATAAACCCGTAGATAAGCTTTCGGTGGGCGAGGATCTTTCTTGGAAGGATTATGTCATTCAGAGCAAGGACTCAACTCCGTCCTGTGAAACCCGACATGTGGCATTTATGAGATCAACGAATACAATTTTAGAATTTGTATAACGAGAACAAGAGTAGTTTATTTCGCATACTTTCTATTTCTTGTCTCATCGCTCAGCGCTGAACTACGAATAACACAGTGGTGGATAGCTTCGGACGTATATTGACCCCGTTGACTAAGTACATCTCAGGGCTACTACAGCAAGAGTCACCCGAATCCGTCGTCATGACGACTTTTCAGACGTCTTCTTGGAGTGAATCCCGATGGCCTGGCGGCGGAGAGCGAGAAAGAAAGTTCAATTTTAACTGACTAGATAGACACAGACACATCCACGTATAGACACAGGCGAGGCATGCAACTCCATGTGTCGTGGGCATTAAAAGCATAAAATTAAGCTATAACAATGCACATAAGGCACGTAACGCACGTAACGCACTAAAATGCAATCGCTGGTAGTTAACAGGTACTGATTGCGGCCTGTAACACGCACTTACGACATATTACGCCGTCGTAGTCGAATAACTTCCCGTAGCTGAAGGCGGGGGTAGCTTCGTATATTTAGTTGGCTGTTTTTCCTCGAGGCTATGCTGTTGTAAATTTCTTATGAATAAAAAAAGCAGTTAATCATCAATAAAGAAAGCTTCCTCAAACACTATACTTCTGACGCACCATTTAACAAATTTGTTGGGTCCTAAAAGTGTGTACTTTGTAATTGTACAGCTTATTTATGGTAAATAAGCTTTCAAACTTAAAAAAAACACAGGTGCACATAAATAAACCGTAAGTGCATTGCTTAAGAACAACGTCTGTGCAGAGCATGCTATTTTAGAAAAAACAAATGCACCGACGATTACGATGCTTCGTAGCGCGAAATTTGAGCGCAACTCTCCAGGTGTATTGAATTCCACCGGTTGCGTCGCTGATTGTTCAGAAAGAAAGCGCTAACACGGGAACGCGTGTCTCGCGCGGAGCGCGTTCTCCTGCGCATTCTCTAGTGGCGGCGGCGCTGCCAAAGTGGCGCATGCGCAGTGAGTCCAAAGCACACGCCAGCGCTTTGTTTCCATATATGGTATAGGTGGACGCGCTCGCCCAGCGCTCGCCCAGCGCTCGCCGCAAGCCTCAGTAATGACGTCATCAGCGCACTATGGCGCACGCTACTATGGCGCCATCTTGTAGTCTCGTGAGGCACTCTGCTTTTCTCCTCACCGTTTCTCCATACTCTCCTGCTCCGCTTTTCCCATCATGCTTTCACTGTAGCCTCCTGCTCTCCTTTGCTCCTCGCGCTCTCTCCCCTATCGCCATCTTTCATCCCCCGCTATGCTCCACCTTCGCTATGCTCGTTCACTCGGTTACACCGAGCGACGCCGAGGGACGCCGGTGTTCAATGCGGGAACGGGCCCCTAAGAGCCGCGCTCTAAAATGAGAACTCTCGCCCAGCCTTTTCAGTGTCACTGAAATCTGAATGCCGCTGAAGGCAGATGGCACATGAAGTTCGTAAGTAGAGGAAAGGATATGGACGCTTGGTTTGATTGTGATTGATGACGGTGCTGTATTTTCCTAATGGAGAAACTTTGTGCTCCTAGCTGCACCGAAAAATGCAAATCAAAACGTATTGAAGAAAGCTATTCCTGAAAACGTCGTCTTGTTTTTGGAAGAGATGCCGAAAAACACATCGCTGCACAAAAAGACGATATTTACGTTCCCTCACCCACCTGCCACGTGTCGCATTATTATTCATGACCCTCATAGTAATAGTTGGCTTTTATGAACAACAAAGCAGGTAAAAAATATCTTTGTGGAGGCTATCGCTACAAAACAAATAAATAACGACAGATGCAATACGGTATGACTGCAATAAAGGCGAAAATATATGTCAGCATAGGAATAGAACGAATTAGGTCCTGAAGGCATCAAATATGAAAGCGCTGCGGTGCTTGGAATGAAGAAAAGCCTAGGGAAGAGCACGACAGAAAGTGACGCAAAGAAAATAATAAAGCCTTCGGAACACGGAAATCCTTTGCTCGTCACATGCAATAAAAAATGATAAACAAACAAATAAACACACGAAACACGAGAAACGAAAACCCGCGAGGGCACCAAGAAGGTATCATAGATAAGAGTAAAGATAAAAGAAACGACAAAAATGTCCACTCGGGGAGCTGTCGGTGAACGGGCTGGCTGGTCGTTTTCTGCGCGGCACCACCGAGGCTGGCCACGTATTTTGCTGCGGCGAACACTTCCGAGCGGCCGGTGTTTGTTTTGCGGGAATAAGCGCTTTCGGATGCCGCGTTCCAATGCGACATGCCCGACGCCCACCAGAACCGTGCGCTCGCAAACTGCGGCGTGCCAGCAAGGAAGACAGCACGGGAAAAGGAAGAAGCATTTTTTTGTTTTCTCTCCCTTTGGACGACACAGCGAGAAAGAGAAAAAGAGAAGTGTAAAAATGTACATCGCAGGGAAAGGTATAGGGGGAGGGCATGAAGCCTCGACAGGCCGAAGCCGAATGGAACTTCACAGCAACAACAAGAAAAACAAATAAGAGGCTGCCCGAAGGCCGGAATAAAGGTGGGGACTCAGGACGCGACAGCGAAGGGAAAGGACGCGGTCGCAACCACCGCGTGCGTGATCGGACTTCGCGATGAGTTCAGGCAGTTGTAATTCCACGCCCCGAGTCTGGGCGACCGGCTCGCTCTTCTAACGCGGCGACGCTTTGCCTCGAGACTTATTTTGTTACAGGTTTTACGCCACGGCTTCGTTCGCTCGACTTTTCATCCCCCACCCTTTTTTCTATTTTCCCGTTGGTTCGTTAGCTTCGCATTCAAAGCGATGCTGAAAGAGCCGCGAGGCGGCGTAGCATGATAGGCCCGATTCACCGACACAGGCGTAAACGCAAATTTTTGCTGCGTGAGCGGTTTTTCTGTACCACGATGGCGTTGCATTAGGGAAAACTTTCTGAGCACTCACGTACCACGCCTCTCGACTGTCTTGCCCGTTGGCACGAATCGAAGCGACAAGAACCTTGTTCATGGTAACGTACTTTTTATTTCGCTTTGTTAAAACGTGAGACGATATGAACTTACTCTGCGCTCATGTCAATATCTGTTGGCGTCATTGTTTTATTATGACTAGCAAATAGACGCTTTGGATTCTAGTTCATTGTCATTGTTGTGGCTGTTTTCGTCGTCATCGTTGCGGTTGTTGGTACTGCTGCTGCTGCTTTTTATTAACTGTAGATTTATAGGAATAAAGGCTACATTAGATCCTTCTATGCTAGGACAGAGTATTCGCATAGAAGGTTTTGCCCTATTTTGTGGACTGATACCACATGTGCAACTTTCCATTCTTCCGGGACAAACCCTTTTTCTAGTGAGAACGTGAAGGGTACGCAGAAAAGGCGACTTAGTGCGTGCGCGTGCGCATTCTTTCAGCACTCGGCCAGGGATTTATCATGGCCAGTTGCTTTACTAGGCGTTTAGAAGGTGGACGATGCCCGTTATAGAAGCACAGTATCTAACGTGCTGCTGTAAGCACGTGAGATACCGATATAGCCGCCAATGATTGCGTCACTAACTGACAGTCAAGTAGATTCACGATAATCACTAGTGAATCCGTCAGAAAAACACATTTGAAATGGTCGTTTAGTGCGATGGCTTTGCATTCGTCTTCCGTATTGATTACGTCAGATGTCACGAGATGAGGTATTCCTAATTCTTGCTTACGATCATTCGATTAATTTCTAGACTGTATTGTTCCTACTTCTGATGGATGATCCCAAGTTCCCATAGAAGACATTTTTGTCTTTCCTAATCTTGCTTTTGTATAAAGACGGAATTTTCGAGCTTTCTTCAGAGATGGGGATACTTTCGCTTGTACGAAAGCGACCAAATAAGCGCCGTGCTTCAAAAGGCTACGTATGTCAAGCGTCACTCAGGGCTTATCTCTGCAACGTTTGGAACCAAACATCATTGATGATATGTGCTCCTCAATTAGGAGTAGTAGCTTTGTTTTTACCAAGGACCACGCATTGCCGACGTTACCTTCATTGTATTGTAGTTCAAATTCTGAGTAAAAATGCTTAGTTCCTTTGAAATCAGACCATCTTTTTTACTTGATTATAAAGGTACACTTTTCCTTTTCTATAGCTTACTTTGCGTAGGTGAGGGTACTGAAGAGTAGACAAATTAATTTCGTGGTTGCTTATTGCAGGTACACACTAAGTGTCCTTAACCATACTAAGATAATTTACGAATAGGAGATCAAGAACAGCACACGTCCCAAAGATTACTCTTGTTCGTGGGCAGAAATCCACACTGTGTCAAGTCCAAGGCTACTTGACAAAGCTGCAAATAGCACAATGCAAAGAACAGTGTGCTTTGAACAACGGTTCTCACTGATTCCAGACCATGTCTGGAAGATTGAAGTCGCCTCCTATTACGATAATGTAATGAGATATAGCTGTAAGAACGTCTTGCAAATTTATAAATAGTTCCGCACTTCCTCCGGGCGACCTGTAGGAGGAGGAATAAATCATCCATTTTTCAGTGTTCTGCCGGTTGATAACGAAACGTTTCATAATGCCAGTTGACAGTTATCAGTGCGGGTTGTGAAGTTACCAATTTTCTAACGCACTATCAACTAAGATAAAAACACCGCTGCCATGCATGCTTCTATTTGAGCGGTACACAGGGTAATTCGATGGAAAGATGTCAGTGTCTGCTGTAGAATCGTCAAGCTTGGTGCTGATAACAATGCTTGGGTTGGGAGGATGAAATGACAAATGCAACGTGAACAATATTATTTTTAATGCTTCGGCAATTTATGACCATTACGTTTATTTCAGCATCAGTCTACGAATATCTGCTTCTCAACGTTTGTAGCCACGATCTGCATTTCACAACTTCCTTACTTTCAATGTCATATGTGTAGGTCTTGTAGTCGATAAATAAACGATTCAACCTGAGCTTAGAAGCCCACTGCTGTTCTTTTGCAAAAATGATTAGTTGTTTTCTTTCCATTCATATACGGGGGGAAAAATCTTCACTGACGGCGTAACCAGTACCTTCTAGCTTACGGCCCCGTAATAGGATGGCCTGCTTTGTCTTGCAGTGAAGCGAAGCAAACAATGATTGCTATATTGGCGTTGATTAGGCTCGTACCGTTAATTTTACATACTCGGAGACTAATTCCGCATATTGGCTCATTGAGACCTACATTGAAATAACTTTTGCGACTCACAACGATGCTCTGGAAACGCGAAACAGCTGTTTTTTTTTCTGCCCTGAGACCAGATAGACATCCAGATTCCACGTACGCCAAACCCGTGTAAAGTCGCCAAAGAAGACCTTGTCTTCAAGAACAGGTGAACATCTCCAACTTTTGTCAAGCCCTCTATCACCAGGCAGAAGGAGCGGGAACGCGCAACAAGGCTTTTAAACTCCACTTAATTAACAATTCTCGGCACCCCTTAAACTCAAGAACCCTCCTCTCTGCTCCCCGTCATCGAAGAAATAAAATTTTGTGCTGATACCCTAACTCCTCAGCGTTCAGTAATTGCATCGTATTTTAATTATACGGCTAGGGATAACTCATAGTCTTGATATTGTCACAAGTACCTCACGACAGTATTAAGAAAGAGGTAATTATATGTAATGCAGTTTAGCGCGTGCCGAAAGTTATTTTGCTTTCTTAAAAAAAAAAAAAAAAAAAAACTTGTGCCAGCATTTTGGCGTATCACGCACCCGGCCCCGTGACTACGCAGAGAGTAACACTAATACTACAGGTATTTTCGATGATGACCAAGAATATTAGCCGCAAAGTACAGTTCATGCCAGGGGCCCTCACCGTTTTGTTCTGCAGAAAGGAGGTTCGACCGACGAAAGAAATCTGACGATGTTTTCACTATTTCAAATGTACATACAAAAATACCTGCCATACACGGCTTTTAGAGTGCCTGCCTATAAAAGATCTGTACAGTCTCATTCCATTTTAACGCGACAGCGTTAAGGGCCCCGTGTCGCAGAAAATCCGGTGTCTGCGTCGGCGGCGTTTCCCGTGAGCGAAAATCCCCGTATATTGTTAGGTATATGTATATGCCACGCCTTACTATATGACATGAGGTATACGCGGGTTATATTGCCACATCATTCTATCACTTAAGTTGCTCATACTTTGTCTTACATTCTTGACGAAGTTATTCCTCGGAACTTGGAAAATGACAGCCCACAAACAAAACACCGACAGCGTTTGCCTGTTATGTTAAATCTTCTCCGACTGAAATATTAAAAATGCGAAAAAACAACAGAAACCTGAAGATTATGTAATTTCTTTGGCGAGGTTGTGCACTATCTCCAGGATTGACCCACGCAAGAGATCGCGTTTCTAGCAGAAAGCTCGCCTTCGTGCATAGCGTTCGCCGCCAGCGTTTCCCGGTAAACATTACGGTTACATAAGCTGCAGCTGCCGGAAAGCGTGAGAAGCAGTCAGGGACCTTTGAATGTTATCGCGTTCCACTATTAAAGGCGAAGCTTAAACGTCCGCCAAGTTTTTTTTTTTCATTATTTTGTTCTCTCAGAATTACGGTCAGGGACCCCACCGCCACCTTTGATGGCGTCACAGACCTGCGCGTACCCACTGAAACTCAAGAACATGTGTTCCCGTTGTAAGTGGGAGAGGAACTTCAAGAAAACGTGTTTCAGCACCTAAAAGGGTGTCGCAGCAACGTTAAGCGCTCGCCCCTTGAGGCTGAATGGGCTGACACAAAGTGCAGCGCCGGCAAACTATCAAGTGAGAGAGCCTTTATCGAGTGCTGTCGTCAACAACGCAGCAACTGTTGGCAGACGAAGCGGTGCGAACGCCCTCCCCGAACAAGCATTGTTTAATCCCAGCTTTACTTTCGCACTCTTTATAGTCTTTTTCTTTATCTGTCTCGAGCTCTGGCCCGCTGTTTAGGTTTTTACAGGGGCACATCGGTGGCATTAGCAGGACAATGGTCGCGCACGGCGACTTGCAAATGAGGAACCGTCTGAAACTGACGCTGCTTTAAGCCAGTGAGCTTGACACCTGCGTTTCGCAGGAATAGTGCATTCATTGTTTGTGTTATATTTAGGGGTGTGTTGGAAAAGCCGAATTGCCGAATCGAATCTAACTCGAATATTCGAGAGCCTTGAATATCGAATTGAATACCGAATAATCTCTCAAAAACAAACATAGCGAAACATAGTTTCTATGGAGCCAGTCTGATAAAAAAAAAATCTTATCTACAACATTGATACGTGAAGCTTCAAAAGTGGAGATCCGGTCAAATGCGTGGTTTGTAAATGTTTTCTGTTATCTGTTATCTGTTATCTGTTCTGTTCTGTTATCTCATGCGCCATGAAAATGACATTAATCAAACAAAGAAAAAAGCGTGCCATCGGATGCACCTAGAGTGTTTTGTTTGTTGAAGGAGAAAAGTATGACACCATATCAACACACGTTATTTTGGAGGAACGCAATCTTGACGAGACCAGCTCAGCCATACACTGCTTTGCACAAGTTGAAAAAAGAAATTCATAGGCTGCATAAAGCTGAGTTATCCGAGTGTAATAACTGGGCATACTTAAGCAGAAGTTATCCGTTATGCTTTCGCTCGAAAGTGGTGCCTCTGCAAAGCAGCCACGACTCTCCCTGCAATCGAATTAGTTGGAACTTGCATCGGCCTCTCTTCATTGTGACTCCGATAAGTGTTGTTATCGCTTATATTCAGACAGAAAAGAGTATTTGACAATTTCTAAAAGTGAATTCTCGAGCCAAATTAAAGACTGTTTGATTCGTATTCGAAATTTTGAATATTCGCATAGCCTTCGAGTCACCCCACCACATAATTTCGCGTGAAAGCATGACTGGTAGTTCATCTGTCACACAACATCTTCGAGCCCTTAATTTTGGTTATTGCAACCTATCACTAAAAAAAGAAAGAGCGCATTGATTGTCGAGATGGTGGCTGGAACAAAGGGAGTGCTATAAAAGCTATAGAACGACTGGTGTTAGCAACTTCATACAATAGACAAAGGTCTGCTGGGAAACGAATGCATTAAAGGAGTGCCGATACCACATTTTTTGCTGCCTATGTTTCACTTTTGGTTAATACACAGCATCAAAGCACCACCGGCGCGTTACGCGCCACGGAAGCGCTGCTGACGTTCTTGCGAGCCACGAGCCTTAACGAAACTTTGTAAATAGTCTAATATATGTATGTATGTGTGACTGTATTTGCTGTTAAGTGTTTATAACTGTATATATCATAATCATCACCCAGCACTTGGAGTAGCCTGTCAAGAGAATAGCCAGGCAACATCTCCAGCATCTCCTTGAAGCATTTTGCTCTCTCTCTAGCGGGTCATAATGAAGGCCGATATATGCACTATTGTGTCTCCAGTAATTTAGTAAAAACAATTTCCATCAACACTTCCAGATTTCAAATTTGCCGCCAGCAAGAGTGCATAACATTTGAGTCACGTACATAATGATTACCCGACGTTCCTCGTTAGCGTTCCTCGTAAGCATTCAAAGCTTATGCTGTAGCCAATTTAGCCTCGGAATTTCGTACCTACACTGCTTTAACCAATATGTGCCGTACGTAACCACGTATGTTCACCTAGAGGCTGTTGTGGTTGTGTGTTCTCCATTATCTGGTCAATTACGAATAGCAGAGGGGGAAAGATGCAAACGCACCATTTCAACAATACGTCTCGTCGTTATCACTTAATTGCACAGAGTTTCTGCTTTGTTGGTAGTATAAACAACCCACGAGATCGGCCACAAGATAAATTTTAAGTACACTAAGAAATTCAGGAACGGCGTTGTAGAAAGTCTTGTTTCTGCTATTTGGTTCAATATTTTAGCCGTTATTTCTCGTCAGCACTGCATAAAGATTTTAGCTTTTTATTTTGGATTTCATCCATTAACAATCTTCCCGGTTCTTCAGTGTCTATTTGGGGCTCATGGAAATGTGCCGGTGTATTTCTGTGATTATCCTGGCAACATGAGCGCTTACAAAAGCGCTGTCGGCAGTCGGCTTACATATCGGTGCCTGTTCTGTTCCCCCGTTTCTCGAGTAAAGGTTGTGTAAAAGTAAAGAAAAGAAAAATACAGGAACAAATGTGCACATACGTAGTCCTACAATGTGAAACAGCATTTGCTATAGTGCTTTCTTTCCTAGTATTGACGGCTCAGCACTTTTTTCTTTACGTTCGCCACCATTAATGGAGTACCAACTCAGCCAAATCACTAGTCTTTCTTTCTTTCTTTCTTTCTTTCTTTCTTTCTTTCTTTCTTTCTTTCTTTCTTTCTTTCTTTCTTTCTTTCTTTCTTTTTTTATTTCTTCTTACTTTCTTTCATTCTTTCTTTCAGTACTGGCAGCGATGTTTCGTGTTAGCCTTAATAGAACTCCTAGCGGCTTCTTTTATCGATTCGTTACTACTATGTCTTGCTTACGTAGCGCGCAAGCCCGTCGTCTTGGTTGCCTGTATCGCGCTGTGCTCTGAAAGATGATGCATTGAGCGACATACGTAGATACAATAGGTTGCTTCTTGAACTTGTGAAATAGCGAAAGCAAACAGGACAAAAGTGAGAATTAACGTCAAATATGGTGCCTAGTCTCAACTACCTTTTTATTAAGAAAAATCGCGTATGTAAACGAACCTGAAGACCCCCAAAATTTTTTTTCTTGTGGATGTTTCATTGTGGTGATGACTCCTTGGTTTTTCTTGATGGTGATGTTAGTCCAGCGCTAGCTAACAGCGTGTTGAACATTATCAAAGAACACAGTTTAAGCCTTACCTTCACCTTCAAAGTTGCAAGAAGTCAGCAGCCGCAGTACCTTGAACTTCGGTTAACCTTTGGTAAACTTCATCTTTGCTGGCAATATGAACCTAGATCTGTAATACCAAGCCTGAGGTGTAATTCAGGCCACTTCAAAGTCGTAAAGCGCGTGATAGCAACTACTATAGGCAATGCAGCGACAAAGAAATATTGTTCACCTATGTCGAAGCCTAGTTTTGCTACAAAGATTAATCAATCAATCAATTAATCAATCAATGAATAAGTCAACATTTTATTTAGGTTTTTCCGACAAAAAATGAGCACGACGAGATAAAAGCAGTGTCAAACGGCTTCGCGGCCCATACATATCGATAGTGAGCACAACAGCAGTAATAGCATAATAATGAGAAATGACAATAACATTTTAGCAAAGGTCATAATCAGTCGCTCTACAGGTATGTTTAACAAGTCACCCAGTCATGCGCATCATCTAATCAATAAAGGAACTAATCGTTTAGAGGACGCTGGATTTCCGAGCGTGGTGATTTCCACTGTTTGTCAAGGTATGTCTAACATGCAAGCGTAGGGGCCCATCAGAAATAGAACTGTGTTCGAACAGATTCAGGCAATAAAAGAATACGCGTGGTAATTTCATACCTACCCAAAGTGGCGCACGGGCTAAATAATGTGTGGTTTAGATATGGCATTGATGTCCTTTTTTCAGCAAAAAAAATAAGATAGCAAGCGTCTGCTCTAACGTTGACAGAGTGCTTACAGATAAGTATGCAAAAAACCAAGGCAGATGTACTGTAAATCATGTCAACAAATATATGGCGTGTGAAAAGGAGGTTACGCACGTGATTCAATATTCGTGTTGTAATGAATACGTTCGACAAACGAAGGGCTGTGTTAATGTTCGGCTTAAAGCAGCATGAACGATCTCTTGAGGGGGTTGTGGCGCTGCATCTTTGTGTGCATTGCAAATCACGCTGCTACGTCCTTTTTAAAGAAATAGCTTTGATCTGCAAGCATGCAAGCCAACTTACAAGAGAGATAGCGGAAGCCTACAACATAATAGCTATGGAGGCACACCCTACGGATGATTTCTGACGAGAAAGAATTTCACTACTTGCATCGATCTTCTTTCTTTTTCCTTTGGTTTTCTTGGACCTTTGGTTCGTTTATATACCTGTAATTTTCCTTCATAAGAAAATTTCCAGATTCAACGCATATCTTGGAATCGATGTGAAGAGAAGCTTTTGTGAAGCAGTTACTCGAATGCTGGAAATTTGCCCATTTAATTCCTGCATTTTTTTGCGTAAAGGAAACAGGCACGCGCGCATGTGCTCCCGCGAACCCGTACTACGCCGCGTGACACACTCGGATATCATCTCAAAAAACGCCACGCATTTACTCGAAAATACGTCGAACACGAATGTAGGTTGACCCCAATGTATTGAGCTCACCGAGAAATAAAAAAAATATATATACTTCTAATATAGGGACACCCGTATCTTTTTTTCAAAAAACGGGAAACGTTGAACATGACACACCTTTATTTACCGTAAGCCCTGCTACTGAGTCTCGCTAGCCGATGGCACAAGCGGTGTCCTTGTGAGAAATGACAGAGATGTCGTCCTCATCGGATGCTCCGCGGACCTTCTCGGCACCCTATAAACGACGTCTTCCTCGGTGCCGTCGAGTGCCTTGGACATGCACCATTTTTTAAAGGAAGTCTGGACAATCTCCAGATAGGCTCTACGGCGGGCGTGACAGAGGAACTCTGTAAGCTCTGCACTTTTGCTAGCTTTCTTCACGAATATAGGTCGAGATTCCTGAGACACGAATATAGGTCGATAACTCATTTTGGTACATTTTCCAGATTAAAAAGGTCGACCTGCATTTGAATAAATATGTTACTTGGCATTCGCACGATAGAAATATACGTATGATTGTGGCCTGGTGGTTAAAGCAGCAGGCTGCTGTGTTGGTGGACCGAGGTCAATTTCCACCATCGGGCAAGTAATTCATTTTATTTTAAGTACCACTTATTCCGCATGACAGCTGCAGCACGCAGCAGCAACGGTCAGGAAAGCCATGGAGGGCTTCGCTTTAAACAGCAGTTGAGAGTCGGCGCCATGCTGTAGTTTACTCTTCCATTTGTCCCTGTTTTTTTGCGCTGTTTCACAAGTTATAACGAATGCTGACCAACTCGCCCATCTTGTCGTCGTGCTTTAGGTTTCTTAAACTCTCTTGAAAGGCGGCACTGGGACGGAGCAGTTTCCAGAAATACCAGCAAGTCTAGATCAACCTGCAGCGAAAACGTTCTCCTCCGTACGTTCCTGCTTTCATTCGATGACGCTTTAAGGCCTGCCTATTGAGTACAGCATTTAGTGCTCTATAATATTTCATGCATCATATCATCACCAACATACGGTCATTCTCGCTTCAGAACGAGTCGCAAAAGAGAATTGCTGGACGATTCGTTGTTGGTACTTTTCAACTTCCCCTATGCAACCATGAATGATAGTATCAAAACGCTCCGGATATTGTATTGCTTTGAGTATTTTCTCTTTATAAAGGAAAAATAAAGGACACGGATGGTCACCTTATAATTCTGAGGGATATTACGTTTCAAATATTACTCGTGAACTAAATAATAATATGCCGTGAGAAAAGAAAAACGTCAATATTTCAGAAAATGAAGAGAATATATCCGCTCACTGAGCCACAGCAGGCCAGAAAGAGTGTAATCACACAGACACACTCATGGATGGATATTCTTGCCCTATACTTCCAAACGGGCGAACAAATTGACGTTTGTATTTCTGAATATTCACTAGTCTTTATCCATATTTGATTCCCCCTTCTTTTCGTCTTTGATTCTTTTCATCAGCGCTGACATACACACGCACAAGCACTTACGTGCACACACACAATGAACGTTATTCGCAGGGCCATAGGGCAATCATAACGGCGCACCGTCGCACAAATGAGGTACCTAATTTTTCTTCAGGACCACGCCATTTAAAGTGGACGAGCTCAAAGCAGTTAGCGTGGTAACTATTATTTATAAGCAGGGTGACTGCAGTCGTCGTTTTGTGCCCTGCTGCCACGTGTCAATTTTTCTTTTCTTTTTTTTTTCTCCACTGAGAGTCCATTTCTAGATGCATTCACTAAGTGTATGTGTTTACACAGTCCACATGTCACAGAGAATGCGACCGTTGGGGGACGACGGGGGTTAGTTTCCGTTAGTGTCAAGTGCTTCATGAATTTTTAACACCAGCATCCTGATAAGTGTAACTTTAGCGAACGCTTGCAGGACTCCACCGGTAAGGAATGTGAAACAGTACACGGCAGAATCACGTATACCAGTGAATTCCAGCCTAGTTTCACTTTAAGCAGCGAATGCCCCATGCTGCGCGCGGCTGCAGAGTCTCCAGCCACGGAAGAAGAATGGACCGCTCTCCTCACCAGTCCCCACGAGGACGACCAACTTCGGGCTGTCCAGAGAGCCATCGACCTGGCCGCCGAGTTCCACCTCCCGGTGCCGTCGTGGACGCGGCCCGCAGACGAGCCCCCTTAGGGGGACTTGCTATTCTCAGCATCAAATAAAGTTCAGTTCAGTTCAATTCAGCTCCCGCTTTATATAAGCGCATATAAAATGATAAATGTAAATTTTGAGAAATGATAAAATAAAAAAAACGCTGGTTGCCTAGAACCATTCTTCATTACCAGAGAGCGTATTGCTTCACGTTAACAGCTGAAGTAGCTTTTTTTTTTTTTTTTTTTGGGGGGGGGGGGGGGGGGGGGAGAGAGCTTGCGGTCCCGTTATTATTTAAAAATTCTGCCTTCTGGTTGAGACGCTTAATTGTTTTATTCATAATTTTTCAAAAGTTTTTTTTTTACTACACGTAATATAACTAAATCTTTTTGTAACGAGCATGTACTCAGAAAATAATTTCAAATATTTAGCTGAACTCTTTGATAAGTTAGTTTGTCAGGAGCTCACAATGAGTATTGTCCGTAAAGCTAAAATGGGTGCGATTTCACGGAAGCAATATACAAGCGCTAATTGTGTCTATTTTCGCAACTGTCTAGATAACTAAAGGAATCGTAGCCGACATTCCTAGCGTCCCTTTATTTATACGTCAGGATTATTAAGCCTGTGCTCAAAAAAAAAAAAAAAAACTCCAACGACAGTTTTGTTTTGAAGGATAGGGTTTCAGATAGTAATCTGCTGAGGCTACGACACAGTACATTCTACATCGCAGACGTCCTGCATACTGCAAGCCTTTTGATGGACTACCTGCTTGCCTCCAAGCTTCCCGGCTTTCGCGATTTTGTTGTAAAATGCCAGATCTGTTGAGTTTGTTAAACCATTGTTGCTGTTATACCAATATTTTATTATTTTTATTTCGTATCTAGTGAATGACCAAAGGGATTACAAAAAAATAAAATAAATAAAAATTCGCATACAATTGCCACTTCGAGCCATTTTAATGCGAATAGCATTGTTGGCCTTGTCAGACCAGTTTTCTTTCCAGCTATATATCTAATCGTTCTTGTGCGCCGATCCCAAAGAGAGTTCAGCCTAAATATTGAATTTGGTTTATTCTGCAACGACAAGGTTGCGAGGATGGCCAGGAAAAAAGCTGCAAGTAGCAGCTTGAGGGAAACCTGGAAACCTTATACACAGCGCAGCTTCATAGGGGTAAACAAAAGCAGACGGTAAAAATAACGCATAACCCTCATGCTAAAAGAAAGAACAACCACGGTGAGAATTAATAAACTAAATTATCATGGAAACGTTTCCCACAGCCTAAAAGGAAAAAAAATACAGAAGAAAGTAAAGTGATAAAATAAAGAAAAAGAAGAAAAAGAACTTGAACTTAATACATCAGCAAACGCCATCACACAAATTTATCGCGTAGCTTTTTTTAACGGCATAATTAAAACACTGTTGCGCAAAGTGACGGACGGACAGGACTTGGGCGAGAAAAACAACACACGACACCTGAGCGCAAAATAATTTGCGCTCAAGGTTCGTGTGTTGTCTTTAAGTCCTGTCCCTTCGTCGCTTTGCGCAACAGTGTTAATTATGACTTTAAAAAAGCAACAGTGTTATATTATTCGAACTGACTTGTCCACTGCGGAATTTTTCTTCATTTTAAAGGCAGGATAGACACATTGAGACCATTGTCTTTGTGTATTCGATTTCACGTGTGTATCCTATATATGTGTCGGCAAACAAAACTGTAGGATTTGGTCGCTATAGTTAGTTCTGCTCGTGTTAACATTCCAAGGTTCTAGCTGACGTATTTCATTTTAAAAATATGCTGCTGTAAGGATGCCAGTTTTGTTAATCTGACATCATTCATCAGTTTTACAATTCTATATAATCGACGAAGCCTATATCTGTATGTACTTTTATAGCTCTAAGCTTAGAAAACAAAGGAAGCGGTGGGGCAAAGATATGACGCCTGGGAGACAAAGCGTATTGCTCTTCTTTTGCAATACTGCTTGTGGCGCCCGATCGCGCCGCTCTGCAGTCTAAATATCTGGACTGATCCTGAAGGTAGTGCAGTCTGAAAAATGCGGGCCTAACCTCGTTCACGGCGCGCTTCAATGAAAAAAAAAATATTGCTTTAAGATTTCTCCGAGTTCATTTTCACCCCCAAAGCAAAGAATGGCATTCATGGATAGGCATAGTACATCAGTTGTACCTAAATGTCTTTAGAAGCAGATGCTTTTAGGATACGCTCGATAATTTGGGCCTGTCCGCAGCACTGCCACCCATGGCCCGAAGAACTAATGAGTAATGCTAAGAGAAATTTTGGCCGCCGCTACTTGAACGTTTCTTGCATATTATTCGTGAATATTTCCGTTGGTCTGTGACGCAGATCATTATAGCTGCGACTACAAAGCAGAATGCGTGTTCAGACCATCCCTATACAAAACAAAGTATGTGAGCTCTTGAAAAGTAAGCAATCATCTTGAGTAATAAAATAATTTTAGTATTTTCACCAAATTTCGGCACCTTTGACCTTGAGCATCTTTCAAATTTTAAGATTTGCCACCATTTAACCACCAGCATCATGATAGGGTTAACTTTAACGAACGCTTGCAGGACTCCGCCAGTAACGACTGTGAAACTTTGTCTTTCTGGAGTTCTTAAACGCTGTCGGATTAATCAAGCAATCTAGAAAATGATATTAGGTATGCGGTAGGCAGGTGTACTTGCAAAAGGAGTTGCGGGCGCTCAATAAGCTCGTGATAAATTTTGTGCCCAACTCGAATCTCGACGGCGGAATGACTAGGAAATGTTACCAATTTGTCGTATTTACTCTAGGCACACACTTTGGGTCACTTTTGTGGTGGAAGTACTCATGCACATCACTAATTTTGTCTCATTAACGTTCACTTGCCACTCTGGGCCAGTGGCGATATCTTGCCACTGATGAGCACATGGTATCGGGTTCGATACAGAGCTGCGGTGGCTGTATTCCGCGGTTTTTTGCTGGGCTATAGTTGGTGCTAGTCGTCTGGTTTAGCCAGCATATAACGACAGAAAGAAAACAAAACTGTTGACGAACAACTCAATTTAATCGGAGGCATTCACAAACTTAAATAGCGATGCAAAAGAAAAACAAAGAAAAATCTAGAAAACAGGAACGATAAATCGTGGCCACGTGTCTAAATGACATTCATATCTGAAGTTTATTTGCAGCCCGTGTACGAAATATCTTCTATTTCCTACTCGGAGACAGTGAATGGCGGTATGCTTTCGTAGGGGCTGCCTTTCTTGTGTATCGCCACTGCCTTCTACAGGTTGACCCCCTCGCCTGGGTCATTCTTCTAAATTAAAGATAAATGCAGGAGTCCGATGTGTCCAAACCGATATCTGGTTATAAGGCACGTAGTAGTGGGGGCTCTCGGTTAATTTTGAGCAATTGATGTTCTGTACCGGTGCTTAAATCTAAAAACACGCATTTTCCCCTTTCGCACCCACTGATATGTGGCCGTTGCTGTCGGAATCAAAGCCATGACCTAGAGCTCAGCAGAGAAACACCACATCCAGTGGGTTATAACGGCGGATTGCGTCACTCTTTTGGCTAATTACATGTTGGAAAAGGGCGTTACAACTTCTGGAATTACGGCAACGTGCCGCCAGGTGACTGGTTATAGCACTGGCATTCACGTTGTTCGCGTGGCTACTTGCTCTCTCATTAACACACCGGCGACGCCGGCGCGTTGCAACACTTCAGGCGGTCAAAATTAATCCGGAAACCCCGGCAAATGCGTCTTTCATGGGCAGGTTAGCGCTTCGAGCGGCGAAATCGCAAGGTTTGTTACTGTTTTATTTGCTCTTAAACTCGAGATATCTTACACTCTAGCTCAGGATATATACAAAACCGGAAACTCTGGAGGCGTGTTGCGGTAAGTTTTTTTTTTCCTCTCACACATCAGAAATACAGTGGCTTCACACCCGTAGCAAAAGAAAGCAAACGAACAACTTGGATCCCATAAGAGTGACCACACTCACAGCAGCTAGCTGCAAAGTTATCGAAAATTTATTTGCTCAAACAGGACGCAGTACAAGTCCTTCCTGCTGCGACGACAACCCAAAAGAAAAGGACGCGACGAAGATGGACTCCGATCAGAAAAAGCATTAAAAAAGAAAAAAAAAACACTTCTCGTAGCGCGTCGATTTCGAGAGCTTTCAATTGTTTGCGTTGCGAGGGGCTCTGTGGGCGGCTTGCAACGCGCGCAATGCCGGTGGTCTCCTTCCAAACTGAAGTGGGACACCTTCCCAACTTTTTCTTTTGCTTTTTTTTTCATCCTCTCTTTCGCTTACTCCGTCCCACGTTTCCTGGCTCCCAAGGCGACTGTAACGAGATTACACTCCACTGGCTCTATCTTCGGTGCTGGTTGAATTCTGAAAGGACGTGAGCAAGCTAGGCTGCGCGGTTAAGTAGAACAGATGCGAAAACACGAAACTGTAGAGCGGAAGAAAATTGAAGAGGATTGAAAGAAGAAGAAGAAGAAAAAATATTGTTGCGAATCGGCGCGACCGCGGGTACTTTCTGGGGGTGCCACAGTCGCATCAGAGCTCCTTTAGGGTCAAATCGAATCTATAGCTTCCGCTGATCCGCAGAGACGCGGACAGAAAAGAAGTCAGGAATTCCAGCGTCGCTCTTAAGTAAAGAGAAGAAATTGGGAGAGAAACTGAAGAAAACGAAGGCAATGTTCTTAAACAAGCTCCGTGGCGACCGCAAGAGGGCTAAGAGAGAAACAACACATTGCTCGTCTCGTCAAGTACAGTAGCAATGAAAGAAGGAATTTTTGTGTCTTAGTTCTAGCGAACGAGGCGCCTGAAGCATAAAGTATGAAAACAATGTGCCGTTGTTGGATAGGCTTGACGGCATTCTGTAGATTAGATAAAGCAAGAACAAAGATATAGCCGGTAGCACTAGGCTAAAAATTAAGTGAACTGCAATCGAACAAGTCGACCAGAAGCGACAGTTCCTTAAGAGGCGAAGGGTAATAGAAATGTTTATTGAATTGAAGTCAGGGCAAAGGAGCTTTGTGGTCTTAGCCACGTTCGTTTATAGCTACTATTCTGTGAAGAGAAACTTTGGAGGGAAAGCTGAGCTACTTTTCAGCAAGTAGTTTAATCCAGAAACTTACTGGCCGCGAGAATAAGCGCAGAGCTAGGAAGACGAGAAATTAATAGAATTGGTAAATGTCAACTCCACCATCAACTCCACCTGCAGGTTAAAGTAAGTACTTTTGACAGGACAAGCGCAGGGGTTCGAAAAGAAAGCGTTTTGCTCGAAAGAAAGAAAGACCTAAACGCCTACGGCAAGGGCTGTCGTGAAGTCACAGCCTGAAAGTCCCATCCAGAAGGCCCCAGCAGCGGTTGGTTGGTTGGTTTTTATCTAAATGCAGCACATGTCCACTAAAATGATTGGCCAAGTATTTGATGAGATTATAAAGATAACTAGTCAAGTCTAAAAAAAAAAAACGCCAATGCCACGTTTTGCCATGGATGTAGCGTTTCTCGTCTTCCTCAAAATGCGGTACCGTTGGGGCTTTTCTTGCAGTTCCGGGTGCTTACATCCCACAAGACAAAGGGGATTATGCTTGCGTCTTCAGGTTCCAGTGATGGCCCCTAGACGTCTCCTGCTGGTGCACATGTGTGGAACTGCCTCAAGAGCGCATTCTACTTCACCTTCCAGCTCCTATGGTGTAATTTTAAGACTGCAGCGACGGCATCTCTGCATCTTGTCTCGTCGCTGCGTCGGCACGTCGTTATACTGTCGTTCAACCACGCTATGGATGCAAGCTTTCACACCTGCATTAACGTCTTCTTCAGCATAGCTCTGAAAACCCAAACTTAATAGCGGTGAAATGCAGCCTTTGCCTTTACCTATGCATGTAGTGTGTATTGCTTTGTCGATACCGCCAGTAGTAAGATACATTATCGGTTGTTGTGTGTTCTGAATGTTGTGAAAAATGGAATATTTCGTTCCAGAAAGCGAGAGAGAACATCTGGGTTGTCAAAATTTTGTTCGTAATCCTCTTCTACGTAGCATTATTAAATTTACACGTGATATCAAAGGGAACTGCTTGCGTTCGCCGCGATTGAATTTTCGTTCGCTAAGGTTAAGTTCACGTTTTTTTTTTTTTTAGTTACGTACTGTGTAATTTATTTGTTTTATAACCCCGACACTATACGCACGCTGTCAGGGAGCAATGAGATATAGGAGCAGATGAGATATGTTGCACGCTGAAGGGTAATTTATTCGTCCGGACTTCACAAACATGCAGCGCAATCTCAGTACTGGGGATACTTATTGCATTCTTAACGCATATAGATGTAACAGGGGAGGTCGGAAACAGACTCCGCAACTTCGCTATCACCATGTAAACGCCATAGCCTCAAAGCCACCGCTGAAAGTGGAGCAATTGTTGAGCTTCCGAACACAGGGCAGCTGTTTCGAGATTAGTTGCTGAAGGCAAATAATCTGTGATTCAGGTACGACTGCGGCTTACTGACGTAGCCCGAAGTTTTATATGTGTGTTACATCTTCTCACTCGCCTTCATTTTGTCAAAATAGGCAGTACGACCAGTCTGTGATATATATATATATATATATATATATATATATATATATATATCTTCAATTTCTGCGTAAAAATATTCTCAAACGGAATATTAACGACCAATTCGATGACTGCGTAAGTTCAGGCGTGAGAACTTAAATAGTGAAGTTTGGGAGGAGGGTCATTTACAGACTGGATGGAGAAATCAGCAAATGGTCTGCCTTCGAGTGGGGCAAAATAAAACAGAAATTAAGACGCAAGAACCCGTGAAGAAACTGTCAAAGAATGTGTTAAATGCTGTAGTGAAAAGTGCACGATGATAAAATAGTTGGGACAATGTTACGCATGAAAACGCATGTCTGGCATGTCGAAAATTCTCCGAATTGAGGCAGAACTTGTTTTCGCAATACTAGCGTACTAGTGATCATCATTAGATTTATCGCCTTCAATTCCTTGCTTATGCGCTGTTCATCCAGTTTTTCGTGGTGAACACAATGATTATTTCGACATTTGTTCTATATGACAGTTTCTGACATTTTAGCCATCAGAAATCAAGTGTTCATATACAGTCTATACTTTTGTAGGATTCCAAAGTTGAATCAATTTATTTGTCTTCTTTGAATATATGTCCATAGATAAAAGTAAGGTAACGGAATTTCGTGCCGCAATACATGCGCAGTTTCATCTGACACGGCCGCAGATTTCTTGCTATTTGTGTGGTATTGTGTTCACGGGTATTCACTCAAGAAAAGCATTCAATTTGATTTCTCTGCACTCTACTCAGAACGAATTTCTCCCGGTTCGTCAGAGTGAAGGAAAAAATGCCATAATTTAAAGCAAACTGCAAAAATATCAGCTTGACTGCCATAATACGATGGCGCAGGGTGTTTTGACGGCCCCCACTTTTCCCTCTTTTCCTTCTTCATTCGGTCTGTGGTGGTGTCGTATGTCACGGGCATTCGAAGGGGAAAGGGACAGCCATGATATAAAGGCCCCAATAATAGCGTAGCCAATGCGCTATGTCTTTCTTTTTGGCTCTTAAAATTGAAGGCAATCTGTTCTTTCGCCTAAAGAAAACGCCAGGACAACGTGATCACATTTCCGTTTCCGATTTTGCCGTCGCGCTAGGCCTAAATGCGCATCCCACTCCCGAGACCACAGAAACAAGTTTGGCGTTCAAGTGAAATGCCACTAGGTCTAGGTTAAAAAAAAGAAAATGCAGCTGTGACGTTTCCGGAAATGGCTGACATACTCCATGATCAGGATTTCTTTATTTTTCTTCATTATATTGTGACGCACTTGCCTTACAAGAAGCTGTAAATTATATAAGAATTCTCTATAAAAAGAGCTTTTTCAAATGAAGCATGTCAATTTTTGCTACAAGCAGAAATGTACCGGGGATTGATAGCAGAGCTAAGCCCAGTGTTTTGAATGCGGAGAGGAGAAAGAGCAGAGCTAGAATGATATCACATGGAATCAGATAGAAGCTTTCCAGCTAAACATTTAATGATCCTACAATGTGAGAAAGCAAGACATGTTATAAGAAATTGAAGCTAATAATTGAAGTAATAAAAGCCACAGAAAGCGGCAAATGACATTGTGACGTTTGTTGTCATGGCGAAGAATGGAACTTCTAAATGATGGATTAGATATTGAACTCTTTATTTGGCGAACTTCTGCCTAACAAACTAAACAACATCCAAAGCACACTGATAGCGGCTGAGCACAGTCGTCGGTCATCGAAATATCAACTATGGGTCAGTTGCGTCGGCTATTTATGCGCGACTAATCGTACATTCCAACGTAATCACTGGTGCTCGCGTACGTTCTATAATCAGCTACACCACTGTAGCGCGCATCGCCTTCAGCAGCAGCGTCGACGCCACGCGAACGGTCACGCGAAAGGCCACGCGAATGGTCACGCAAATGGCCGCGCGAACGGCCAATGAAACGGCCAAGCCACGCGAACGGCCAATACAAGCGGCCGTTCGGCCATTGCCTGGGCTGGACGCAGCCGGTTGCCGCTCCGCGCATCTTGCCATCGGCGCTCTTTAATAAATGTGGCCGCGGTGGCCTTCACCACGACCTCTACACCATTATTCCCTTCGGGCATACAATCTATCAGACAGGATTCTTTTGCTATAAAAGGGGCGATGGCATTCCAGAAAGTTAAATTAAAGTAAGGCGCTGTCTTGCGCCTAGCGATAGCTTTGTAACAGTTGTTAGCCGGTGAAAAACGGTCACTGGAAAAAAAGGATAAACAATGTGCACACAACAATATACATGGAGTTATATACTTGAGTCAATATACATAGAGAGCATTTTTTATTGAGTATATTGCGTTGTACTAAGATTGCCGAATCAAAAGCTTTTGTCGACGAGGTTTTAATAAAACAAGGGATAGATCAAGACGTATGGTGAGATCGCCTTCAACTTCTGGGATAGATCAAGACGAGCGAACGGGAGAGAGTGGGGCGCAGGGAGGAGAGAGAGCGAACGCCGAGAGAAGGAGCGACGAAGCACTGGCGCGGGAGCTGGAGATGCGAGCGCCCTCACAAGCCAGAGCGCGCTCCTCCTCTCCATCATACACCACCGGCTCCAGGCATGCTAAGAGGGAGTCCAATAACACCTGCCGGCGCGCGGACCAGGTGACATGATAAGAAATCACGAAATAAACAATGACACACATTAATACATAGTACTGTGGTATACCTCGCATCCCCGAAGTCATGACCAGCAGGCTCCTGCCTTACCTTTAGCATTCTTTCATTTTAATGTAGCATTTCTGGTTTGAAGCGCCAGCCTGTTTCAACTCTTCTTGGAATTCCGTGCCATTGCGATAGTTTCTGCTAGTAGGCAATGCGCAGTATTTCAGTCGTCTTGCTCGTTTTTCTAGAGCAAAATTTCATTCGTGACGACAAAAACATTTACCATAGTGCCAGCGGAGACCGCTTTTTACAGTGGTGGCGTCACGAATGTTCGACTTCGGCTAAGCTCTGACGCACAGCGGACTTCACTCATGCTGGAGTGAAGTCCATCACTTCGCCCTCCTCAGTGAGCGAAGTGCGAGGCTGATGTACGGCGAATTTATTGTTGTGCATGTCTCTGTGAAATGCGGTCTCTTACTCCAAAACCCACGCTTTCCCTTGCCTTTTCATCCAATCGTCCTCAGAAGAGACATTCTTGACATTTGACACCTTATCCTGCAAGTGTCCACTTGACACCACCATCTCGTTATCTTCAGGCGTTTCCTTGCCAGCGTGTGCCACGGAGTCAAGGCGTCTGCTTTGTGCGGTGACGGCGAGTCCATCTGCGCAATGTACGTGATGCTGCTGTCCTCGTTTCCCGTGCCATGGATGTCATGGATTCATTTTCTAAAAACAACAATTTCACCACACATGCTGTGGGCTTTGTGAATCTTTATTGCCGGGTCCCCATCAGCGTCCTGGAATTCAAAATTAAATTTAAGTTAAATTCTCTTGCAATACGTCCCAAAACCACGATGGGATATTGAGGAACACCTTAGAGGGGACTCCGGATTAATTTTCACCACCGTGGGCTCTATAACGCACACCTAAATCTATTTACATGCGCGTTTTTTTTTTTTTTGTATTTCGTCCCCATCGAAACACGGCGACCGCTACCGGGATCGAACCCGCATCCTCGAGCTCTGCAGCGCAACACCATAGCCAATGGGCAGCCGCAGCGGGTCACTAGCATTCCTAGCCATCCCTCGCGATTCCTATCAAAAACTTCACCTTTTTCGGGGTGGTTGAAGCCTTCAGTTGGCATTAGATGATCGCCGCAGAGGACAATTGCAAACTACAGCAGGTAGTCGAACGATTGGACATTATTGCTTCCTCCGAAAGGATGGGGTGGCGTTGAGTTGAATTGAATTCTGGGGTTTTACGTGCCAAAACAACGATTTGATTATGAGGCACGCCGTAGTGGGGGACTCCGCAATAATTTTGACCATCAGGGGATCTTTAACGTGCCCCCGATACACGGGGCAAGGGCGTTTTCGCATTTCGTCGTCATCGAAATGCGGCCGCCACGTCAGGGATCTGATGCCACGACCTCGTGCTTAGAAGCGCAACACCATAGCCGTTTAGTCATCGCGGCGGGTGGCATGTCGTTTCAACGTCTAGTACCAGCAGCGATGATAGTAAGGTTGGATATTCCCATTTACCGTTATGCGAACCACTGAATTGTGCAGGCATGTGTTCCGCCTTATTTCTCAACACAATACACATCCTGTAGAATTGAAATTGTTAAAGAGAGACAAATGTAACATTCAAAGCAATGTACCAGAACATTAAGAAGGGTAAAAAGACGTTTCTACTCACAATCGATTGTGAACAAGGCTCCCGTCAGGGGAGCCGAAACGTCTTTTCTTGTATTCTTTTATTGGTTGGTGTCCTTCTTTTTACCCTTCTTCATGATGCTTCCCGACCAGACGGGCTTCCGTCAGAATCTCGACTTCATACCAGAACATTTTATTATATTGCCGATGCACTAGTATTGTAAGACGGATACCACGTTTCCACCATGGGTACTTGCGCTTCCCAAATATTGAATTGTATGTGGAAGAAATAATTAAAAAAACGAGATATCTTCATGGTCACTGCCCAACAAATGGCGCTGTATCACATATAGTCAATGCTATATCCTAGATACACTCATGTATACACAGATGGCACGACTTTGCCCGATTACTCTAGATCTGCGTTCGCCATCTGTCAATGAGGTATAAAAAAGTTATTCGTTTATCCCTCGCAACGTCTTCTACTACATCCGAACTGCTTGCTATACTGTTCGCAGTTCTCTTTATAACATCGACACAAGGCAGACAAAAATGAGTTCATTTCACTGACTCACAGACAGCACTTGCGATCATTAGCAACCTAATACTATTCTATAAACATGCCGCTAGTATACAAAACGTTAAAAAGATAAACTGGAGAAAAGGAGGTGCATCATATGGTTGTCTTTCAGTGGATGCCGGCACAATGTAACATACCCGGCATTTGTGCAGCAGATGCAGTTGCGTGACATGAACATTATTATTATTATTTGATTTGAAAACATGTACATTTGACAGGGAAGCGAAAGCGAGGAGCAGGCTGGCAAATGCCACCAGAAGGGGCACAACGCCTCCCTACTCTTTCGAAAGGAGGAGATAGAAACATCAAAATTGAAGATAGGAAGAAGGGGAGGAAAGAGGAAAGAAGAGGAAGATGAAAAATCTCAAGGAATAAAGTAGAACACGCAGTACAGGTCACACACAGTAGGGCCGGTCACAGCAGGTCACTACAGGTCACGCTACGACAAAACCTTAAATAGAAGAAACAGTCTCTAAGTTACAAATGTGAACATACGTTAGCTATTTCCAGAAAAGTAAGGAGAGCGCGGTGAGCCTGATCGCGTCGAGACTCGCAACCAGTGTAGTACGTACAAACATTCGTCTAGTGTCGTACACTGCAGGCCACGGAGATGATGGTCCCTCACTAGCGACATGCGCTGCGCACTGAAAGCGGGACACTCCAATATCAGGTGCTGAAGTGTCTCGCAGCATCCGCAAGACACGATAGACTGACCGCACGTCCTTGTCCTGTCTAAACGTTCACACATGTTCACAGAGCCAACCCTTAGCTTGAGTAGTTACGCTCTAGCCCGACGAGGCAAGCCTCGACCGCGAACACGGGGCGGGTACGTTCCATTATCGACGCGCTGGTCTGGATGCTGCTTGAGTAGGTGGCGACGAATCAGCAGACGAGCGTCATCAAGCTTGCACAAAATTTCAGGGCAAGCACAGTCATTATGAGTGCAAGTTGAAGCCAGCCGATCAGCCTCTTCGTTTCCGGCGATCCCTACATGTGAAGGTGTGAATTGAGCAACGAGAGATACCCCATATGATGAAATTTTGTTGGCAGAGTCAGTAATTCTGTGCACAATTAGGCAATCAATCTGACTGCGTTGTAATCTGCTAAGAGCAGCGCGTGTGTCCGTAAAGATGACAATGTTCGATGTGGTTAACTCCTCTTGCACGTATTTCAGTTCAACATCAATTGCTGCTGGCTCCGCAGTTGTTAACGAGGCTGGATGGGGTGTATGAAATATACGTCGGACCTGAGTCGAAGGGCAGAAAAAGGCTGCAGAGGCGCCTTGACCATCGCTGTGTACAGATGCATCTGTGAATACTTGAAGATAATCTGGCAATCTTTCAAACATGTGCAACTGAGCTAATTGGAATATTGACGAAACAGGCATATCAGACTTTTTGTGTATGTCAGAGATTGTGAGGTAAATGGGGAACACGTGTTTGGTGATATCTTTCGGAGGCGGAGGCGTAACTCAAGCAGCATGTTCAGAAATGTCAGCAATGTTAACAAATAATGTCGCCATTTTCCCACGCGAGAAAACAGGCGGTGAATCAGACGATCGAAGAGCATTTGACCATTCGATGAGCGGTGCACACGCTCAATATGATATAGAACTCTCTGCTCTGCTTGCGGCCTCGGGGGTAACTGATGCGCTTCAGTGAGTAATGAAACATATTGCACCTCACGAGGTAATCCAAGCATTAGTCAAAGGGCAACGCGATGATCTCGTTCCAGTTGGGCCATCAAACTAGGTGGTACGTTCAGGACTGGTAACGCATACATCATGCCTGAGAGTACAGATGACTGGTACACCTGCAGAGCCATTGTTTGATCACAGCCAGCACCTCTAGCAGTCAAGGCGGCCACATACTTAAGAAGGGATTGCGAATGGTGTCTTACAAATTTAACGGCAGGACGCGAAGAGATGCGGTCATCCACAATTAAACCCAAATAACCGAGCTGTCGCACCCAGCTTATCGGCGTCTCGCCAACGTACAGGCGGCTCATTGTTCGACGAGCACGTTGTTTAGGGTGGTATGCTACTGCAGCTGACTTAGCAGGTGATATCTGCAGGCCAACATCACGCAAGTACTCCGAAGTCACGTTCAGAGCTCTGTGCAAGCTTGCACGAAGCCGCGGGCCAAGGTGCGAAGGGCCACTTATTCACAGAGCAATATCATCTGCATAGATAGCTATGGTCACAAGGAAGTCACTGTCTCGAGGCAAGCGACTTGGAAGCGCGGCGAGTACGGTGTTAAACAGAAGCGGTGATAAAACGCTGCCCTGTGGGACACCGCACTTCACAGTGAGGGATTCACTTGTTTTTCCTCCGACACGCACTTTCATCCGGCGCTCCAATACAGGATTGCACCCAAAGCGGAGCAGACGACCCGAAATACCCGGGGGTTGCAAGAGCGAAAATAATCGCCTTATGCGGAACCGAGTCGAAAGCTTGATGTATGTCTAGGAAGGGCATGTAGGCGGAGTGCTTGTTTCCTTTAGCAAATTCAAGCGCTGAGACAAGGTCTGAAATGCTATCCAGAGCTGAACGGCGGTGGCGACGAAAACCACTCATCCCATCAGGGAAAAAAATTCAGCTTCTCTAGCCTAAAGACATCTACGCGAAACAGGACCATTCGCTGCATTAAGTTGACGACATTTGAGGTTACGGATATTTGCCGGTAGGACTTGAGGTGTCTTGCAGGGCGGCCGGACTTTGATATTGGTATTACCACGGACGATTGTCGAGAGCCTTGTCCGGCTCTCGCCTTTTGTCTTGGCGCCCTCCTTTCGTTGAAAAGAAATAAACTTTCACTTTCACGATTGCCACTCAGCAGGGATTACACCAGTTCTCCATACTTCATTGTACTCGTCCAGTATACGCGCATGAAAACTCTTATCATTGTTCCATAATGTTTGATACGTCACACCGTCATCACCTGGGGCAGTGTGGCGTTTGGAGAGGCTGAGCGCGTGTCGCAGCTCCTCAAGAGTGAAGTCTGCCTCGTCCATCTGGTACATCAAGAAAACATGATCACCTACACTTCCTATAACTAGATCTGAAATACTTTGCGTTTTAAAAGACACGTCGCCACCTAATAGTAAAAGAACACAGTTTGACTGATAAGACTTGAGATATTTATAAAATTAATTTCCTAATTATTGAATTTCACATACCGACAGAAATAACCAGGCATCTCGACACACTATTTCGCCGTCGGAGACTGGGTACAGCGTATACACCAAAAAATTTCTACTTCGGACTGGGCGTTCGGAAAACCCTCATTGCGAATGTGGCAGTGCAGATGAATATGTACGACATATACTCTTGGAATACCACATTTACTTTGAGCCAAAAAACTTACTAGCGTCAGAACTCCTGAGACTCGATCAAAAACCAATTAGCCGAGAGAAACTGCAGAGACCACGGCACAGGAGAACTCATAAAAAAAAAAAAAAAAAAAAAAAAAAAACATGCGCAGACTACTTCTAAAATGTTTTTGGAGGTCACTAATATATTCGCCCAAATACTAGCATAAGAAAAACATGCGAGTTTTGCTTGGGGAAAATAACATCGTACGTATGCTCAATGTACGTATATATTTATACGTATATATATATATATACGTATTTTATACGTATTTTATACGTATATATATACGTATATATATACGTATTTTGCCATCATGTGACGTTTTCTGCACCTGTATTGCAGTTGTAGTGTTTGCAATATTTATAATGTGTCATGTCATCTTGCACTTTTTTTTTCTGCTCACATTTGGTGTATCTGTACTGTATAGGTAGGATCCCTGACACTTACAAATGAGGAATCTTGTGATGTGTCATTTATATCTTTTTTATCTTTGTTATAGTTCGTGATGCACTTTCATGACACCCATGTGGAAAGGAGTAGGCGGTACAATATGTTGGTGCCAACATCACCTTATTTATTTATGTAAAAAAAAGAAGAGATCCCTTCTGTGTACGCCGATCTGAAGATGAAAACACCCGTCTTGTGCTCCCGGGACTAGTATATAGCACGACCCTACTATACTATATAGTAGGGTCGTGTAGGGTATAGTAGGGTATAGTATACGATACTATATATATATATATATATATATAGCACGACCCACTACGGGAGATTGGCCATGAATCGGGCGGCAGTAGGCAAAAAAAGAATATATATAAAGAATATATATAGAATATGAAATATATATATATATATATATATATATATATATATATATATATATATATATATATAATACGCACCAAAGCAAACAAAACAAAACCGGGACTTGTGCGTAACCTAGGAGAGCCACATGGCAGTGGCACGTTCTGTGGACAAGCTCTGGAATATCTCTTCCTCTCTCCTCGCCTCAATCATCTCCTAGTTCAATGTACGCCTCGCTACGGACGCCTGG
Organism: Dermacentor silvarum; assembly: GCF_013339745.2. NCBI lineage: Eukaryota > Metazoa > Arthropoda > Arachnida > Ixodida > Ixodidae > Dermacentor > Dermacentor silvarum. The sequence continues at coordinate 232,581,814 of NC_051155.1, forward strand.
TGGTCTGCGTTCTTCGTGTGTTTGCTTAACCGAAAGAAGCACGTTCATGAAGAATTATCTCGCACCTTGGGGCTGCTTCCCCGGCTTTCAAAGCCGAGCGACTTTCTCGCTTTGAAGAGCTCAGCTTTTTTAGTGCCGACGACTAGGGTAGAGGGATGCCATCCGTTAGACGGGGCCCGCTGGTCCATCGCTGATGTTTTTGAGCAATGGGCGTCGATTTCACGGCTACATTTGACGCACATGGCATTCTTCCACGACCAGCCCCGAGTCGGGCATAAGCTGCGCGCGAAGAAGTCTTCTCTACGACTGGCTGATGTGACGTCGTACATTGACCCATGTGTAATGCTACCGCGGCGATTCCCGTGCCGAGGTAATAAGAATCCATTCGTGTCGGCGCTCCCTTCTTCTGACAATCTTCTCTTCCTTGAGCGGGAGGTAAGTGAGAACTTCCACATTTTAATGCGTTAGCATTTTTAGGGTGCTTCACGCCATTTCCGGGGGTTATCTATATCTATCTATGTTTGTATATAACTGTTTTTCCGCTACCTGGGTCATTACGTGGTCCGTGGTCGAATGGCTAGCGCATCCGGCAGCTGTGCTGAGGTAACAGGGTTCGAAACCAACCAATGGACTAACTTGGGTCACTGAGTATGCGCCAATGTCTACATACGTGCCACTCTTCAACGAAGCTCTTTCAAGCCGACATGGGTCCCTGTAGATGCGGGACTGGTTGCCACCGTTGTTCGAAGAAACTCTTTGACGCCAAATTTGAGCGCTGGGTGTGTCCCACTCGGTATCCACTGGTTTTCAATGAACCTCTTTGATGCCAACTTAGGTCGCTGGGTATGCGCCAGTAGGCGTGTGATGCTCTTCAATGAACGTCTTTGACGCCAACTTGGATAACTAAGTATATGCCCCTGGGCCGGTTTACAATGACGAAAAATATCCCTTAAATTTCCTCGGTGGTGAGCGGAATCAAACCCACGTCACAAGGACTCCTCAAGGACAGCAACCCGATGCAGTAGCAGGTTACGCCGCAAGTGCACTTGATTTGTGCCGCTTTTCAATGAACGCTTTTCACGCCAATGCTTTAGCAAGCTGAGCCACGAACGCATTGGGTATCTGCTGCTCTTTAATGAACCTCTCGACAGCATGGGTCACTGAGTATGTGCCACTGAATGTCCGACAAGCGAAGGAATCGTTCTCAACGTTCGCAGGTACTGCCGCGCCACGCTTCTAGTCTCGGAGGCTACGCGCGGACTTCTCGGCAGTGCCACCAGACGGCGCAGCGTGTCAAGAAAGAAGCGCGAGAGAGGAGTCCGCTTGCCGCATGACGCGATTCTCAGCGTTCGCACGAACCGGTGCGCCCTGCATTTCGGAGGCCGCGCACATGCTTCGCGGCGGCAGCGCTAGGTGGCGTCGAGTGTTCTTAGGGAAGTGGGAAAGAGGTGTTCGGCTGCAGTACATGCCTCACACATAACTCATTCTGACGGTGGCAGTACGTTGTGTCGCTGTATTGAGTCCATTGTAACGCATTACCGTCCATAGTAATCGTGAGATGGGTTCTGCCGCAATATTTTCTTACTTCTAGAGAAAGTGAGAAAATCTCTTTGTTTTTCTTATCCGCCACGGTGCGCGTCTCAGTGGATATTGCGTTCTGCTTCTAAGCATGATGTCGTGGGTTCAATCCCCGGCTGTAGCGGCCGCATTTTGATGGGAGCGGAAAGCGGTAACACCAGTTTACCTCGCATGATGTGCACGGTAAAAGAAACCGGGCGTTCAAAGCCATGCTCCTTCATTATGGCGTCCCTCATAAATCTGTAGTGAAGCTTCAGGATGGAAAATACGATAATGCAATATATTTTAATTTATCTCCTGCTTCTTGTATCTTTCCATCGCTACAGTAGAACCCAGATAAATCGAACCCACATATAACGAATTATTGTGTATAACGAACAGCAGTAAAATCCCCTTGAATATGTATAAAATCTTTCTTTTATATATTGAATTACCTATATATAAAACTTTTTTGTGATCGCCTTCAGATTCGATATATCAGGGTTCGAGTGCATATGTGTGCGCGCATTCATGCGCGTTCATGCGTACCTGTGTGTGTTAATGTGCACAAGAACATTGTGTTCGCAATTAATTAAAGAAGGACACTGACAGTGTGCCACTTAGACGCACACTGGTTGAACTGTAATTGGACGAAAGCACTAGTAATGTACAGCGCCATTTATGACCTGAAGTATCCAGAGCTTAGTTTTGTTCGCTATTCTTCGGTGCCGCACTGCTCCTCGCAATACAAAAAAAATTTTGGATGTTCCTCATGCTCGTCCGATTCCTGTGTTCAACAAGAAAAACAAAAGCGAAGCGTACGCTGTGGTATCGCGTCGCGCATAAAGGCAAAAGAAAGAAGGGAGACTTACTCGTCGTCAGCCTTAATAATCGCCGTAATATTGCTCATAAAAGCGGCGTCGAACAAATCTTAGCTAAGCTTATCAAACGTACAAGGCTCGCGAGTCTCGTAAAGTTTTATTTCCCTGCTTTTATGAGCACGAAGTCTCGGAATCAATAAAGCATTCTTTATGACGTTGTGTTTTGGCAGTGCGGGTAAAGCTTGGAAATAAGCAATGGAAAAATTTTGAACGAGAGCGGCTTCGTATATACTATGCTGAATACATATCTTTGCTCATGTATATGAATACGTAGTCGGGCGTGGAGGAGTCTTCGAGTGGCGTTGCTACGTTACTGCCGAGTTCCGCAATGAGCATGTTTCGGTACTCATCTGGACATTAACAAATATTGCAAAACATGTCAGTGATCAGCCTTTGTATTTAACGACTGTTGCAATATTGTGTTCAACACGGTTTTTACTTATGTTTATAACTCATAAGGTTTTACCTCATGTTTTCAGTTCATCGGGTGCAAGCTTCTATATCATTTTTTTTATTATGCCCCCAAAAATTCTTTAAAAAAATGCACTCATATCAGTTCAAACTTCAGTAGCTTTTAATTTCTTTCACGAAAAAGGGCATGTTTAAAGAGGATAAAAAATGGCAAGTGGAGTTAAGATGGCTCTAATCACAGAGCCTTACAGGACATACAGTAGGATGCAGGGCTGCATTCATATACGTATATGTTTTTTGTAGTTTCTTTTTTTACTATGCCTTATGCTGCCATACTCGAAAAACAAAAGGGATAGTGTGTGCAAAGAGGGAGCTGGAATTAGAGAAAGGCAGAAAAAGAAATGAAAAAAGAGGAATAATCAAACAAGGATAACAACGTAAGAGTGGCAGGCACATGCGTCACATACAGCAGTGCATCACTCAACGTCTGATAGACAGTCGGTGGACTTAATAACCTTTCCTATACCCATCTTCTCTCACTTTTCTTTCATTCGTTTCATTCCTCATTTGTCATTTCTTTCATTTTTTTATTATTTTGACGTTTCTCTCTCTCTCTCTCTCTCTCTGTTCTTTCCCTAGCAGCCCGACAGTGCAGCCTTGTTAAAAATTTTACCGCGGTTGTGCAGTGCGATTGTACCGCAAGCTCCCGTGGAACACGTAGTGACACATAAAGCACTATGAAAGTTTTGTCCTAGCGTAGTATGATCGTCGATCAACCAATTGTACCACAAAGTACTTCAAGTTCTTGTGATGTAATTAGTTGATCGACGATCATACTACGCAAAGGCAGAAGTCCCATAGTTCTTTATGTGTCATTAGTAACTACGTGTGCCACGTGCACCGCTAGCTTAAGAAATGATGCGTTATTGCCATAGTTCTTGAAGTCAACTGGCTTAAGTGATATCTGCTATTCTACATACGCGTACTTGGCACACAGCTTCAGATGCACAGACAGCATTTTCTTATATACATATATGTATTTTTTTTTCATGCTTAACTCGCTTCTCGTTCTCTGGAATAGGACATTGGACGCGTGTCTAATTTACCTGCCTACTATTTCTTTTGTATTCCCTCTCTCTGTGGCAACGCTTATCGTTGTAACGCTTATCGTTGTGTGGGCCACCAATAGGCTCTAAATACGGCGCACTTGAGTGCTGGATAAGTTTTATCGAAGTGGGGCTCCTTAATATTCACATAAATTTAAGTACACGAGAACATTTTTGCGGCGTCCCCACCATAATGCAAATGGTGAAGTTGGGAATCAAACCCACGGCTACGTGACGATAAGTTACAGAAATACTTCCAATATGCTCGTCGTGGGCTGTAAAACAAATTGAATTACAGGTACGATACATTCCATACATGCCTGTTATTGTCACGAATTCACCTTTGACGAATACTTTCGCTTACATTAGTGTCGACCTACGAAACCGGGACGGAAATACATTGCCATTCCCGTTACGAATTTCCCAAAAGCATCTATCTGGCATTTTGGGAAAATCTTTACCTAAACACCATTGTATTATTTAGCAGTCCTTTGGGACGGATATCTCGAATTGGGTGCCAGACTTGGGAGTTTTGCTAAGACATGACTTCACTATTGCCGGACGCACATTTCCTAAATGTCCTAAATTTTATATCCAGAAAGTTCATTAGTGAATCTTGGTAGTTATCTACATCGATACAGTGATTTTTCTATGCAAGCAATGTCCATATCTTCAGGTAATCCACCTGAACTCTCGAATGGTGCTATACGTCACCTATTTGAATTTATAAATAATCTGTTCTAACGTGCCTTGTCCACTGCCTCTCCATCCTTATAACTTTAAACCAGCTGGATTCGAGAGCGTTATCTCAGACAAAATTAATGGCGCCATGGCTCCATCTGTCAGAGGCGCGAAAAGCTGTTCGCACACGTGTAGCAGTTCTTGAAGTGCGCCGGCCTCAGTGGCAGTTTAGAGTCCTCGTGTGCATCTTGCGTCGTGTGCGCAATGCTCACTTTCTCCTTCCTTTTGTCTTTCTATTCTTCCTTTCTCTTACCCCGAGTTCAAGGTAACAAACGAGCCGTTAGTCTGGTTGACCTCCCTGCCTTTCCTATCCTTTCTCTCTCTCTCTCTTTATCTCTCTGTTAGAACCTGTCGGGACCGGCTACGGCTATGGCATGTCGACATTTCGAAGAGTGCACGTACAGACGGCTTCCACCTTGCGGTCCTGAGGCATCCACGATTGCGGCTGGTTCCATTAGGTTTATTTAAGTTTAAAAGTTTATTTATTAAGTATCGGTATATTGTGGCTAGGCCTTTCATTTCGCGTGCTTGCGGCTGCCGAAGTACAGCTTTGGGAACCCTAACGAAACCAAGGAAACTTCTAACTAAACAAAAGTGCGCATGGTATGCCAGCATAAAGCCATGCATTCTGATTTCATATCTTATGTAATTACTACACAGCAGCGTCTCAAACATGTGAGCATCCGTGATCAACAAAACCGTTTTTAGTACGTGCAATTCCCGACAACATGGCAGCGCGAAACACTCGCAAACGAAAATAAAACAGAAGATGGAAGGTACGGACGCGAGAACACAGAAGTAACGGTAGAAGCACGGCGGAAGAACTAAATAGTCTCTAATTTCAAAATCACGGTTCTACATTTGGCAGCTGACCTTAAGTTCACTGATATTCAACTAAGTTGGAGTTGATGAAGTTGGAAGTCAATCCCTAATAGATAATCCATCCATGGCGCGTACTCAGATAACAACTGTTGCGCTCAAATGACTCGTAAGAACAAATGCCGACCAATCACGAGTGTTGAAGTAGTACTACCGAAAGTGGCTGACCAATGACAAATAATTCTTAGGAAGAAAGTATTTCTGAATTCTAACCCGCGATCTGGCAAAATCATATAGACGTCATTGAATTTGTGGTTCTCGCAGTGCGACCTCCGTAAATTTTCTCGCTGAATGTGCCTTGTACCCTATAAACAATAGAAATAAGTAGGCAAACAGTGTATTTGCCTTCAGCCTGAGTTAATTCTCGCGGTACCCTCAGACTCATAGTAATGCCAACAGAGCACCCTCGTTACGCTGCTGCGATCGCTATACAAGTAGTGCCAGCTCGTGTTTTTTTCTTTTTTTTTTTAAGGCACATGTTACCTTCACTCAAGAAAACGCTCGATTGCTCTTTGCCAAATCTATACAGCATTTGTTAGCGTTGTGCAAGCTTAGGCACGCGTATTCTTTCAAACCTCCAGACTTGACCGCTTGGGCAGTACAAACAGGAAATGACCCCTGGTCCCACAAATGACAAGACGCAGGACCGCACCAAACGGACGGACGGACCCTGGAGAAGAGAGAGAGGATCGGTCCGGGGAAAAACGCTGCGTCACAAAAAGTGAAAGAGAAGAGAAGAAAAATAGCGTCGGCGTTCGTAGTGGTCGAACGAAAGAGTGGAGAGAAGGAAGAGGAGGTTGACTCAGAGAAGATGCACGAACTGTCACCAGGGTAAAAGAGTAATGGTGGACGAGGGGCCAGAGCGACTGTTCGCGAAGGACGCGTGGTCTTTGTTTGCACCGCGACTGGGCAAAGACACGATTCCCACCGAGAGACGGCTGCCCCGCTAGAGGACTATACAATGGAGGGAAGCGCCTTTTCGTTAAAGAAACGTAAAATACTGGATGGGAAGACAGAAAGGGCGGGTGCGGGGAGGAAGAATTAAATGAAGCGAGCTAGGGATGCGGAGAGAACCACCAGCAGCGACAATTCGGAAAAAAAAAAGCTTGCGCCGACGACGCTCCGACGAAAGTCCTAACGCGCGTGGACGTCCAGCCATGTTTTTTTTTCTAACGCCGATTAACGTTAAAATGTCTGATTCACGTGAAAACGGCTGTTTTGGAGAGACCCTAATCCTTAAGTCCTCGGGGTTCTGCGTATGAAGGAGAAAAATAATATTCCAAACAAAAAGACACCGGGCAGGACAAGAACTGGCTGTTTATCGGTCCCATGCATTGATGAAAGTACGGATTATGTTGAGGATATAGTCATTCTATGTTTCCATACTCTATCGTAGAGCGTTCCGACTCTTTTCAACAAATATAAGTACAATCAGTAACCTGAAAGTCACCTAGACTAATTAATGATTTTACTATATTCTTCGCATGTTGTTCCAGCCCTCGTTACATCTGTAACCCTTATCAGAGCCTTTCAGTCGCCCCTTAATGAACTCATAAGTGTTGTATTCAATAAATACGCAATTCTTGTGTATTAAGCTTCTCATTTTGTAAACATCTGCCTCCTTTTTTTAGTTTGTTTTTTATTGTTGTTGTGTCGAGTCGCAGAGAACGCGGCTGAGATAAGAGCTGTTTTCCAGAAGCATCTCCAATTTGACATGTCCGTTCCCATACAGTGAAACGGCACGTGCCCTGAATTGTTTCCGCAAAAAAACGTGCACTAAGCTGTGCTAATAAATGATAAAAAGGAAACATGCGCGACGCTCCATTAAGGCTCATGAAGCGAGCGTGCAGCATAATGAACCCTCGAGGTCCGGAAGTACAAAATATGACGGAACTAACGCTTCCTACGGCTGTGGACTGAGAAAACAACTAAACATGACAAGAAACTTTCGTCCTCTAGGGTATGTTTTTAACGTTTTAATCGGAAGGGCAATGCGGTGAATACACCGGAGATGCACGCAGGGAAACAAAAAGAGAACAATGAATACCAGCTCCGTTTGATAGGAGATCTGCGAGAAGGAAATTGGGATAGAAATGCGCCGATAGAATTGGGCGATGAAGTGGAGTGCTCAGTTTCCGAAAAAGAGCAAGAACAGGTGGTCGTGACGTCTCTTTAATGCCAAGTTAAGTAACATCGTGTCAACTTCAGAAGTATAATCAAGACGAAGGCCAACGTCGTCATCAATCTCCACAATTTCTTCTTATCTTTATAGCTTTCTCACTATTGCGCAACACTTTTTATTGCTATAGTAATTATATGGACACTCGAAGTGAAATTTTCCCGTTGTCGTCGTCGCCGTCGCCGTGAGGTTCCTATATATTTAGGTATAAGTCTGCTATACACCATGCCATACTGTATGGCATGTGGTATATGCGGGTTATATTGCCACGCCATTCTACCGCTAAAGTTGCTCCTACGAGGTCTTACAATCTTGGCAAATTTATTCATCAGAATTTTGAGAATGACAGCCCACAAACAAATGTCACGAAAGAAAACACCGACATCGCTTGCCTTATGTTTAATTAATAAACATAAACGAAATTGTCCGATGGCAGGATTAAAGGAGCGGACCCCTATCACAATAGCTCGTGTTTATTTACTTAGCTTACATTTACTTCAATTCATGCTGCCACTACAGATACGAGCCTTACACTTACTGTAATATTCTAACATGCTGCAATCGCATTCATTGCTTCACTCTTACTGTGAAACTGTGTTTGTTCTTGTTGTTGTTGTTGTTTGCTTGTTCTTCCCACAATTGTCGTCGATGTGGGCGTCTCATCACGGCAGTCCTCTCTTCAGACAAGCCTGCCTAGCTGCCTGCCTGGGCCTGTTTCCGCCCAGACATTCGTGCGTTGCTACGCTCTTTCCGAATAAAAAGCACCGACATAGGGACGACGTGGTGGGAGGCGTTTCCTTGGTGAAAGCATCTCACGTAGAAAGCACTATCGCATCTGCGGATGACTTTGACGCGGGAGACAAGGGATGGTGTCCCGGCTGGCACGTGTTGTATTTCTTCCATTCCTTTTTTTTTATTGATGGATGCCATATTTTAGCACCGACCAACCTGAATTCGTCCCTCTGTCTGTCTACGTCCCTGCAGACCGAATTTCTCCTTGAAACTCTTATCAGATGTTCAATTTAGAGCACTGCACGGGCCGATTTTTGCGGCCCGGGCCCGGCCCGGGCCCATTTTTACATTGGGCGGCCCGCCCGAGCCCGATCAAAACTGTTATGGCTAGACCCGGGCCCGGCCCGGGCCCGGAAATAATCTACGTTACCCGCCCGGCCCGGCCCGCCACCCCTTTACCTTAAGCCCGAGCCCGGCCCGAGCCCGACTCGAAACCGGCCCGAACCCGGCCCGAGACCAAAAAATACATGTTTTTCAGAGTTGAGAAGCCCGAGAATAACTCGCAGAAAGCCCGAGCCCGGCCCGGGCCCGCGTCAAAAAACCCGAGCCCGGCCCGGGCCCGGGTCAAAAAGCACACGCCGTGCCCGAGCCCGGCCCGAGCCCGTGAAAAAACTCCTATACCCGGCCCGGCCCGGCCCACGGGCCGGGCCGGGCCCGGGCTTTCGGGTAAGCCCGAGCCCGTGCAGTGCTCTAGTTCAATTTAGCAGATCGCTTCACGAGTGAAAAGCGTTCTTCACGTCCCAGGCATGTAATGGAACAAAAGATTTGCTTTTCTTATCTAACAACAGCAAACCAACTTTTATTTTGAACAAAAGTTTTCATATTGTGCACTTTCATACAGTCGAAGGTTTTCTTACTCCAACCAAAGGAAGAACTCTCCACTAAGGCATTATCATAAGTTAGGCGTTGCAGTCGGTCGGATGGTCAATTTATTTTTACTAGCTGACTATCCAAACCAAATATAGACGATCGGGTGCACAAGTCCGTGAGGTTTAATTAATGTGGGCATTGTCAATGAATGACTGAGCCACGTGTTTATAAACAAGGCTGACAAAAATGCTAAAGCTTGGAGCATAACAGTGAGACCACGGAATAAATAAAGCTCTGAAACTAAGTTAAAAAAAAAGAACTATGGACTAGGCAGCAAGTGATGGGATCGAAAATGGTAGATATAACTATCAGGGACAGGAAGAATTAAGGCATTATGAATTGGATAGCATAGCGTGTAGCGGATATTCAAGCTGCGATCAAAAGAAAGAAGTGGATTCGGGCAGGCCACGCGGTGCGTAAAGCAGATAACGAGTGGTCCATTACAGTAACAGAACATGTGGCAAAGGAAGACATACTCATTCGAGGACGGCAAAAAATCTTGTCGTATGATATTATATAAGTTTATAAAGTTTGCATCTGGCACATAACAGTGTAATTTGAAGTCGCTGGGAGAGGTCTTCATCCTGCTGCGGAAGTAAAATGAGGTGATTATGATGATGATGGTGGTGATGATGATGATTACCACGACGACGATGATGAAAATGTTGTTGATGATGATGATGATGATGACAACGACGACGTTGTCAACTGATGTCAAAAATGTGTCGTAAGCTCGGCTCGCCATGCATTGTAACAAATTTGGTGAATGCTCCTTCAACAATCACCTTCGTATACGCTGCGCTCAGGGAAGGCTACTGCACAGCACACGCCTCTCAAGCTTTGAGTCCTATTCTTAGCAAACATTTTTATTCTTGGAAGGAATATTCAACGGATGGATCTTAGGAGGTGCATTGATTTCTTCCGGGACACAAGCATGTGAAATCTAAAGAAGAGAGTTTCACAAGAAGATGGAAAGCACACCAGACATCCAGCAACACTAATAGCTCCCGGAACATTTCATGAAGAAGAGTGTCATAGTTAACCGTCAGTTTCCCGCCACGTTTTTATTCAGCGCTTCATTCCACACGAGCGAGTGTTTAAGAGTTTATTACAGTGTGCCTGCGCACAATATCGCCAGAGGCAGAGCGCGCCCTATGAACCGGCGCCAAGTTCCCCAACGAAAGCTCTGACTGCAAGTATACAAGTGAGCTTCACAAGCACCGTCATCTCTGGGTACTTGTCGCACAAAACATTCACCTGGAATTGCCCACATAAATCAACCGCTGCAGACAGATTGACGTATACAGTTATTTACGGTACCGGGCACTTCCACGACACGCGGAATCCAATCTATCGTTTCAGTCTAGACGCCGCCCAATTTACGGCTAGTTTGACTGCTCAGACTCCATTGGGGTCACTTCTAATCACGCACAGGGCACTCTCAACTAGAGCACTGAGATTTAACCGATCGCGAACTGGCACGCACACGCATGGAGAAGCGGACGCATAACAAAACTCTAACCCGCTCTCGTAGAAAACCTCGGCACACCTATTCTACATGGTCTCCTGAATCTCGCCGGCCATCAAATTGTGGAACGTGACCACGGTAAATTCACATCTGGTGTACTCAGGCGGTCGTATAAAGCGAGCGCTTCCAAATCATGCCTATCTAGGAAAGGTCACAGTGTTTGTTGGAAGACGTTCCTTTGATCATTGATACTTATAGATGGACGCTATCAACTGTAATATGCTAAAATAGAGTTTAATTGCGTGCACGTTATTTTTTCCCTCCCTTTAAATAATTTTTTTCTTCAATAATTTGGCGTAGAAATACTGAAATAGAACATGCCAAGGTGTTTGTCCCGCTATAACGTTGATCGCTATGGTGAGTGGCGCAAGCCTGAGTGCTGCCCAATGTGAAAGTTCTGCTAAGTTGGAGAAGTTTGGTGAATTCTTTAAATGACTGGAGACACAGCAAGAACGTGTCTCCACATAACACAAATATAACATTTGTGTGATCTGTTGTTTGCTATAATGACAAGAGTTGATCAGGCCTTATGTGAAGTAGAATATTTCGTTTTAAGCCGGGCAGACGTCTCCAGTCCTTTATTAAAGCTGATTATTTTAACAAGAAATGGCCTTCTGTGACAATATATAATTTTGTAGAAATAATGATCACGTTACTCCTGTCACGACTTGGCATTCGTTAGAGTTACTAAGGGCTGTGTGCAAGTAGTCGACAGCGAAGGCTTGCTTGACTATAGCGTCGTGTATAGGGTGAGCCATACGTCAAGCGCCTTCTTTCATGCATGTTCATCTGTCATGCTCCTTATTCAGATATATCAACGTATGCATCCATTCCTGAGCTCTTGAAGGCTGCAATATAAAAAAATTCAGTATAAGCACCTAAATCAACATATATTAACATAATTGGTTTTCTAATATGAAATTCATTAACAATATAGGATTTTACGCCTAAGACACAATAACAACAGCGCAGAGTTGGGCAACGCTCCATGAGCTAGCAATATAGTTGTGTATTTGCTGATGTGCATGGTTATTGTTGTTTTGTGGAAGATGCTTAACACTTCAGTTCTGTATTAATTAGTATGCTGCAAGAACTGCATATCTTCCTGTTGAAAATAGCACCGATAGGTACAGCATCGGCCCTATTGTACGTTTGTCTGGTTATTCGTACGCAGAAGTCCAGATGAAATTATACACTCAGAAGGTTGAGTTTCGCACTTTACGCTAGCGGGTGAAGCCTGGCTACAAATTCACTACAGTTTTTTTTTATTATTTGAAAGGTCTGCGTCTTATCGGGGGACATCACCTTGGCTAATAATATGCTCGTTACCCATGTACAACGGCCCCTGTTCTTCCAAACCATTGTGCCCGAGCTCCTTTGTAAACACGGTGCTGTTGCAACTTTCTACAGTTTATACGACCGCTTGCGACTCACTGAACGACAAACGCTTTCGCAGGTGCGCGCGTGCATAACGTGAAATTTTCTTCTCCCTTTCTACTCAATTTATTGCGATAGCAATTATATGGCCACTTCAACCGGATTTCTGCCGTCGCCGTCGTCGTCGCCGTCGCCGTGAGGTTCCGTATAGATAAAATCTTCGCCGCGCGCCGTATGCCCGAGCGGAAGCGTGCGGGGACGCGCGCTATCACGGAGAGCGAACGCACTCAATCTCCCACGCGCAAGCAAGGAAGCGGGAAGCCAGCGTCGGAGGGAGCGGGGGGGGGGGGGGGGAGCCACACTTCTACTCTGCCAACAACCGCGCTCGTCGCTCGCCCGCACCGTCTGTTATCTCCACACGGCTCTGACCTTTCTGCGCTGTGCATTCGCCGCTCAGTTTCCGTTGAAGCGATAGACCGCAAGTACCTTCGCCCGCTGCGGCGTATGCGCTTGCTGCCAGCGCTTTGACAGTCGTTGTCTGCAGTCATTCAGTGTGATCTATTCATGTTTGTTTGTGCGCGCTCACACCACGCTTGTTCATTCAGTTAATAATAGTCGGGCCACATTTTCCAACGCACGCTACACATGCAATGCTGCCCGGATCGGCAGTGCAGCGCTACAGGTGTGTCCCTTCGCACGCGCTGCCCACGGGAAGCGCTTCTCATCAACACCACCGTTTCACACGCGCCTTCTCGTGGTGCTCGAGTCTCTCTTCATGTCGGTCTACTTACGCCGCAGCACACCTGCTTACTTAATCAGCTCATGTTTACTACAATTCATATTGCTACCAAAGCCGCTCACCTTACTTCGTATGACATTGCTGTGTTGCTATCGCATTCATTGCTTCGCCCTTAGGGCGAAACTGTGACATTTTATTGCGATAGCAATTATCTGGACACTTCAACCGGATTTCTGCCGTCGCCGTCGCCGTCGCCGTGAGGTTCCGTATAGATAAAATCTTCGCCGCGCGCCGTATGCCCCAAAGGCAGCGTGCGGGGACGCGCGCTATCACGGAGAGCGAACGCACTCAATCTCCCACGCGCAAGCAAGGAAGCGGAAAGCCAGCGCCGGAGGGAGCAGGGGGGGGGGGGGGGCACTTCTCTGCCAACAACCGCGCTCGTCGCTCGTCCGCACAGTCTCTTATCTCTCCCACGCGCAAGCAAGGAAGCGGGAAGCCAGCGCCGGAAGGAGCGGGGGGGGGGGGGGGAGGCGCATTTCTACGCTGCCAACAACCGCGCTCGTCGTTCGTTCGACCGCACCGTCTCTTATCTCCACACGGCTCTGACCTTTATGCGCCGTCCATTCGCCGCTCAGTTTCCGTTGAAGCGATAGACCGCACGTACCTTCGCCCGCTGCTGCGGCGTATATATGCGCTTGCTGCCAGCGTTTTGACAGTCGTTGTCTGCAGTCATTCAGTGTGATCTATTCATGTTTGTTTGTGCGCGCTCACACCACGCTTGTTCAATCAGTTAGTAATAGTCGGGCCACATTTTCCAACGCACGCTACACATGCAATGCTGCCCGGGTCGGCAGTGCAGCGCTACAGGTGTGTCCCTTCGCACGCGCTGCCCACGGGAAGCGTTTCTCATCAACACCACCGTTTCACACGCGCCTTCTCGTGGTCATCGAGTCTCTCTTCATGTCGGTCTACTTGCGCCGCAGCACACCTGCTTACTTAATCAGCTCATGTTTACTACAATTCATATTGCTACCAAAGCCGCTCACCTTACTTCGTATGACATTGCTGTGTTGCTATCGCATTCATCGCTTCGCCCTTAGGGCGAAACTGTGACATTTTTTTTTTACTTCCACTTACTCTTCACTAGTGCTCGGTAGCTAACCGGCAAGCTTGGTTAACCTCCCTGCTTTTCCATTATCACTTATATCTTTCTCTCCCATACAATCAACTCATGGAACGTCAATGCGTCCTTGCATGATCAGCAATAAGGATGCACACGCTGGTCAGATTTGATTCTGTCGAGCAGTCGTAAAGCCTCAAGTTGTATTTTCCGAGGTGGTTGACAGTTGACAAGAACTTTATTGAAAGGCCTGAGAGGCGGTAAACATTTTTTTAACGATCTTTCATACGCAGCTAGTTACCGCACAGGACACTCAAAAAGAGGGTGTAGCGATCATTCTTGCGGGAATGTGGTGTGGAGCGAGAACGCTTCGACACTGCAGTACCCCATTCTAGCCACTGTAACTGCAGTGCATTTCGAAGGATTGCCGGAGTGCCTCGTGGGAGGCGTTCGGTAGTCGTGGCACGCGCTCCCGAAGTGTTTCCCTTCGAGCACAGTTCCGCCTAAGAGCGTTATTTCTGTTTCCAGAGTGCGCTCACGCGCAATTAAGTTGCCAGCGTGCAGCGAACGCCGTGGTCCATTAATTCCAGTCCCCTTCAAAAGGCCGCACAAGCCCGCACTTTGTTCCCCGGTCGTATAAAAAGTTAAACCACGCCCAACTGCTCTACCAACGACGGACACACTCCGCGCGCGGGCTGCCTAGGGAAAGGACTATAGCCGTGTTTCTTTGCATACTGCACGAGAGCCTCGGCTCTGTTTCACTTGGCGGTGCCCTTGCTGGCAAATGAACCACATCTCAATCAGCGAGAAAGAAAAGACCGGGCGCATGTTACGAAGCGCGCGGCGAAGAGGCCGTGTTTTTGGAACGAAGGCTCTTTCTTGATTTTCTTCGACCTTAATGCATGACCTTTGGTGACCTTGGCCCTGATAAAAACAGTCTAGGTCGTGCTGAACTACCGTAAATGTACATGAAGGAAAGAAAAGGCTTCGTACCTTATAGAAGCTATCGCGGTCATGTGATGCGATATCCGCAAGACCAGGGCCCGACGAACGGTACTGTCGTACATCCAACCACCGCACAGTTTGATCAAGACCACCGCTTTCCGTGGACCCATTCCTGAGGCTGCCACAAGAAATAATTTTTCATGTGATTCCGAGTACCATCTGGAAGATACGCATCTAACACGAGTAGGTCTAAAGTGCCTAACACGAGGAGCATGAACAGTTCCAGATATGAGGTCTATCGAGTTCTTTCACCTCTACAACACAACTAATTGGTGTGTTTAGCGCTTCAAAGTTAACCAATGTTATTTTTTATTCGAAAGTTGGCCCTGTGGCATAAAACGTTCGAAGCATGCACGTTACGCGTGCATGTAATTCGTTGTGTTCGATTCGTTATTGCATATTTGATTCCTTCTGTACAAAACAACACTTTATGTCCAAAGGAGTCCGCGCTGAAAGGACCGCGCTGAAATAGTGGCACTATCACGCGGTTGTTTTTGTATTTCGCCGGCTTTCCTTAAAGGCAATTACAAGACGCTCCATCAATGGTAGTTAATTGCAAACACTTCAGTGAGCCATTTTTAAATGTGATCTACAGCTTTCGTATTGGCACTTTCTTGGTGAAGCCAATATTTAAAAAGTTGGGCAATTAGTTGACTTTGCAAAACGAAAAAAAAAAAAATACCGCAGACAAGCGATCCTCAACACCACTAAGTTGGTTTGAGCCTCCTAGCACACTCCGTCGTTTTTAAAACATTGGCTACCTTTAGCTGGGACACCCTGTATAATGCCGCACTGGGGCTCCAAAGAGGCGTGTCTGCACTTTCACTCTAAATACCCAGTACGACAGCACGTTATTCAAGGAACAGCTGCAATTTTCGAAGTGCCTCCGTTTCCCTTGCTTTTCTTTCAAATCCACACATCAATAAGGAAGAAGGGTGACGTCGTCTTGCCATCTTATTCATCGTGCAGTCTCTTTCTTTTCGGCTGCCTCCAACTATTCCGGCGTCTCTAAGAATACGTCGAGTATAGCTGCGGAAGTCATGTATAGATCACATCCGGAGCTTTGAATTTCTCGCGTGTCCCTTTCTGAATGCATAAGATACGTGTAGCTGGCAAAGTGTCATGAAATATGACGGCTCTGCGTGTTTGCCCGACGGAGCGGCAAAGACGTCCGCGGTTATACCTCCTCTTAAAGCACATGAAACTCTGCTAAAACGTGCAAGCGGGTGGCATAAAGCACAAATGGAGTTATGCCTTTTTTTTACCCTTTTTTTACTTCCTTCAACCCTATCCATTTTCAGTGTTTATCGCAACCTGTCAAGGCCTATCACTCGCATCATCCGTTCAGAAAGGACCCTTCTTTTCCCACTTTATACCACGGCTGCTTCATCCTTTGTTCATGCTGTGTGATGGACGCTCTCACAGTAGATATCCCTGTTTTCCGAATACTGTGTATTTTTTATTTGTTTTAATCATTACGTGTACCTCTGTGGCAAGAAAACAAAGACTTACTTGCCATCTGACCACGGATTGACGTTTCTATAGGGATCATGGTTCTGCTAACTGAACGTTCACAAACAAAGAATGGTGAGCCTTCTCGGTTCTAGGCATTTCGTATCATCCGTTGCTAGCATTACTCTGAAAGAAAAAAGACGTTGAACAAATGGTTAGTTCAAATTGTTCGACACGCGAAATTTTTAAGCAAGAGAAACTTGTCGATTTGCCTTGTTGCCATTTATGAGAACTCTTGCGCGGTCGTAATTCGGAGGAATACAATGACGACCAAAAAGCCCTACGAGTAAACGTGCATCACAGTTCATGAAAATGTAGAGGCTATTTGATGCATATATTTGCCATAAAATACCCGCCGCGGTGTATCAGTCAGCCAAGGCGTTGCGCTACTGAGCACGATATCGCTGGAACGAATCCTGGCCGCGGCGGCCGCATTTCGATGGAGGCGAAATGCTAAAACGTCCGCGTGCTGGCGTTGTAGTGCACGTTAAAGAACCCCAGGTAGTCAAAATTAATCCAGAGCCCTCCACTACGGCGTGCGTCATAACCAAAACTGGTTTTGGCACGTAAAACCCCAGAAAGAAGAAGAATCTGTCATAAAAAAAGGAGAAGACGAGAAACGTCTGTACTATTTAGGCAAAACATGCGATCAGAAATTTTTATTATTGCGAGTTGACTCATTCATCTTTTAAAAATTATTTGTGATGACGTTTTATAACGCTAATGGCGGTGTAGTATTTCATGTCCCTGCCGTTGAAACTGAGAATACTCATGAGGGCGCAAGTTCGAATGAAAGCCCTGGTGCTCTCCACAAAAACTTTTTTGGCACTGCATTCGTGAACCCTTGCGCTGAAGCACGACTGAGATGGAGTTTACTATTCTTGTGAGAATCAAACGAAGAAACAAAGACATAGTAAGTGTACAGGCTTTCGAACTAGTTCTCGCTTGCACGTACCGCACGTTTTCACACACTGCCGAAAGCCTAGCCGTACGCGGTTCCCAGCGCATTGTACGTAGGTAACGAAAGAACTTGCAATGGGATCCTGACAGCCTTTCGTGTAAACACGATTTTGGTCAGCTTCGTTCCAGGGGTATTCAAGCGGAACAGAACTGTTTTTCAGACAGCGCTGACGCTTCCGCTGCAGGTGTGCGCCACGCTATGCGAAAGCCTGCCGCCACCTAATTCTCAAGTACATGTTTACGCATAGATTGCAGCGACACTGAGATTCTGAGCTTTAAATACAGGATGCGCATAAAAGAGACACGTTGTTTGCTCGACAGTTTATACGGGAATGCTTATTTTCTTCAGACGAGTGCATTTTGTGCACATAGTAGGACATATATTTTGACAAAGGATAAGTTTTCGGTGTTTACTTTGTGGTCTAGTTTGTTTTCGGTGTTATATCCAGCAACTGCGAGCGCTATATTTCACTAAAGCCATGCAAAGCAGAGTAGCATGGTTGGTAAAATGAAATCGACCAGTGCAATTTCTCGAGCAACTAGTGCTGGAAAGGTATATTGAATTGTGTCAAAGCTGGGCAACAGAGAGAAAAGTGGATAGACAAATAGTGTATCACGAGTTCTCTCAAAACCTGGGCATGAAGTTTCATCAACGAAGCTACTCGTATAAACAAACCTCGAGCACCTCTACTATAGTATGAAGTTTAGCGCCGTCATACATATATTTTAAACAAATGATAACAACACACGTATCGCACTTCCCCGCATCCTTAAGATAACGTATTATGGAATACAGTGAGTTGTCGGCGCCAGCTGTCGGCATAAAAGAAATAAAGAAACAAAACATGGACAGTGTCGCACATAAAGCGTTCTGCAGGCGTTCCCTTACCTAAAAATGGAGATGTGGCAAGGATATATTCATAAATAAAATGTTAGTTCCGAGTAAGCAGAAATCGAAAAACTGAACATCCTCATCCGGAAGACCTTCAAGATTGCCATTGGGATCCCCGAATGCTCCTCCACACAGAGATTACTCCGCTTAGGCCTCCACAACAGCTGGGAGGAGCTAGTCGAAGCGCGCAAAGTTAACCAACTCGAACGTCTCAAACTTACTGAAACAGGAAGCGCAACACTCAGAAGATTAGGGTACACTGAATCTGTGCAACTACGCGACGAGAAAAGGATATAATCCCAGAGACAATTCGACAGCACATCTCTGTAGCCCCCATACCAAGAAATATGCATCCAACCCACCATGAAGGAAGAAGAAAAGCCAGAATAGAGACTCTCCGAAAGCCTATGGCCGAAATCCGGACACACGATACACCGATGCAGCAAAAAATACAGGAACTCTGACCCATGCGATCAGCGTCGTCGACAGCAAGGGTAAAGAGAGAACGTCCGCTAGCATCTTAACAAGAGAAATAGATACAACAGAAGAAACAGCAACAGCCTTGGGACTCTCAACCTGTGGGGAGGAAGCAATAATACTCACAGATTCACAAGCAGTTTGCCGGAATTTTCAGAAAGGGAGAATCCCCAGGCAAGCCCTACAAATCCTTACGGAAACGGCAAAGAAGTACGTACCAGAAACATACATCGTTTGGACTCCGGGGCACGAGTTCCTACTGGGGAATGAGGCAGCCGACGCCTCCGCCCAATCTCACGTTCACCGGGCTTTCTCAGAGGCCGCGCCAACGAAAACTGATCCCGAAAAAAAAGTACTCCGATATTCTTCAACACTACAGGATAGCAATAAGGACTTAACCGCCACTTCACCCCAGCCTAACTAGGGAAGAGACAGTAATCCTCAGGAAACTGCAAACCAACAGCTACGTCCATGGTATTCTGTTGCACCGAATCTCGCCTATATACTCAGCATTCATACTTCTGCACGTACTGTGATGTCCCAGACACCCTACGCCATATAGTATGGGGATGTGTCGGAAAACATGGCACCGTACACACTCACACACTAACTGAAGAGCAGTGGGAGGCCAAGCTATCAGACCCGGACCCAAAGAGAGTCCCATCGAACGGGAGATGGCGCGCGGCTGCATGGAATAAGGAGGCCGCCTACCTAGGGCGCACACTGCGCTTGCTCGGAATAAAAGTTTATTCTCTCTCTCTCTCTCTCTCCGAGTAAGCGCTTATGAGGCCCATTATGCTTCTCTATCCTTGTTGTTTTGCGCTAACTTCACTTCATCATATTACTCGTGTGTTTAACCCCCTCCCCGCCTACCAACGGACTCTCCTTCACCTCCTTTACCACATGTGCATTGATGGTTTGGGCTTGCCTCTTTCTTTCCTGCGAATTCACGCCATTGTCTTAGATGCTAATACTGCATTAAGTGGTGCCTAAAGGCGCGACAGCAGACTTGCTTGTCGTCGCTGAGATATATCGTACTTATTACTACGCGTAAGCATAGTGTGATCACGACCCAAAAATTGAGGAGACACTTTATACTGCTTGCGTGTGGGAATGCGAAAATATTGCAGTCCCTTTGGTGAAATGTTTCCGACTGATGTTTTCGACATGCATTAAAGTTATTTCTGCTGATTCTGTGTGTATATTTACGTGTATACGTTGGCCACAGACCGGAAACATTCGGACCATTTTGCTGCAGAGCGATGAATTTTATTTCAAGATATGCGATCCTCTATGTCTAATGGTAGGTCTGTTGTGATTAAGACACCTTCTTCATCATCATCTTCCCGTTTCGCAGCTGCTGCTGATGTAGACGCTTCAGACTCATCTGCAGTCAACACAGCACCGATGAAATCCGAAGAACAAGTGATGCGCGGGAAGCAACGGGCTCATTTTATACACTCAGGACGTGGCGCCACCACCTGCCCATTGGCGTCGCCGCCACGTGGCCAATGACGCACGCACTAGGCCACACTGAATGTTTATTACAAGAAAACCAGCCTTTTTTATACATACTCAAAATACATGCGCACATCAAACACTCGCTAATCACAATGCCAATCTTTCTTTCAGGAAGTTTATTTCTTTCTCCGATAGTAGAAGAGAAGGCGAACTTACACAATTGTCACCTTCGATGCTGATCCAAAAGGCCTCTAAAATTTCTCTTTCCTTCTTAGATTTTCATTTTCCTATAAATTTCGTTTTATTAAACATCGGAGCGCATGCATGTTTCTTACAATGGTCAGCTAAATGGCTACCATATCCGTTCTTTACGTTGTTGCAGTGTTGTCGAGCTCGATCAATTCAAGGGAATCTGATACACTACATTACTTGTGCAATCAGACAAAAATCTGGTTTTATGATTGACAGTGCAAGCGGGGGGCCTGTATCTTGGTTTCATGCGTGCACAAATTGAAATTGTTCATTATGCGCTGTTACTTCATACCTTCGCTCAACTATGAACCAACTAGCCCTCATCAAGTTGTTACTAGGCCACACGTTTAGTCAGCCAGATGGCTGCGACGTGACGTGTGCAGTGGTGCGTGCACTAGGCACACCTCTATGGCGAATTCTATTGGGAGAACAGGAGCACTCAAAAGCACGCTGAAAGTGCTCGTTCCAGAGGCGACGTGTTTCAGTGGTCGAACAGGAGTGGGAGAGCCATCATCCAGTGGTAGAACAAGAGCAGTTTCGCTGCGCCCAGAGCAGCTGGGAGCAGTCCGGACTGCTCTCGCCTGAAAAGCGGAGTACGGAGGAAGTCACGTGACTTAAACCGTCATATCCTCCTCATTTCTTATTTATTCTGTTTCAGCCGGCGCGCGCGGCCACAATGGCGGCAGTCAAGCGTAGTTGGTGTTTTGGCACCGCTGTTCTTGACGTCGGTGATACGAGCGAGCTTCGCAGCGATTTAGCGACAGATCCTGGTACTTCTAGTTAGGCCTTGCTTCTCGTTGGATGCGCGGGGGACAGCGGCAGCAAAGTGCTTGAGACGCTCGACGGTGACAGCAGCGAAAGCTGCTGGAGCTCAACTTTAGATTCAAGTTGCAGTTTCAGATGATCTTCGCAGGCCGAAACATTGTGGGATGCGTCGGCGCTGCACAAAAGTATGTAGTATGTGGCCGCAAACGGTGACAGCGTTACGCCCGACAGATTACAAGACGATCACGCGTGTTTTGCCGCTCTCCTGCAGAGAATAGTGGGACGTCGATTGCTTTAGTCACATGGTACATTTCTCCTCACACGTCCCCCTCCCACCTGCTCTCCGAATGCACGCCGTATTCCAGTGGCGGGTCGAGTGTCCCTGCTCTCACTGCACTGTCACCCGACTCCACACTGCGCGGCGCCCTGCTCCTGTTCTCCAAATGGAATTCGCCATTAGTCAGCCACAACGGCGGTACCGCCATGGCGTCGTGGACACGTACTCGTTTCACACCCCGGAGGTCCCAGTTCGATTCTTACACAGACCCGAATGTACCAAATTTTCTTTTCGAACACATTAAATTACTTTGGTTACGGGAACCTCCCTGAGAAGTTTGACGTTAATCCGAACATTTTTTGACGTATTTTTACTCTTTGCGCCATCGGCCATACCATCCCTTGATCACACCAGATTTTCAGCCTCATGGGACATACCTATAATGCTTTCACATTAATAGAAGGCCAGCACACGCATGCCTTTTCTGTCATAGTGTTATTTTCTTTTATACCGTTTGATACTAAACGAACTCACCGATACATCCTTCAACTGCATCGTCCCACAATCGTCATACGTTGTAAAGAAATGCCGCAATACAGACAAAGTGTTGCCTTGTGGTGGTCGTGGTAGTCTGTTGTAGTTAAAGGCGGGCTTACCTGCCGCGGTGGCTCAGTCAGCTAAGGCGTTGCGCTGCTGAGCACGAGATCGCGGCATCGAATCCTGGCCGCGGCGGCCGCATTTCGATGAAGGTGAAATTCAAAAACGCCCGTGTGCTTGCGTTGTAGTGCACGTTAAAGAATCCCAGGTGGTCAAAATTAATCCGGAGCCCTCCACTACAGCGTGCCTCATAATCAGAATTGGTTTTGGCACATAAAACCCCAGAAAGAAGAAGACAGGCGGGTTTAGCCTGGCAATCGAGTCCTGCAATTCCTCTGCCTGAGCATCTCTTTCATTGTCACTGGGGTTTTCACCATCTGTCACACAGTTGAGTGTTTCTTAAGAATGTGAGAAGCGTGAAGCTTCAGTGCTCTCTTCGAAATTCAGTCCGCCTTGCAAGCATTGTTTTATGTTGTTTTCTTCTTCGTTTCAATGTTAACGCTGCGTGATATTGGCGAGAGCTGCGGAACTCAGCTATATATCTTAGATAATAACTACTTGGCGCCTTCGGCAAACATTGTATACTTAAGAACAGATATCGGTTGCCGTGGGAGAGCTTCGCAAACATTACTGTTCTCACCATCAAACTGAGAATGGCATATGCTCGATGCTAAAACCATAAACTGACGTCGCTCGGAAAGGTTAAGTTGGCAATATCGCCTCGAAGGGCTCTTATATTTGAAATTTTCACGTTGAGTTGAAAAGCGGGGAAGCTAAAACCGACAGTATCGACCTCACAGATGGCGGCTTGAAAACAGGAAGGGCGAGATCTACATAACTGCCATCACGTAACTGGTTTCATGATGGGAGAGTCGGATCCGGTGGGCTGGTGAAGTCGCAAGTAAGGGCCGAGAGGATGCTAGCGCATGTGTGTTCACACTGCTTGCCTCTACAGCATTTTTCTCGCTCTTCCTTTGCCGCATTTATCTTTGCCCTTTCCCTTTCCCGCAGTGTATAGGGTAGCCAACCGGATACGTCGTTGGTTAATCTCGATCCTTGCTTTTCCTTTCTCTCTTCTTCCTTTCTTCCTTTCTTTCTTTCTTTCTTTCTTTCTTTCTTTCTTTCTTTCTTTCTTTCTTTCTTTCTTTCTTCTCTCTTTGTCACGTAACTGGCATTCTTGATAATTCCCCGTTGACTGTGCGGTCACCATTTACGGCCCGTCTTATAATCGTACTTGCTGGCACTCAAGCACCGATCATTCATAAATGTCTCAACTTTTTGACACGTGGAGGTAGGTAGGGCAAGAATCTAGGAAGCGAGAGAGAGAGAGAGGCAAAACTTTATTGAAATTAAGCGATAAATACACACATATTTCGCGCGTGCAAGAAAATGCCCAGCGTTTCTTTATGGTGACCGCTCAAATAGCCTTCTCTTGAACATCAGAGAGAGAGAGAGAGCGATTAAGGGCAAGGAGGTTAACCAGATTAACTGTCCGGTTGGCTACTCTGCACTGGGGGATAGGGTATACAAGGGCATAATGACGTGAAGAAAAGAAGAGAAGATATGAAGAAAATTCGTTTGTGCAAATGCAGTAAAGATAACTGATAACAAAACTAGTTATTCAATCAGTCCCAGTGCTTTTAAAAAACAGACTGGTGCTTTTAGAGAAACTCGGGCTGACATCGGCTGGGACTAGGGTCTAAAAATTTATTTTCCCCTAATGGCATGGTTGTCAAGCTTGTCGAGCGGGGTGCAGAGGACCTTTCTTTGTGCAGTGATTGATGTTGAAGAACAGTTCATTTAGCTTTGAGGGCCGACGCAGGGTGAAGATACTCTTCTAGAATCTTAGATTGCGCGAGAGACCAGGCATTATGGATTAAGCTTTGATGGCGGCGAGGCGCGGCGTCTAGCCACAGTTAATAATGCAATGCTGGGGTCAGATCCCGGGTGGCCATGCTGCTGCCAGCAAGCATTCGGATCAAGTGATGAAAGAATGATAGTGTCACAGATCTAAATAGTAATGGAACCTGGACTGCATTCTCAGCAGCCTCTAAAAGTGCCAGAGCAGCAAGAAGAACTAAACAATGTGGCAATAACGCCTATAGAAGCAGCCAGATGTCCCGTGTGTTGCGAAAGCTCATTGAAAAAGTCTTACTCTGTCTATCGCAGCCATACGACGTTGTTGAGTTGCGCTTTTGATCAAGTCAATTTGGGTAAGAGCTTAACAAAGCTCGGTTTAGTTCTAGTGACAGAATGGTAGTTACCCTGTACAAATCACACTAAGCGTTCCTCCTATGACCGTGCAAGTTTTACGACGCCAGCGGTACGGGCGTTGGGTAAGTTGAAAGAAAGAATGGGCAACATGGTTGCCTCGCATGTTTTTTGTTTTTTTAACCTTTAGACTCTTTAGGACACTGTGCCTCAGTATGTTCCTTTGTATATTGCAGCGCACGCTATTGTTTTTATTTCATCATTCTAATCTCGACACAAAGGGACCCATGACGAGAAGACATCTTAGTCATTTATTTAATAAGTGAACCAAGTACAGTTAACCGTTTTCGGGCTTGCAGTAATCGGCAAATATAAAAGAAATTGGCCTTGACGTTCAGTTTTACCAAGTTCGGTCTCATTCGGTCGCGGTCGCATTAGTGCATTAAGCGTCCTAGTTAAGCAGGTTAACTCCACTGGTCGGTGACAGGGAGCACTCGTGTTCGCTCGTCCTTCACTCGGCACAAAGAGCCAGGGAGTGAGGAGGTGGGACGCGGCAACTCGGCCTCGTATGCGTCTCACAGCAGTAAACAATGTTGCGCTTCGCTTCCTTTAATTTTCTTCGTGTCGTTCTAGTTCAGGCGGCAGCGAGTGAGTCACAAAGCGCACGCTCCCTCGCCCTCTCGCGTGATGCGGGCAATCGATTCGATCAGGGGACCACTGCATGTGCGCTGCGCGTCCCGGCGAAGAAAGTGGGCGTCTCTGCCGTTACGCAGGCCGATTGCCGCGGCGGCAACGAGGCAGTTAGACCGAGACACTTCCAAGAAAGATACAACCAAGAGCCAAAACGCAAACGAGGGAGGCCGAACCGTTGAAATAGAGAGAGTCGAAAGAAAAGCGTGAAAGTGCCGTCGCCAGAAAAATAAGTGTTCTAGCTGAGACAGGTGATGGACCGCCGCCGTACGAAGAGGGATGTGTGAGGATCTAGGACACTCCCCGAATTCGCTGAGCTAGCTCGCTGCTAGATGAGCAGCAAACACCTTAGGCAAGCATCTGGACCCGCAGATGCAACTCTCAGGTCCTGGGCTTTCCGTACAACCGCGCCAACACCTCGCTCACTGTCTTCTTCCTCTCGCTCTTTTCCCGCACTTTCCGGGTGCTATTGGTAGCTCGTTTGGTGCTTCTCGGCCGGTGGGCCTTTCTTCACGTACTCCTTGCTTCTTCTTTTGGGCACTAGTGTACTTCGGGAAAGTCGAAGCAGCAGTGTCTCGTGCAGAACTGAGTGCGGCGCCGCATGAACTATATTAAGGAAAGTATTTTCATTTTGCGTGAGTGGACATTATATATTGTCACGTGGTAGTGACGATCAGAAGCACAGTAGGAAAACACACTTGTTGAAGCAGTAATAAAATTTCCTGTTTAGAATTTTGTTCGAGATGCGCTCCTGGCATTTTCCTTTCGTTTCTTCGTCAGACGTAAAGAGCATGTTAGTGCATGTAGGTGTCGAGCTGACTATCTTTTGATAGGCCTGCTCATCCGGGCTATGGTCCTGAGGCTAAAATGTTCTTTTCAACAAGCTATTCATTCGCATAGGAAATCTTACTTGTAGTGTTCATTGCACGAGAAGGAAATGACACTATAAATATAGATATATTTTTTTCGGTTGGTGCGGGAGGTGTTTGCTTGTCCGTACGTCTAACATGGTACTTCTGATGACAAAGATGACGCATGAAATGACCCACTAATTTGCAGTACACACGCACACACGGAGCTCTAATCAAGTGTTCTAGAGGAGGAGTAAGGGTGTCATCGTTGCGTGCAAAGCACCAGAAGCGCTGCTCCATGTTACAAGAATATGTTGCAGCTCGAAGGAGCTGCCACGTAAATTCACAGCTGATTTTAGGCTGCTCTTGTAGTGGCCAAGCGCGTGCAGACGCACAAACCATGGGGTAAATTATCGCGCGCATTGCACATGCTTCATACAGTGGCGATCACATCAATTGCACTTAATTCAAAGAGCCATTTGTTTAGGCGACGTTTGAACAAATACAATCTATAAATGTAAGAGCATGACTTGCTGAATTATGCAGGCTATGTCAAAAGATGACGGACTGTACAGACACGGTGACACTTAAGCAGGTACTAATGAGAAGGAGTGGTGAGAAGCGCTGAAGCACAGAATGTTCGTCAACAGCGCGTGAAACGTGACAGAGCATTTCATTCAGGCCAATTTACGATAAATGTTTACGTGCTGATAAAGTACGGCAACTAGTTCGTTAGAGCTGAAATGAAACAGAAAGCAGAACAAATAGTAGAAATTCAGAAATGTTTGGTACGCTAAGTAAATATACAATGAAGTTGAATGAGGAGGGAAATATAGGTCGAGAAATAAATAAGATGGGAAAAGGTAGGAAGGTTAATTGGAAGAGAGGCTTATGGTTTGCTACCCCACACTGAGGAAGATTTAAGGGGGAAACAATAGCAGAGGAGCGAGAATAATAATAAAATAATGTTGTGATGCGAAGCTTTAAAAGCACCCGTAAAGCTCATCTTCCTAATTAGTGGACAAAATAGTCCGACTGGCCCGGAGAAACATCAGGACGTCCTCTTCACTTTATTCACTGACAACGTAGCGTTACATAGTTACTTACAAAGCCAATACCTGTCTTCAGCACTGATTATGTCTGCATGCATTCCGAGTCACTCAGCTGGAATAAGTAGTATTTCTCTTCAACTAGAACGATGCTTTTTATTGCCGAGATTCCAGATTGATTAAACAAAATGGGACCTAGTGTACGTATTTCGATTTTACATTATAAAACTCCATATACTATTTCAGAAGCCACAAGTAGAGTGATTTGAGCCATGGTATAAAACTAGCTCTTCATGTTGGATGTCTATGGCCTCAATTTGCACATATATGGTAACTTTTACTTCCATTCAGTTTTTAGTTTCATTTCTCATTCTATAAAAAATTATTGTGGAGTGGGAGCGGTGTTTGGGAACAGTTGAGACTTGGACATGATACCGAAATAGCTGCACAGAGTTGTCCACTTCCTAAAAAAGCACCATTTTCATTCTTTCTAAACCAATGTCAACCTTTCTTTTACTTTGTCGAGAAAAATGGCTTACGTAACGACACCTCTCGAAGCAAGCCCATATACAAGGTGTGGCCTATCCAAAAGTAG
Organism: Dermacentor silvarum; assembly: GCF_013339745.2. Classification (NCBI taxonomy): domain Eukaryota; kingdom Metazoa; phylum Arthropoda; class Arachnida; order Ixodida; family Ixodidae; genus Dermacentor; species Dermacentor silvarum. Next base: position 232,609,588 of record NC_051155.1, read on the forward strand.
CCAAAAGCGAGCAGAATCTCCTTCCAAAGAAATGCTTTTGAAAATTTGTCTCATTTTATTGAAGAATATATATTTGGAATTCGTATTTCAACGAATATTTAAGTAGACTGCTGCATTTGTTTAAAATACTGAGGAAAGATGGTCAAAAAGTTGCGTAGATCTCACGCATTGTGGGAATCTGTGTTAATGCGAAGCATACTTGACAAAAAACAGCGCTAAGAAAGATGAGAACGATAAATTTATGTAGGCTCACGCATGAGCGCTGGTGTGTGAACCAGCTCTAGCGTGTGGAATGCGTCGCGAAGCATTTGGCACGCCTCGCGTATAATGAAACGTTTGAAGGTTAACTATACAACTTTCAGCTACGAAAGAACGCTGATATCTTTTAGGTTTATCTTTTCGTCCCAACTGTGAAGCTGTGTTTCCTGCCTGTTATAGTATACCTAACGAGTGGAGCTCAAAATGTGTACTTACCAAATGAGTCACGAAAGCGATAAATTGTTGGGAGAAAGGAATTGCGAAAGTCCACAGGCCCAGAAAAGCGCGTCTAGCCAGCTGGAGCAGTTCACAAACGACTTGGCGAAAACAAACCGAAATCTGATTATATCAAGCGGCGCATGCATGCCACCTTGCTGCATATGCTGCCCAGCGCAGGCAGCTATTGGTGAAAGATGGATCTGCAAACCCTAATCTCAGTTTTATGCTGCTTCGAGCTACATTGTACAGTGAGGTGTTAGCGTTAACAGCGCACGTTCCTGTACGTGTTATCCTACGCATTCACATTATTCCAGTGAGATATAAGAGTGCTTAGTCCTCCCTTTGTTTTTAGACTCTTAATTATAGCGTGTACTGTGTCATCGGTTAAGACCCAAGAGGATAGTTACCCTGATTTCCTGTGAGTCTTTAGCATTTTACCTCGTGACAGGTGGTGGTTTGAGATGCTGTGTTGAACTGCACTGCCTTCGGGATTGGCCGATATTTTTCGTCAGAGGGCGATATCAGAGGGCGATCGCCCTAGCGAACCAAAAGTTTTTTTTATTGAATGAATTTGTATAATTGATATAAACTTCCCAACACCCCACTTAAGGCAGGTGCACGTACAAAAGATGTGAGATGGTTTCTTCAGATCAAATCAAATCAAATCAGGTTTATTTTTCCATGAAGAAATGGAAGGAGGCCTGAACAAAAAGTGAAAACTAGTTCACTTGACAAAGGCTCAGGCCCCCGTTACATGGCTCGACGACAGATTGACAAGAGTTGCACGTTCGTCTGTCGGCCATTCTGACCCTGTAAGAATAAGCGCTCCTAAATATCACTCACAGTCACAGGCGTTAAAAACACTGTTGCATCACAGCAGATGCTGTCTGTAGCCTTAACAAAAGGTCCAAAGTACGTAGCCGATACTCAGAGACCCCAGGAGCGACGCCTTCAATAAACCCATGAGCGCCTCTCTCTACAGACCTTACTAAGACGGCTGGATTCCCGAACATTTTCTGAGGCAAGAAAAGCTAGTCGTGTGCTACAGCATTTTTTGAAGTGCACTGTATTCAGTGACCATTTCGTAGTACTTCTGTGACATCCTCTTGCGTGCGCGCACTGGCCACTCACTTCCTCTTCTCCTCATTCTATTGCCTCTTTCCCTTACACTCCGTGTGCGGTTGCAGACCGGGTGCTCGTCTGGTTGGCTTCTCTATTTTTGCTGTCGTTGCTTTCTTTCTCTCTCTCTCTCTTTCTCTGTGAACTCTGATTCACTAAAATATGAGATTAATTACACATCAATGCAATGTTATGCGAAACGCAGTTTTTTTTTTCTTCTTGAGTTTCTCTACAAATGCTCGATGTTAGTAGTCGGCAAATAGCTCATCAGTAGTTGGCAAATAGATGCCAAAACAGAAAAGGGCGCTTTGCTATATGCCATGATGTGTGCTAAAACTGACATTAGCATCTTGCCTAATTCAGTTCATAGGACCAAATCCCTTTCGTTATTTCCGGTCTTGCGTTTGTCTTTGATCAATTTGGATGTGTTTGATTAATAAATGTAATACCACCAGATTCAGGACAACAGCCTACCATCTCCATAGCAGAAAAGCCAAACGAAAGAAGGAATCGACAACTAAAATATATTCAGCAGTCTTGCTTGGGGTCAAGAAACTCGTAGCTGTACGAGCGGCAAATGTTTCCAAAGAGACATTCGAACTAAGTCTGGTGCATCTGAGTCGGCTCACAGTACGGCCGGAAATGAGTTTGGTTGCCTTTTCCGGTGATAAGAAGTCTCAGCTCGTTTACGCAACGTGGATGGTAGTAGGCAAAGTAAACATAAACCGCTAGACCACTACCGGACGGCGTTGCACAACAATCCTATCTGAGCGTGTAAGCCTGTCTTTGTAGCCTTTAGCGATAGACCGGTGTAGGAGTCACAAGCAGCGGAACGAAAATAAAAGAACGCTTCCGGTTATTCGAGCTATAGGCCTTGCTTCCGCGAACGGAATCCTTTTCATCTTGCCACCGGGAAGAGGAGCATCGCTTTTGTCATAGCCTTGTCATATCTCTATACATAACACGTGAAAAAAAATGTGCACAATAACTACGGCGGTAGCTGCTGGAAGCTGAGTTTCACTAACTGATGCGTGCTTGCTGTTTCTTGGTGGCACATGATACCACAAGCTTAAACGCATAATATGAAATATAACCTGTGCTATGCTCTGTTTCATATGCAGCAATGGGAAGAGACGACGAAATAGGTAGGTGGTGCTGGCAACCGAATACATTTAAATTAGTTTGCTTTTGTTTAACGCCACAAGAATACGGGAGACGCACTTGAAGCAAGAGAAGGGCGACTTGGTGCAATTAATGCTAGTACATTTTGCTGTCGTAAATATGATACTATAGGCATTAAGAGTTCATATGCATTTACCACGTACTGCACTGAGACAGCGAACGATAATTTTTATGTAATATTTTACAATGGAAAATGATCGTATACGTATTACACTACGTTGAAATAAGAATGCAAGCCTTAGCAGAGGTTTACGAGTGTAAAGAGTCGGGACTGTTCGTCGAAGTATCGGATACTATGCGATCGCTCTGCAGGCTTCAACGTTGCATGGTTGATCAAAAAGCTACTATTTCTTTCTTTTCATTTGCTCGTGCTTACTAAAAAAATGCAAGAAAGAAAGAACTGCGATCACGATAGTAACAGTCATACGTGTACCGCTATGTGAACATTGAGAAAGAAACACTGGCAATGAGGTTAGCTAACATATCAATTTCGCTCTAAAAGGAATAGGCCAAAGCAGGCACACGAAACTTCGTCATGTGGACGTATGTCTCATATCAGCGGTCACAAGAATATCTGGAAACGACCAGTAGCTTGAGCCATTCGTTAAGTCTTTGGACAGGCTGGGAACTAAGGTCGCAGCAAATAAGCAGAAAAAGGCCGTTTCCACCTAAGTTGAAACTCAAAGTGGCAGCCTGAATTAATTTTATGTGATAGTAAAAGGTATAAGAGCCGTTTCTTTAATATATCGCCAATTTGTAGTGTCCGCGACACAACGCTCGCTTTCGTGCTCTCTGTGGGGTAACCGCGATCCGCACGCCCCGTAAATGACACTTGTAAAACACGCAAACTGCCTTCGGCTAACCACCTTACTTTTTACCGAATTGCCCCTACGCCCCACCTGCCTACTACGACTAGCCCCGGGATCGCGAGCCAGTGCCTCACGCTGACAGACCCCCGTACTTCGACCATAAAAGCGAAATTTACGGCTCTCGAGCGACAACCGAAAATTGCCCGCAAGGTCAAGCCGGTCGCAAGAACCTGTGAAAAAAAAAAAGAAAGAAATCCCAGCCACGCCAGGCATAGCTAAGCCAAGCCAGCAGTTGCCGCGGCTCTCGGTCACTGACGGGGGCGTTCACGTGACTTGGAACGGTGAAGCAGAAATGTTCGCCTCCGAGCGAGCCAGCGCGGCTGGTAGGCCAAGCCACGTTGTTGCGTCGCTGACGCCAAAGCGATGGCGGCGCCGCTCGCCAGGCTCATCGCCCCGACCTGCCTGCCTGTATGCTTTTCTTCTCCCTTGCGGGTCCGGCGCGCACGATAGAGCAGCTCGTAAAGTTCACCCATTTCTACGCGCCGCTCTTATTTGCACCCTTCTTTCGTGGCCGCCGTCTTCACCCCTTTCGTCGCCACGGGAAGGAGATTTTTTTCTCACCACCCAAGCTTTTTTTCTTATTCTTTTGTTCTCCACTGCGGGAGATTTACACCTGAGGCAGTCCACAAAAGACGAGAGCCCGGTTAGCCACGGGCCATAAAAAGGCCGACGTGCCTAGATAAATCCTCTGGCGCGCAGGATCTTGCGCGCCACCGCGTGCCAAGCCGTAGTCATCTGGCTTGGCTTGCTCGGTGGCTCCGACAGTGTATGCCGTGTTTTAGAGCTGATTTCTCTTTCCACTTTTTTCCTGCTGCTTCAATTTTCCCGTGTGTACACCTCGTATGCGCTGCCTGTGTATAGTGTGTGTGTACGTAAGCGAGACAGCGTTGACTGACCTCAGTTTATGCTCCCTGTTTGGCTTCTTTTTCGTCTTTCACCAATTGATGACTGGCGCTGCTTTACGGCTATTTGGTCTCTCGCGGGGCGCGCGTCTAGCTGAAGCTGAAGATACGACGACCCGTGAAACTTTTGTGCGGGCTGAGAAGAGGCAAAGATTTACTGTAACGGGAAGGACGTGACGTTGCTTTGAAGCAAAATACATGGAGGTCGTCCGATTGAAATGGTGGTATCTTGGAGACGGCACTTAAAGATTGGTAAAGCCGTATTTCCTGCAAGTTTCGTATTTTTTTGCTATATTCTTGCTCCCTGTCAATAATATTCTATTTATTGAGGCAGCTTCTGCACCTCACTACGTTTCTGGCATCCTGCGATAACTGCAACACGCAGTGACATACCTATTGCTATTCAACAGATGACATTTGTGACCTCGTTCTCTCACTTCGTTGTACTCTGTTCGTTTGAAGAGCTAAGTTACTACCCATTCGTGGTTGTCACGTTCAGTCGTCACTGTCAAGGCTGTAACTTATGATATTTAGACCTACTAGCAACCCGGAAAGATGAGATATTTTTGCAGAAAATCCCGAAGCGCGAAAATATGCCGTCATTTCTACATAGCGGTGCACGTGTTTTATTTGGATATTATCAAGGCTAAAGGCCTAAAATTACATAATCATTGGAGGCATGTGTAGACCTTCTCTACTGCCATGAGCTATGACAACCTCGGCATACCACTTCGCGTCATATCGTTGAAGCTAAGCAGCAGCATTGCGCTTTTTCAGCGCTCTAGAAGTAGATCAGCTGAGAGCGCCAAGTGCTCACGACTACCCTTTTTCCACGAAGCAGTTTAATTGTCAGTTTTTGAGCTATACAATTAGGATGTACGCGGCAGAACGATACTGAGGCAGGCGTGCGTCGTACATTAAGCGTATGCTGTTTTACCGCACGATACATCTGTTTACCCCCTCAAGAGTGGGGATTTGTAAGCCTCTCGCAAGGTTACTGAATTCGCCGAATAACTTCTCCAACATTGAGCTTTTTTTCGCCTATCTGTTCTACACGACGCATCCTGTTCTTGCCAAACCTCGGCTTCAACTACTCAGTTCGCACTTCGCGGAACCTGCTGAGTGACGTGTCTCCGAAATTCTCCAGCCTTCCTCCAATTCTTTCTGTAAAAATGTAATTACAAAAGTCAACACGCGGTATGGAGGCGGGCGTGCCGAGAAAAGCCTCTCGAGATTGATTCCGCCCCATCGCACTCTCGACGCTCCTCCGCTCTTGAGCAACTTCATTTTCAGCAAACTCATCTGTTGAAGAAGTCGCCAACGGCAGCTGCAGCCGGCGTTATTTCTCTCGCCTCGCCGAGCAAACGATCGCCAAGAGGAGGAGGACGAGGAGGCGGATTCGGGTGTCGCTAAGTATAGGAGAAGAAAACAGACCCCCGCGAATCTGCGCGATATAGTATACGCTGGACAAACAGAAGCGGTCTCAGGAGGCCGTACGGCGTTAGACTTAATAACATCCTCACAACTGAGCTAAAAGTCAATCCTTCGAAGGAGACGGTGCCGAGTCCGCGGCCAAGTCACCGAAAGGAATCCCAGCTGAGAGAGGCAACGGACAGTGTGTGTCGGTGGGGGAGGAGACCCGATCAAAGCGTGTCAGTCGCCGCCGTCCAAGACCGCTCTCGAGCGAACGCAAGGAGACGTGTCGCGATGGACGCTTCGCCTACTTTCCCCATCAACACCGCCGCCGGCTGCAGTGTTTGTTGCCGACAGCGTACGCACTGCTTCCTCCTGTCACATTCGCGCTTGTCTGTGAGTGTTCGCGCGTTTTGTGCTCTCGCCTCTCGCGAGTGGCAACGCCACGCGCGCCACGCTGCTCTCATCCTGGCACGTCCGCGCACATAGCACCACCTCCTCGCTTCGTGCGACGTGCCGGCAAGTCCTTTCCCAGAAAGATCCCATACTATTGGCCTCCGAACGTCGCCTCGCAGCCCTTCTTCCCAGTCTTCGCTCTTCACGCTTTGTGTCCACTTCGTTACCAGCGTTGAAACGGGCATCTCATTGTCTCGGACACTCGCAACTCGAGCCTTGTATTGGCTGATTCGTCACCCGAAGCGTTCCTTCCTCTTTTGTAGCCGGTGGACGCTCTCACTCGCCACTTGACGACGCACTGCCCTGCTTTACGAACGGCAGCACGAAACGCGTGCCTGTTTGTAAGCCACGAGAACGTCGTTTGTTTGAGTCGGTTTTGAAAGGAAATGGTAACGGGAATTGGCTATAGCTGCAAAGTGTCTGCTATATGTCGCCAACGAATGGTTCTCGTTTTATTAAGCTCTAAGTAGATAAAAGCTCGGAAACGAGGTATATATATATATATATATATATATATATATAACATAAGTATCAAACGCCCAGGTAGCATAAATAAAAACAAATACTTGTCATTAATTTGATTAAAATGAGAGGGAGCAGAATTTATTGTACGCAAGGCATAAAACACGAGCCCCACGTCTATTATGCGGTTTATTTAGTGCCCCTGCATAATCGCATTGCATTAGCTGCGGAAAGAAAGGCGTTGCAACGTCGGTTTATAAAATGTTCACAAGGTCGTTCTGACGAGTCACATTAAGGGTAGCATTAGAAAATATGGTTCCATCTTTCGTGAATTAAGCCAGAAAAGTACTGTTAAAGTGAAAAAAAAAACTCTTTACTCTTGTGTTTTCCGACAGCTATATCAACAGATACATGCGCAACAGTATTTCCTGATTCCATGGCCTTCGAGACTAACAACGCCACGCTTTAGGGTGAAATCGATACGTACACTGCGGACCTCCCGCTTATCTGAAACGTAGATACACACAGTGTGACGTCGTTCAAGCCAAATTCCCCAGACGAAGAGCCTCGAGCCCCTGCAGTGCCTTCCGTATTTCCGAGCAGCGACTTGCTGGAAGAATCGCCCGCTTGAAAAGGTAGAAAAGCGACAACAGCTGCAGAGCAGGGCGCAGTGGCATTCCGGGAAAGACAAATGTTGAATATTGCGTTTTCAAACATTGAGTCGGTCGTATAACGGGTTGGTATGTCTTGCGAAGCAGTGCATGACATCGGAGCTGCTTAGTGCTTGTCATTGACTCGAAGCTGTGGAGGCCGTGCGGGTTTGTTGATGGTGCTAATTAAATAATGTGAAACTCGAAAAATACCGCCGAATTGCCGGCTAGTACATCGGCGTTATTCTCCTGTCATGCTGTTCAGCCGTTCTGTAACGTTCCGAGAATCCTTGATGTCGATACTTTTCTTTTAGTCCAATGTTCTTTCTTTTTGTATGTATGTTATACCCCCCCCCCCCCTTATAAAGCCCCTGAGGGTATCCTAATAAATAAAAAATAAAATAAAAGTGTAATCTGCTCACTCTCGAGCTACGTGAAAATTCGTGAGAACTTCTACAATCATCAAAAATGTCTGCATTTTAAAAAATAAGTAATATTTATTCTGCAGGAAAGCTTCGGAGAAATCTAGCAGCTTTTTATTTTCCATCTTGACTGATTTTTCAACGTAGCTGGGTTCGCTGACTCGCATTTTCAGGGCGTATCATTGTAGTCTACCACAGTAGCAATCCGCGTCAGAGAGGACAAAGCGTCTGCGCTGAGGACTGCAGTTTCTTATTTTTGTGTCGGTAAGTGCGATCGCACGTGCTCGGCCTTTTCAGCAGAAATCCAGATTGCAGCTGTGAATGACCGGTTTCACATTCGAGACAAGAACGCATTTTGCCCGTCTAGCTTTCGTACTATTTCTGTCGCGAACTCTATGTTTGCCTAGTAGAGCTTAGTTTGACCAAGAGAGTGCATTACAGTCATTCTTGTTTGGTAGCTTGATCGTATGAAGTTCCGGAAATACACGAAGAACGGTGTGATAGACGGGCTTGAGCAACAATTGAGTTACGCTTTGAGCACTTATAGTGCTTCTTTTAAACGCAACGGTGTGGCAGAAAGTTTGGATAATGTCTATATTGGACTTCGGCCCCACTGTCAAGAAAGAAACAGTCTACGAGAGACAGTTGCGAAATGCTTTTTGGAGCAACGCCGTGCAAGTAGCAGTCAATAGTTACGGTACCGTTGTTGATTTTAATAGGTGCTTTAAAACGCTTTTAGCCCCGTAAATGTTATCGACTCCTTGGTACACGTGGGTGAAACGAAGTTAAAAACACCGGCGTTTCTTTATTTCGTATGGAAGGCCATTGTCCTTCACGAATGTTACGAGAGCCAGAAGTTACTTTTCCCAGACATGGATCATTCTGAGAAATATAGCATCTTCTTTGCGTCGCTTGATTATCTTTTGTAGCGTTAGCTACACTGGCCTAGCCAAGCCCGTTTCGCGCGGCACATCAAGAGCCGTGCTGCGCATGCGCAAGGATCAGTGATGTCACACGGCTTGCGCACCGGAGCCACCGGAGCCGGCACCTCTCGCGCACTCCGCCGCCGCCGCGCGCGACTCACCGCCGCCGGTCTGCGCATTCCAGAGGAGTGACGTCGTAGCCGTGGTAGACGCACTGGCGCCGGCGCGCGCTCGCTGGGCAGTCGCCGTCTGACACTGCGCTGGAGCCGCTGCGCTTCTGACTGGCGTTTGCCAGTGTGGTATAGCCATGGAGAAGGTGAGCGCAAATGCTGCTCAACAGCGCAGAAGAACGGAGAAGCTTGACTCATCGGATCCCGAAGTAGTTGCCTGGCAATTAGCGGTTGAGCGTAGGAGGAATGAATACATGTGCCACATAATACGTACACCGCGTGTGTGTCATTGGAGCAGCAGTAAGCATGACAATCAAGCTAATCCTTGACAATCTAGACAACCAGGAAAGCTAAGAATAATCAGCTGAACCTTTGCTAACGCTACGTATATCCTGGCATAGCCGAGCTAAGCCACTGCAACTTTTTAAAGTGAAGTTGTTATTTTTTTTTTTTTTTTGCTCAACCTTTCTATCGTTGCCTAAAATGTGCACCCCGATACACGCAGGTGGAAGTTTTACAACTAGATTTGCTTTGTCCGTTCATTCCGTTACGCTGACGATGACCGGCGTTGACGTTTTGTGTCGTTGTTAGGCAGCATCGTCCTCCTCAGCTTCACCATCACACGAAGAAAACATTATCCACCAAGGTCATTACATTCCTCGCACAGCTGACAACACAAGCCATAATAAATTGGCTTATATATAGAACAGAGTTTTGACCCACACCGAAGTGTCAATGAGAGCATGTTTGTTCTGCGTGTTCAGACAATAAAGCACAACATCATCATCAGCCTATATTTATGTCCACTGCAGGACGAAGGCCTCTCCCTGTGATCTCCAATTACCCTGTCTTGCGCTAGTTGATTCCAACTTGCGCCTGAAAATTTCCTAACTTCATCACCTCACCTAGTTTGTGCTTGTATTATGCACACCATAATGCATGCATATTATATAGTTTTAGCGTATCTTGATCTATCTAAGTCACACGGACAGGCTAAAATAAAAGTGTGAAATGCTCATCACTTTCAAAGATATCACGGGAGCACGAGGTGGTGCATACGAACATGGACTCAATACGCAGTGGGCAGCCGAATAAGCACCTAAGATCGAACTTTAATTCCTACAGCCACCACTGTGATTCGAACTCTCGTCCCTGCAGCAATGTGCGCTTGATAATCGGACACGTTAAGCATTGCTCTATCACAGAAGAGCGCCTGGCAATTTGTGCAAAGTTTTGTGCTGTACAGAGACCCTTAGTGATTGCGCCTCTACATCTATTTCGGAGGCCATAACACCAAATACTGTAACGTACAAGGATGACTTTGTGAACATTACATACATTTTTTTGATAAGGTGATGGTCTCCTAGTTTAGTATCCTTGGTCCTCACAGGTTGCGAGAACAGCATCGAAGGCGCAAATGAAGTCTACCCGACAATGACGATAATGAACCTCCCACATAACACATAGCCAGCATGGAGGATGCACCGACAATCAGGCGGTTGGCTGAAAACAACGCCGAAAGGGTTGACCGAGTCACTTCCAAGAACGACGTCGCAATAACGTCAGAACTTCTTGTACACAGTCGCCCACACGATTCATAGTGGACAAGTGCCCGATGCATCACCAATGCGCAGGTATAGAGGAGAAGATTTATTCTTTTGCGCAAATCTCGTAAATGGTATTGCAACATAGTGCTTGGGACGTCCGTTGCAGAGGAAGTTATGGCCTTCAAGGTGGATTATTCCCAACCAGGGCCCTCGAAATTGCTCACCGAGGTCGAAAAGCGAGAATCCTTTAACGCAGCGACTCGTGAACAAATTTGGGCTTACCGTGCACGCCAGGTATATATTGTTTAACTTTCTAGATTATTCTTCAACCGCACCCCCTCATCTTTGCTAACTCCAGCGTTTGTGACATGTGGCACGGTAACGTATATACGCCAAATGGTTGTAAAGGGCTATATTTTCTCTATACATGAAATTGGAAACTCAAGCTGTTGACACCAACGCTTGGAACAAAAGTTGCAAGCAGCCACTAGCATAATTTTTGTAGCACATGAAGCACCGACCGCCAGGTCGTGCAAGCAGCATCGCTCAAAGTCGCTGCTTCTGAAAATCGGGAAGCTATTGTGCGCACTGTACTTCAATGTGTTATAAATAATTGCACAAGCGAGACCAAGAATAAGCGGCCATCATCAGCAGCATCCGCCTCGAAAGCGGATGCTCTTTTGTAAATGATGGTATTAGAGTCGGCTCGAAGCCAGGCGTATAGCGCTAGGACGTAACTGAAATTTCGCTAAAATGGTAACACTGCATATCACGGCTACGGAAGTACCTAGCTTAGCACATCAAGATGTGCCATTTTTTAAACATGATGGTGACTATCGCACTCATTCCTTTCAGCTTGGAAGCCTTAAACCACTTGCGAAATGCGGGAGGACAAGCAACTAAGCAAAACCACCTGCACGCCGCTAACGTTTCGACGCCACGTCGATAGCCTTTGAATACTCACAAAAAATGGTTGACTTGCTTGACCTCATCACTGCAAGTTACTTAACATTTATTATTAAAGATGTGCAGCACTGAAATTATTCTTTTTCTTCTTTCTGGGGTTTTACGTGCCAAAACCAGATTTGATTATGAGGCACGACGTAGTGGAGGGCCACTGAAATTCTAAACTCCATTCCCTATGCAACGTATGCAGTCAAGATATATATCTGATGATATATATCCTTACACTTAGTACAATTTTTAAACATTTCTTACAATTTCCATTTGCGGCAATCGACTACTTTCGCAGCTAAACCACACCATCACAGAGAAAACTAATCGGTACGTAACATATAACTCTAAATTTACTGCTCGAGTTTGACGCTTGAAAGCTATACTGCGGTTACGACAGACGCCACAGCTAAGGGTTTTCGGACAAATTCATCACCTGGTTGGACGTGCACCCTAGGCTCATAGAGGAATGGTTTTTGTAGTCCGTACACATCGGGACTGCATCGATAGGTGGTCAAACCAGTGAAAATCTCACACAGCTAGCAGCAGAATGACATAGCCACTGAGCCACCTAAGCGCGACGTTTGTTTGTTTATGACAATGACGCTATAGGCGTATACGACACCTCAAACCGCTATACCTCCACGATTCTTTGTAACACGATCGCTTGATACTATGATGAGACAGCGCAAAAACATTGCGAGTGGTATCATACCCCTTTTGAAGTATGCTGAAAGCACGTGTGTATTTCTTTCTCTTCCTCTTCTCCCACATAATATTAGGCTTTTGCCCCCATTTGTCATTCCATTTTGGTTTTCCTGCACTTAGTCAGACGTTGTTTGCTTCCAAGAGCCAACTTCTCTCTATTCATAGACTGAGGCACTACACAAGCCGCCCAAACTGTAACTCGCGAAGCTGTTATCAAAGAGACATTGTTCAACGGTGCCCATATCTTCTAAAGCTTCCTGTGTTGTTTGTGATGATGAAATCGTGTTCCGAGGCAGTCTCAACAGATTTCGCACGATGCTTGATGCGAAGACATGTTGGTCACCTTTGTTATATTTGGAACAGACTGTGGTAGACGACAGAGTAGAACTTAAAAATTTTAGGAATATGCAGAAGTGGTCACCATTACATTTTTCTCGCACACCCTGAAAATAACCCCGCAGTTCTTAAGCCGTCATCGACGAAGCAATAGCCTAGAATGTGCAATGAAGTGCAAAGAGGACAGATGCCACGCTCCTCTATAAGGCCCCTAGACATCACGAAAGGAAAGTATTTCATTATATGTATCTAGGCAGCGCACAGTACATCTCGAGCTCATGATTGTGCCCATTCTTTTTAAATCGCAGGCGGGAGAGGAACATTTTATTTGTCTTAAACTTCTAGCGTAATAGACCTACAGGCATGAAAAGAACCGACATGGCAGCTTTGTTCTACCAGGCTCAGCAAGGTGGAAATCAAATAGTTTGCAGAGACCTTTCTTCTCCTTTTTTTTTTGTATACGCACTATATATCAAGCAGATTCACGCTAGCGATGAGAAGCAGATTCACGTAGATTCAAGCAGATCCACGCAGATTCAAGCATATTCACGATAGCGATGAGAAGGAACAGCAATGCTCTTGGCAACGACCCGGAAACCTTGAGCGTCCTTAAAAATTCAAACCACCCTTAATGTACAATAAAGTCTGAGTCTAATCTTAGTTTAGTAGTCCACGTATGTAGCTATTTCAATGCATGCGGCTACGACGCCTGTTCCAGTGGAGGCAGCAGGGGGCTCCGTATTTCTGCGCCATGGAACAATACCATCTGCGACGTCGACGACGCGAGTGTACTGTGTTGTCGCTGTCTCTTGGGCGGCGCGACTTTTCGTTCCATGTAGTTCGTCCGTAGTGGAGGCGGTGTAGTCGTTAGTGCGTCGCGGCACGCGCGACGTAGAAAGTGTCTCTGGGCGAGAAGGCGTGCTGGGCGCGCTGGAGCGTACGCCAAGTGTTGTAAATTTTACGCGACTATTAGAAGGGGCAGCGTTCCTTTCCTTGCTTCTTTCGTCATCTTTGGACGTACGAGGCGAACACGGTATACTTCTCGTTTCCCCGAGATGTCCCTTCTCTCCTTTGTCCCGCTTTCCCTCCTCTCTCATGTTTTCTTTTTGCCAACGAAGCGGAAGAGAGAATAACGGTAAGCAAAGTTCTCTCTACGTGTTTTGTCAGGGGAGAGAATAAAAAAAATTAAAAACAAAAACAAAAATACAGTAGCTTGGTGGGAATGACACTTTTCTCGGAGGCCAAACAAGCCGTTTTTAAGTTTTTACGTATACACACATAATGATGCGGCAAAAGCAGTCGCAGAGTGTCAGCTCCGCGAAGAGAAACAAGCGACGGTGAGTTGGGAGCAAACAAACATAAAACGATGCGTTTCCACTTTGTGATGCCACTTGGCAGTGCCACGGCCGTTCTTTCTTGTACTGCGCATTGTGCTGCTGCTGCGGAAGCACCCTTACATTTCGTGTACTTACACTATACTCCCGCTATCTACGACGGTGCGTTTCCTTCTTAATTTTTTCCTTCCTCTTTTTTGGTGTTAAGAAGAGAGTAAGAGACACCGAGGAAAAGCATGCCGACTCGCGTTTAACGCCAGCTCCGGGTGATAATTAGATTCCTTGCTGGCGTGCTCGCATTACACGCCACTGCGGCGTTAAAAAGATTCTACCGTGGAAGAGGAAGAGGCGGCCGGGAACACACTCAGGGTTTCTCGCACGCACGCGTGCCGGATGCAGGGCGGCGTCCCTAATGACGTCAGTGCCAGCACCTTTTTTTATTTTTTTTTTCTGTGCCCTGATGGAGAGGAAAGGAAGCAAAGAGAAACAAATACGTTCAGGGGGCCGACCGGGAGGGGTTGGTGGATGGCTAAGAGCTTCCGCTAAGTGCTGTCGTTTGCGTCGGTCCCCGTGTATCAGAGCGAGGCGGTAAATAGTGATCGACTCCTCTCGCTCATTTATTTCGTCATGGCCGGCAACCCCCTCAACCCTTTCTTCATCCCCCTCCCCTTCACGCACGAAGTGTCGATCACGCTTTGAACAAGAGGATGCATTAAGTATAAAGCAAGTTAGGCAGCTATGACGGCAGCTTGATGCGACGATGATTCCTCGTCGTGCCGTGATCGTTGTCGTGCCGAGAGCGTCAATGACCTACTTCGGTAAAGTGGCATTCATAAGATTCTGAATTTCTTATCGTGATTGAGTGGGAGGGACACCAGTAAATATATTTTTTTTCCACATTTGTTGCAATTTTTCCCATCGGGCGAGATGCACGAGCCTTAGTATATGAGGCATGCATTGACGTCATCGAGGTCGGTGTATTTCTGTACAGCCAGCACTGTGAAAAGCTGCGCTTCATCTCGATCCGCTTATCTACAGCAGCAAAGTGGAAGCTGTGAAAAGACAGCAAAATGACGTACGTCATGCCACATCAGTACCTCCTATAATTGTATTCATAAAAAAATATAAAGATTGGACAACGGAGTGCTTGGTATAACACAGCAATCATACAGGTCGTCGCGATTAGCCTAAAATATGAAAGAGAGAGAGAGAGAAAGTCAGTAAGC
Organism: Dermacentor silvarum; assembly: GCF_013339745.2. Taxonomy (NCBI): domain Eukaryota; kingdom Metazoa; phylum Arthropoda; class Arachnida; order Ixodida; family Ixodidae; genus Dermacentor; species Dermacentor silvarum. Next base: position 232,624,738 of record NC_051155.1, read on the forward strand.
TTCATTCTCTAGAAGGTCGCCCGAATTTGATGTCTCAATTTTGGTGATATTGATGAATTCTCCTGTATCTGCCTTTCTATTCTAGTTATCGCTGATTTGAAAATGCTTTCTAAGCCTGAGAAAATGGTGCGTACTTTCCTCTTCGTTTAGATTAGACAGTGTAATGTGTCATGAATGAAATAATCTCACGCCATGCTTTCAACAAATCAGTACGCCTATATTTATTGCAATTAGTAAATCACCCTGACGTCAGAATCTTAATAGCGGTTTCCAATGAAACAAAGTTCATATCTGCACACCTTAATAGTAAAAATAAAACGCTCAGGGGAAGCGCTGTCATATGAAGAAGCTTCCTCTGCTCATTCATTCGATCATGGTTGATATGTACAGCATGAATGTTATTTCGGGATTCTTCTATCAGTATGAATAAAGTAGACGTTCAAAAGTAACCTAAATGTAAATATAAAAACCGCGGCCAACATAATACCTGTTGTTCATAGTAAAGGAGACGAGCCAGTTGTATCTACAATGTTGCCGTTTTGACACAAACCCGAAGTACCGTATCTGAATTTTTCGAAATGCTCTAAACGTTAGAAGTTTTCTCGTAGTGTTAGACACAGAGAAAACCAGCAAGATTTCCAAAAAGTGTGTCCACTTTACGGCCGTACTCCGGTGGGATAGGACATGCGGGGATTGGGGCGGTAGACAGAGAAATAAAAACAAGCAAAGTACCCAGAGCTACGCAATGTTCTGGCATTCATATTCTAAGGAATAAAAACTATAGCTTGACAGAATCACATCAACCGTGCACCACTGTGGACATTTTGACACGTATGGCACAAGTGTCAAAGTCTGTTTCATTGGTGCGGAATCTGGACAAACGATATACGTCTGCGACGTCAAACAGCACTTTCTTGAATCTGACTGTTGCCTGATATAGGTGTTCGTGCTGACGGCGGAGTGCCAAAGCTGTGCCATGAAACCTTTCTGTGCTATTCAGTGAAGCTATTGTACTCAAGCATTTGTGTTTGCAATAATTCTCCTGCCCTTGCATTGCTGGACGTCAACATCAAGCACGTGACCGCTCTTCTTTTGTGCGGGAAGCGAGGACATCAAAATGATAGGCACACAAGAAGAAAATGTGAATCGTAGCCTCTCAGTCAGTCGACACATGATCTACCTGATCTGCTGAAGACACACAAAGTAAAATTTTTTCATTCAACTTGCATGCTTTCGTACAATCATTTTCATGTTCTGGCGACTGTAAAAGAAAAAGGTTAACTACCTTGCGCAAGTTTTGCAAGCGCAGGTACAGTGCACATAGCTATACTCTTGATTCTTCTCAAATTTACTGTCAAATGTGAACTTTGCTCAGGGCGTTCTGTAATTCAGGAAACTGTTAGGCGTTTAAAATACTTTTGAGTAATTCTTCTTGTACTGCTATTCGAAATTATAAAAAAACATTCCTAATATCGTTATGACTAAAATATCTTCGTGCGATGCTAGGTTACGACTTACATATGCACTTCCGGCCATTAAAGAAATAAAATAAGGCATCGATGGTGTTCAATAAATTACTGAGTGCCACATCTTCCTCGCTCAATTGTACCACCTAGTGAGCTTTGTTGGTGAACCAACACCCCTAAACCTATTAGCGCACTAACAGACTATATGAGGGCGAAGAAATGACGTTGCTTGTTTCATGCGTGGTAGTTGAACCACACTTACAATAAGAGCGACCCTGCTTGTTGATTTAATTATCATGTTAGGTCTCAGTTGGACGTTGACACTGTGTAGGGCTACGTAAAGCCTTTACAGACGTGTGACAGCGCCCACACCAATAGCTTTATCTTGTTCATTATTCCCATTCGTTATCTCTCATCTATCCTCATTTCTATTTCCCATTACAGGGTAGCCAACTAGACATATACTCTCATTAATCTCCCCGTCTTTATTTTTATTTCATATATTTATCATGTAGTATCTCTGCAGCATGAGCTAACATCAAATTTAACATAGGCAGGGCGACACAACTTAAATTTTAGTTGGTATACAAGTTAACGTTAGCCAAAGTGTTTAAAGAAACTGTAGAGTATACAGTAGAATGCCGTTAAGACGAAACCAGTTAATTAAGGAGGATTTTGGATATAAGAAACACATCGTGTGAACGTTTGGTTGGTTCACCATAGACCCAATGAAAATATAACCGTTGAACACCAACTGTAAACTCGGTGAAGACGAACTTCCGCAGCCGCGACAGACGCTTGCTGCTCAGCTAAGCGGGAGGCCCTGCATGAGGAGGAAATTGCGTTTCTGTGGACAAAAAGAAGAAAAAAAAGAAAAAAAAAACTACGCCAGCGTCATTGATGACGTGGAAAATTACAGTGCTGATACCAAATATAAAAAGTATTAGAGGACGTCTTCGAGATGTCTCTGCAGGATGATAACAACGGTGAGGACACTGCCCACAAGAGATAGCTGCATGCGTGACGCTTTAGGTATTATTTAGCCTATAATCACCTGAATGCTTTCGTGCATTTTTTAACAACATGAATGCTCTGAAGTATTTTACGAGTATTTTACGGAAAGCTGGACAAAATGCCAGCATCTTGAACAGCGCACAGGTCTGTAGAGCGTAAGGAAGCAGCAATTGCTAAATAGATTAAACAAGAGTGCATAAAGCGGTGATTTGTATAAAAGTAATATATGCTTATTTTTACGTCTGTATTTTGGTTTTAGTGCCGCTAAATTTATTGTTTTGTGTTCGAGATATTTCGGCGCACCAAGGATAGCAGTTTAGATTGTGACTTCTTTGAATTACTTCTGTTAAAACAGACTTCTAAAGAAACAACAGATTTTCGTGGTTCACAAGTCCACGGCTTCTTCGAGTTCGTCATAACAGGAGTCTACTCTAGCAGTATGAGAATTAGTGGTGAACAGAGGGCATTTTGGGGGTTAGAAAGAAAGTATTTCCGGTTTGCGCGTGCAGAAATATATAATGTTATTCCTAGTAATATTGCAACCAACCTTATTGCAACCCTTTCTTATTTACTTTCAAAATTGTCCCCCCCCCCCCCCCTACTGCCCCGAAGAACTAAATTCTGGGTGCGCTAATGATGAGAATAACGTTGTTCACTCATCAGTCGCTCTCGCAACGACTTTATTTTTGTGTAATGATTGCTTGGCTACTTATAGCGGAATAATTAACCACTTTTAATTATTGTCTTAAGGGCGTGTCTTCCCATAGATGGGCAGTTTTTTTCCGTCATAATTAACATCCCATTCAGTTTTCAGCACGCTGTTTTCTGCATAAATATTGTTTCATTACTTCACTCGTAGCGCGAAAAATGCGAAAGCTAGGGCGTCATTATGTGCACCGCGACAGCAATGATCCCAAAAGTGACTTGATATGACCGACTGCGCTTATTGCCTGATTTGGTAACTGCCTGGATGTGGCAAGCTTTCAGTGTTCGAGTTGGTCTCCGCTAATCGCGAGCTGCTCGTACCACGTGACACTTGCGGTCAACTGAATGAGCAGACGCGTGGGATCGCGCTAAGAAGGTTGCGACGCAAGATATAAAAAGCAAGAGTCATTCTTTCCTCTTTCTTTTTAGATGTATAGTGGTTAGGGGTTCATTCCCCTAGCCATATTGATGTACTAGGCCGCTGGTGCTGGTATCCGACAGTGTCTGCGAGCGATCGTTCGAAGGATTCCCAAAGTGCTCTGCGACAAGTTTGTAAAAAATAGTTTCATCTATAATGCGAAGTAGTAACGCGACAGTAGGTGCAATATAAGGCGGAGTAAGTCTCTCACTGCTTTGCGCGGTATCAGTGTGAGCAAACATTCGCAGGTGTTCTCAAACAGTCTTCTTTAGTAATCAAGTCCGAGTAGTCTTCGTTTGGGAAAGTGACGCTCCTTAGTGGTAGAGAAGTGGGGAGATACGCCTTTTCGTTGCAACTCTTGTATATCCTGCCTTTCACATACGGCTGGCTTAATTTAAAATCCGACATTTTGCTGCTGTTACGAGTGGACGTCACAGCGCAAGGCTGTTTTGAATTGCCTGGGTGCTTTGAAGGGTCGACGAAAGAAGTTGAAATTAAAACACACAGGCCATGGGTATCGTTGTGCAAAGTCTGATTGGCCTGTTCCGTGGACTGTGAATCGCAAGGCATTGAATCCTATCCTATGATACCTTTTTTCCGACTCTCCAATTTCTTCTCTAAAAAAAAAAAAAAAACTTTTCTTCATCAGCATTTTTTCGCATCAGCAACTCCCTTCTCTACACCTGCACACACAAACTTCTCACTTTACCTTTTCTAAACTCATATCTTTCTTCTTCCTGTTATGCTTAGTTTGTGCGGATTGGGGTGCCATCAGACATCAGTCTAACGCACATATGCAATGCTATCCCACGAAACTGCGTGGTCGACAGCGAGGAAGCTTCGCCGCCAGCTTTCGGCAACCGTAAAAGTGTGAGTTGGTAGACCTTCGGTGCCGACCAGGACTAAAGCGTGTAATTCCGCCAAACGCGTCTTGCGAACATGCTATATGTAGTACAGCAAACATTAAAGTCAAATGTACAAAGTTTCCCTTTTCAATGATATGGCATCTATACGCTGTCCTTTCGTATCACAAAAATGTTTTCCCAGTATGTCATGTGTCTCCTAAATGTTCGAATGGAACGACCACAATTATCATTGCGCTCCAAAGCGTAGCGTTTGCCAATCACAGCGCGTCAGCAAGCCATAGCAGTTGGCGGCTCGACTGCGCTCTCTAGGCGCTGTATTCTTTATTCCTCTCTGCTGCCCATCGGTGGCTGAGAGGTAAAACCTTTGAGGGGGCAATCTGTGATAAAATGCGCGAAACTTACTCCGCATAATTGTGCCCCAGCGAATGCGTTACAGTTTCGCATTATGGGCAAGGCTGCTTTTTCTGTTATTTCTTCACTCAAAGTAATTTGGTATTCATGCGATGGTCGCCAGTGTCCAACAACGCCAGCCGTGGATATCAAAATGACAAAGAGACTGAGCCCATAACAGCTATCACTGCAAAAGAAAATGCTTCAAACGTTCAACAAGCGAGACATTTGAAAAGGCAACAAACGCTTCTGAAACACATGTAAACTAAGCCGACGTATGACATATGCTGTACACACGGCTTCCAGTCAATCTCTATTTAATAACACGAAGCTGTGGAAGGTACTCTATCTAGCAGGTTCATTTGACAACACAAGGACTGTATAGCAGCAGAGGTTACACCGAACGAGTACACCAAAGTACGGCATAAAAGAAAATGTGTTATCAGGACAAAGACACGCAAGATCATGAACACGGGAATATTTGCTCCCGCACAGAGTCACGCAAACATTAGTCCGCTTGCACACGCATAGGTCCGCTCTAACTTCTCAGCTACTCTACCCAGTTATATCCGCAAGCTTGCACGCACACACAATGCTTACACACACACACGAACGCACGCACAATTCTACCCACGCAAATACGTACATAAGGAAGGCCCACGCACAAAACACGGTGATACGCCAAAGCAGAAAACAAATCGCATTGGCATCCACACTGCGGCTTCATTACGGAAGGTTCAGCGAGGTTTGCTGTCGCGACAGAACGCAATTCGCTTCCGGAACGCTCGGGCAGCTTGGTCGCAATACTTTCGTGAGCCGCACCGTTGGCCCGTCGCTCGAAACGAACATACCAGGCGTGTTTGGTCCGTAGGACCGCCTGGCCGAGAGATCCGGCCGTGCTCAAACAAGCTAGGGCACAGTAGGCCACGGCTGTTTGGAAACACCGCTGAATCTCAAGGACGTCGTTCGATTCTGCGGAAAATCGCCGCCACGGAACAAACTGTCTGCGGCTGTGTGACAGCCCAAAAGCGTTTAGCACTGATCTGGGGTAGCTTCGTGCTGCACTTGGGTGGACGACAACATGTACCTTTGATGAAGGTTTCTCCACCATGAGAATTTCAACAGAACATATTTTCTAACATTCGGAAGCTATCGAAAGGTACATTGTAGCAGTATTCCGAAGCGGTGACATGGTCGTACTGCAGCATTTGCTGAATGTGAAGTCATGGGTGGCTAGGTGCCCCACATGCTCCTCTGGGCGGCTGCCGAAAAAGTAAGTTAAGGATGTACGGAGAGTGTAGAAAGCCCAATCAGCCGAAGGAATCTGATAATGCGAAAGGGATACCTGGGGCACTGAATGAACCATTGAATCATTCGAATGCACACATTACGTCACGCGCCGCTGCCTGTGCGAAAGCTTTGAAAACGCACAAGACATTCAATTTTGTTATGACAAATAGCATTTTTAGGCCGCGAGGATTTGGTAAGCCTATGTCATATGAGACCGAGCTTGCATATGAGGTCACTTTATTTCTGAAGTTCAAACTCGCAAGGCAATCAATCTAAAATATATTGGTGCCTAATTGCTTTGTGTCGCAGGCAATGGTGAGTTGTTTGAGAATCTTAGTCGTAGGATTCTCAAACAGCTCACCGACAACAAAGGAGAGAAGAACAGATTAAAGACCAAACTGAGCAAAAAGAAACATGTAAACTATCAATCAAGTAAAAACCGAACAACAGCAAGGAACACCTAAGAAAAGGAGAATACAAGGCAGATATGCATGATTTCATCAGCCTGGCATAGCAATTGTGACCGCTTTATGGGCTGCTAGTTAGAAAAATAAACACACTCCAAAGAAACAGTAGTTTGCGTGGACGTCTATTCGATGAAAAATAGACTTTCTTGAAAACTATGGATAAAATAAAGCAGCTAATTATATTGGTTCGTTCGTGCACTTCAGATGCCATGCTTAGTTCTAGGAAATGGGAAAGCATCATATATAAAGAGACACTCTTTAATGGGTGATGGAGGTGTATGCCCGGGTGTATACGCCAAACATGCTAGTACTGATGACAAGAGTAATGCATGAAACAACAGAGTACATGTGTACACGTTCTATAGTACAAGTAACGAGCACTAGCCCACACGGTAACAGTCATCTATAATGTTTTCTTCGAGCCAGTGTTCCGTAGGCAGACTAAGAGCGACTTTAATTCCGTGCCAAATATACTACAATGTGCATGCAGGATTGAAGGAGAGCGTGTGCTTTAAGCTCACCTCGCCCGCGCGCTTTGATATCCCGCTCCAACAATTTTCGAGCAGTTGCGTAGCATTTGGTTGTTTTCAGCTTCCCCTAAAGAACGCTGTAGCGAAATATTATTTCTCAAGGATATCGTCGAGACAGAATTCGCAGAAGAGCCACTGTTGCGACACAGGGATAGTATTGTGATATTTATCCAGAGGCTCGAGATTCGAGAACTGTGTTCGAGATTTTCGCTTTCAAAGATAAGGAGTGGGATCATAATGAACTTAAATGATTGGTGCAGTAGAGAAAGCAAAAGAAGGTTGGTGAATTGGTCGCGTAAAAGTAGGGAAAGTGTGCACCACTCGCGCGCTATCTTGGAGGTGCTCTCAGCCGGATGCAAAGCTGGGAGAGCTAACAGGGCTCGTGGTTGCATATGCGCTGTCGTTTCGCACGCCTAGCGCTGGAGGCCGCGTATTAGGAAGTTTCGTAGACGCTTTGAAGGGAGTGGCAGCAGAAGCGTTCACTCCCCTCTGTTCGTCTTGTTCGTCGTACCAGCGTTGGGACAGCGAGTGTTCGCGGTCATCGAGTGCGATCTGTTCATCTCTAGCCTGTGTGCGCTTGACATCTTGCTTGCGAATTTGATAAGTAGGCGAATGTTCACTGCAAACTACGAAACTTACTTCGCATAGTTCTAAATCGTACAGTTGCCATGGCTATCAATGTCTTGCGTTTTGGATGAAACTAATTTTTTTTCCGTTGCACTGAATTGTTTTATTGATTATTGATTACAATTGTTTATAATGATGATGTGATGTAAAAAAGCTCATGAGCGCTCTGAGTAAGACGCGAATCGGGTGCCTCTGAGGAGCGAAGTCTGTTGCAATTTCTTACATTCTGTTTTCCAAGTCAAGCAACTACGCTGGATTTGGCACGAGGAAGCAATGTTCAGCGTCATTCGTCTTTTCCTTTGACGGAGGCTTGCTTCCCTAGCACGTGAAGAATACTGATATTGTCAGAAACAATTCATTCAAAGTTTTCTCACTGCATTCTGCACCTTTCAATTCTTATTTCTTATTATTTTACCACCTATCAATATGACTGCATAATTAGGAGCAGCGAAAGATACTGAAAAATACAATAACCATTGGTAAAAGAACGCCGTTCGTTATTATTTTGTAGATCGAACAATAATTTGTAAAACAAATGGACAGGAACGCAACCTCCGTATGACCATGTACTACCTTGTGTGAAAATTGTTTTTTTTTTCAAGCGATATTTTATTTGTTGAATAATCAAGATGGTTTTTCCGTCCGTGAAAAAAGTCTGCGAATACACGGAAAGTAGCTCGAGCGGCCAGTCGCGTAACAATTTGGCTTGTATTCGCGGGTTTCTTTCGCGCTCGGAAAAACGCTTTTATGTAGAACGTAGTGAGCAACAGAAAGTTGTATCGGGAGTTTTTCATGTTTCTGTACAATTTTCTATTTGACACTATTAATCTAATTAAATTATTGGAAAAGTGCGTAATTAATTAAGACTAATTATTTAATTAGGCGGAATGCACAAAAGTAAACTGAGTATCTCCAAGCGGCGGCAAACAACATAACCATGTCCAGCTACGTGGCATTTTCATATTTTTAAATTATTGTGCATGATAGTTGGGACACCCTGTACATCACACTAGCCCAATTGGAATTATTTTTATTTTCTAAGATAACAAATAGATCTGTTTTCCCGTTCGTTCCTTTATTAATGGTATGTTTAAGTTAGAGCTCACTTGATGCCACAATTACGATTTGCTTTACCACGATGGGATTCAAGGGAGCATCTACTGCTGCCGCTGTAATCGATGCGGTAGCTCCCTATTTCTCTGTCGCACTTTCCTCTGCTTTTCAGTCGACGCTATGACTCGAGCGCAGTACCCACGAAACTGTAGTTTTATTTTCGCATTTGATATTCTCCCCTTTAAATGACGCTTTCTCGATGCTCAGCGTACGCTGGCAAGCTCCTACGCTTCCATAAGGAGCGCGGAGGAGTATGATGGATCTACCACCGCATTTGCCGAACCTCCTCGACACGTCCGCAGTTGTGGTGAAGACCGCCAGTGATGTGCAGGAAAAGACTCCATATCGTAAAAAACAGCAAAAACACTTTTTTTTTAACTGTTGGTCTTAGCGCAGACAAGGAAAGATGGATGACTGGTAAGCACTCTTGGTAAATCATAAGTAAGACGACTTAGCATTTTAACACGAAAGTGTTTTATGCCGGGGTCCACCAAGACTTCACTGACGTATTTCCGTCACGGAAATACGTCACACGAACATACACGAACATAATACAAAGAAAGAAACCAGAAGAAAAAGTTCCACAAACATGCAAAATTTGGAAATCGAACCCACGACCTCTCGGTCCGCGACGATAGATCGCCGAGCGTTTAACCCATTGCGCCACAAACGCATTTGCAGAGAGCTACACAGACGCGCCTTATATATCTAACACTCCTCCGTGTACCCGCGCTCTTGCTCGGGGCGGTGCCGCCGCCTACGAGCAGAAAAGAGAAGTACTGCATTATGACACTAACGCGCACCGACAGTGAACGCTTCGGTGGTCTCAGCACTACGACGCCTCGATGCCAGCATTCGAAGGGACGCTGGCATCAAGAAGCACTACCAACGCCACCTAGATGGCGTTCACCGTACTCAGCACAGCGGAGCGTGGCCTCCGCAATTAGCTCTGAAAATGTTTCTGAAGTTGATCGCGGAGGCTGCAATTACGACGCGCTGTACGCGCTGATTTGACTCGGTGACGATTCAGTTACGTGCTTTGTCTTGCGCGTTGTATTAGTGTGTCAGTTACGTGCTTCGTCTTTCGCGTTGTGCTAGCGTGTGCAGCGTAGTGCAGCTTCCATATGCACGACGGTTGCTCATGGTCATCGACGTTGGTAGTCGTGATGGAGGAGACGTGCCACCAGGCGTCAGCGTGGGTGCATCAACGCCTAAGGGCGCTTTAGCCACAAAACACCAATAGACATTATATATCAATGTGCCATAAACATTACACTACTTCTGTGAAGACACGTTTCACTTTCGTGTTCTATACCGATTCCTATATAAGAGGGATCAACCACATTTTTTTGTACTGTCTTCGGACACTGCTCGCAGGAAGCAGTGACATGTTTTTTACTAGCACCATTAAAAAGCGAGAGCAGTAAGTGCGACAGAGTATGCGTCTGGTGCCAGCCAGAATAAAGAAGGAATTCAAGTTAAAGCACCATTGATGGGATACTTGAAAACAATGCACTATATCAGAGTTAACGCAGTAATTATACTTGAAGCTATTTCATTCTCTAGAAATTAATACAAGTGTAGCCAACTGGCGCTCGTATTTACTTTTATTAAATTATTATTACTGTTGGAACTTATTTCGCCCGCCTAGTAGACGGCAATTCGTCATCATCCCATCTGCTCCTCATGAGCTAGCGCACGTTCAAACACATGCGCCCGTTAGCTCTACCATTAAAACCAGTGTGCCGTTTGGATATTCCCTCTCTTTTTTGAACACGACAGCGAGGTAGCCGATGAACCCTGAGGTCCACCACAGCAACGACTGCAACATTGTGCCGTTTCAATGCATGCAATGCCGGTTTTGTAAAGTCATCTAAAAGGAACTGGAACTTGCTCAACAGTGATCAGGAGGAAGAGCTCACAGGTCAGATGCGCGGGAAATACCGCGCACGTTTTAGGTTTGTAGGAACGCCAGAGTGCCCGAGCCAATTTGCTTCGGTGCGAATTCGAGACCATTAAAAGGTTTCGGCTTCGTCGCTGCGCAGACACGAGAGAGGAGGAGCCAGAGGGCTACTCAGCAGCCAGGTCACCGGAAATGAGCGCAGTTTCCAAAGGGTGGCTGGAGGGAAGGTGGAGACCTCAATTGACCTGTTCTCTATTGGGCTGCGTGAATAGAACTGGCTGCTGTCCTGTGCACAATTATCGCCAGGTCAGCGCAAATCCGTCGCTCGCATCGGCGGCCACGGCGAAGGGAAAATATAGGCGAATGTGCTTTCGAGGCACACGTGCTGTGCACGCGTTGTTTCTTCTTCCTGTCGCTAGGAGGTCCCTAACCGTTCCGTCCAATCAAGGGTGGCTGGCTTAGAAGTGGGGTCGGTTTTCGGTCAAACAAAGGGAGCGCATGTTCCTCCCAGTGCCGATCGCTCATTTGCAATGCGGCTGTACGGTAAGAATACACATAGCCATTTGTGGTGGGTCAAGGAACTAGGGAAGCTGCTACTTTTCTATGTGAGCAGCTTTTTCTCTTCAATATGGTGACCGAGGATGCTAATTTTAGGTGCCATGGGATAGTGTTCATTCCCTGATGGCCCTTTTATGGGGGATCGGGAAAGGAAACTGGAGCATGTTCACCTGCTAACATCTGCCGGAAAGAAAATGTAGTGGATCTCTTTGCGAAACGCGAAAGTTCATCGTTGAGACTTGGATGCGCGATCATTAATGGGCGATTTCTTATCGCAGCTCAACGTCTGGGGATAATAGTCAATGTACCACGAAGATACACCCATTCCCGAATTATTCGTCGAGATTTCGGGCCTTATTAGCTCTGCTAAATGGACGTCGCAGAGCTAATGCTTTGACTGTAATGAAGATTCGCCCATATGGGAAATAAAGAATCACAGGCAAGTAATGCTCCCCCCCCCCCCCCCTCTTCCCTTGTACATGATTTTCCTAGTTCTAAATTTGACTTATTTTCGGCAAATACCTCATATTCTCTTTGAGTTCTAAAGGCAGCTTTGACATGCGGCAATTACTCATAATTTTCCCGCTGTTGTCATCATGTGCACCGTTGTCATTCTTTCCCCTTTTGATAGAATGGTATTGAAGCAGACAAATGTCATGTGAAGATGTAGACTTGCAGTGAATGAAAGTGGCCGAACAAAAATTTCGCTGTGGACAACGCTTTGAAAAGAAGACTTGTCTCCGTAAAGGCAGCAACTGCCCTTGTCAAAACAGTGGCTTCAGAGAGATCCCTGGTTCGCCCAATTTTATTCTGGTCAGAAGTATCTCCTTGTTGCCGAAAATCTCCACCTTCGCTCTATTGAAGTCTCCCGCTCTATTGCAATACAGAACTTCACAAACCAACAAAATTTTCGTTAGAGAACGTAGCCCTTTGCCAGCAGTCATGACAGTCTCCCGCTAGTTCATCATGTCAAGAATATTAATGAGCGCTTTTCAGTCTACTTTGCTTCCGTGTGCCGCTAGCTAGAATCCTAGCTTTTCATGCATATTTCAGTAGTCGGATATGGTTTTTCGCGGCATAATATTATGCTTATCACTATTGCTATTAACTCAATTTCCGGAACTTCCGCAGCTTTCTCTTCTCTTCCAGGCGCTTTGCTGTTTTCCGTGGAAGACGTTGCCTGGAACACACCGTCTGTTTCACACGCGCCGTAATATTTATTCTACATCGTTGCATTTGGGCTCGCTACCAGCAGGAAGAAAGAGAGCGGGGGGAGGAGGGGCATTGTTGAGGTGGAGGGAGAAGAAAGGGGAGGGTACCTGTTTCACTGCGGCAGCAGCGCCACCAATGTGTCGTCACCGGAATGTTAATGGGGTGCTCCTGCAGAAAGGGCGACCTATGGAATTCTCGTAGTTGTGGTAACAATGCGGAGCTCTAGAGCACACGCAGATAAATAAAGAAAGAAAGGAGCTAAAATAACATTAAACGCGTGAGCTGAATCTCGCAGATAGCGAAAGGCGCTGGAGAAACTAACGTCTGGGAAAGCGGAAGAAAGCGGCAAATGCCCAAAGAAAATTTCCCCTGCTTTCGTTGACAGCCTGTAAGCGCCAACGCAAAGTGGTAAAGAAAATAAATAAAGAAAAATTGATTCTCATGCATTCCTAGTTCCGAAAGGGCATATATGCGTAATAATCATGCAGCACTGTGAGACCAGAAGAAGTGTTAAAAAAAAACTCATTGCCATGCCAGAAACAAGTATTGCGCCGAAAATGCTGATTCGGAGCCCGGTTTTAGCCGCAACATAACCTGCTCATTTATGGTTATTCTATTTCACACAGCGCTCACGCAAAAATCTGCCTGGCTTTTCTTTCTCTCTCTCACCATATATGCATATATATATAAATGTAAGTTGCTGCATAATACTTTTTCCCCGTTCATGAATATTGGAAGCACAGGAACATCTGGGCTGTTTAAATTGAAGAATGACAACAGGCCTAACTACTTTTTGCATGCTTAATCAGACACTTTCTTTTTCCGTCTACGAGCAAGAAATTATGAAAGTACGCCTTCAATGCAAGCTTAAAACGAAGGCGCCTCAAGATGAAGCCATGTGTGCATGCTTGTGTGTGTGCGTGTGTGTGTGTGTGTTGGAGGACCTCAATCGTCTTTTTCAGACGAATGTATAGCTTTGCTGTTACTATTTATTACGAATAAATATTCTAAATTGTTAAACTTGTTTGTGGTGGAGCCCCAAAGTCTTAACGAATAAGTCAAAGGGCTCGTAATTCTCAGACATGTTAGCGTCGTAGACAGACACATTGTTTTTTTACTAAATTAAGTGTAACACTGTGAATTCAAAAGCAGTGCCCCCCCCCCCCCCCAAAAAAAAAAAAAAATCTGAATACGACCTGCGCTTTTCCAATTCCTGGACAAAAACATCATAGCAAATGACCAATGGCTTTCTACTTCTTTCGCTTCTCGAGTGGAACTGAATTACCCTTTTTACGGCAACAATATTCTGCACACAACTGCAGTCGAAGACTGCTCAGACGTGTGGTCTTTATTCGCCGGTATCTACGCCTTCTGAACAACAATTGCCGCACACAGCGCTTGCTCACGCGCGCGCTCACACACACTCGAGCTCTAGGATACACAGACATCCAAGGTATAGACCAAGATAGACAAAAGATTGACGTTCCTATCAGGTAGAAGCATCTCTTCGAGGTTATCCCGAGCGTGAACGTTGCCGGCGTCGTCGTCGTCTCTATCTGTCTCTCTTCTATTTCTTTTGCTTTCTTTCTTTCTTTGCCTTTGTTGCCGGCGCTGCGTCGGTCGTTTCGACGAGGTCGACGTGCGCGCGCCTCGTTGGAAGATCACCCCGACGGCGCGCTTCGTGACTGCACGTTCGCGGCGCAAGCGCAAGCCCAAAAGCGCCCGAGCAAAATGAAGGACCCACAGCGGGAAGCACGAGAAAGAGAGCGGCCCAGCCCGCTTTACGTGGGGATGCATCTTCGATTTCAAGTAATCTCCCCGCCCGCCACCGCCGCCGCCGAACGACGGGGCCAGGTTCCAGTCCACGCAGCAGCAAAGGCTGGCAAAGGGCCATGCGCCGTTGCTAGGGCGCGATCTCCTCTTCAGCCCCGCACTCCGCTTCATCTCCTGAAACGACGACGCCACGCTATGACGTAGATGAGTCACGTCGTAGACCTAGACGGCGACATTAGGACGCATCAGCAGGCACGGCCATGAGCTGTCGCGCACGACACAGTGACGCGCACGTTGGCTGCCACAGAATTTAGAGAAGAAGAAAATAACGATAAGAAGAATATTCTCACGTAGAGTATGAAGTTAAGGGCCGCAGAACCTTTGTTCATAGAGAGATGAAAGCGTGAGGACGCTCTATGCATATAGAAAAAAAATGCAACCCCCCCTCCTTTTTTTTTTTTGTAGTCGCGTTGGTTGTGTCGGTATTTGCTAGTAGGAAGTAATTTGTAAATTCTTATTTTTATATTCTCTTCAGTTACTGCACACTCACACTTATTTTAACTTTGACGGAGACTCCCTCTGGGGTGCAGGTTAAATGAAGTCGTATGTTTCGGCCATAACAACAAGAACAACCCATTTTTTTAACGAAGCGAATGATTTCGGCGATATGGCATCGGCGACTACTGAGAAGCTAGTTTTTCTAGCGTGGTTCAGGGGAAGTTAGATGAGCTTGACAGCTCGTTATATCTTCTAATTCCTGCTTGTTCTGGTGTAATTCTTCTTTCTTGTTCTTCGCCTTATCTTGTGCGCACCTTCTTGTGTACTGTTTGAATTATTCAATGCTTTCCCTTTATCTCTCTAGTAACTCATAAAGCAATTTCTAGCACGCGAGACAGAATATTGAACATTAAGCTATGTTTAGAATAAAGTTTGTTTAGAATAAAGCTATGTTTAACTTATCTTGAAGGAAAAAAAAAAGAACTGTCCGGAGGGAAAGCGAATATGTGCTACGAGATGAAAAATTGGACTTATTTTGGGCCTGCAACGACTGAATCCCACCGTTGCCTCACATGAGGACAAAGCATACAAATTTTATGCAGCGCACATGATGTAACCTTATTCCTAATATGTGCTTACCCGATAGACGAAGTTTCATTCGCGCTAAGACCAATCAACTTGCCCAGACAATGAGCAAACACAGGAATATTATTGTTGACACTTTCCTACACAGCTCTACGCTTGTGTTATGCGAATAAACGTAGTAGGAACGCTAAACAAACAGCTAGGAATTTCACTGCAAACTTTACGCTCTGATCGACTTATCGCTTCTTTTTCTCTTTTTTTATACATCCTTTTTAAAAGATCCGTGAGAGATAGTGCTCTACCTCTTTTCCCAGACAGTCGTGATAAATAACAATGCGCAGACAGCAAATTAAAATTGTTTCCTCATTAAGTTTTAACATTCACTGAAGACACATGTACAAATCGCGAAGATGAGGTCGAATAGTTGTAAAGTCAGGTATAGTTAGCTGAAATCCTAAGCCTAGCGCCTCATCGAAATACGCTTCCCCAAAATGTAGTAAATATGCACCGGCGTCACATTTAATAATATCATTGCAAACTGCTAGAGGCAGGCTTTTCGGGAAAATGTTAACCGGAACGCCAATGTACTCGCAAAAAAAAAAAAAAATGGGGCGTCCCCTATGGTTTCGGCTAGAGGAGCTCCCCGCGTGGATCTCCAACGCCTGAATAAAGTTCTTGACTACTGATCGTTCATGATAGTAGTCTGCTGGGCCAGTTGGTAGAACATATCGCAAAGGTATGAGCGGTTCAACGGCAGGGGTGACGAAAGACTTGACCGGACGGACCTCTCGCCGGTCCTGTCAAGTCTTTCTTCACCCTGCCATTAAACCGCTCACACGATTACGATATTTTTTTACCCTTTTCATAGAGGGAATTCTGAAATCAATTTGTTCGGCAAAAGGTAGCTTTCAATGCATTGAAATATATATGACACTGTGAACATCCTATTGTATTTCATATTTTCGATTTCAATTATTTCCATATTGTGAACATGACTTATATTGCAAGTGTTTTTATCCTATGCGATTTGTTGCGAAATGTATGCGATGTGTTCATGCTGCAATGTTACCCTGTAACGAGAGGCGGGACCTCAGTCAAGACCAAGCACCACTGTTAGTCACGTCCCCTCCTTTTTCAGAAGGGAAATTAACTTTTATTGACTGAGTGATTGATTGATTTTGCAGCACAACCTAAGAAAGGATATCTCGAAAGTGGTTATATTCATAAGAATGCTGCTAAGCAGCCGTGAACTATACCACATTGCTTCAATATCCCATTTTCAACATTTATCCCAAAGTGAATAATTAAAATTGAAATATTTTACATGGACGCAGGGCAAATTGTCACACAAGTAATGCTCGCCTTTACGATCGTTCTAGATCTAAAGGCCGAATTGCGTCATATGCTCCCTACTGTCATTGAAAAATATTCGAATTAAAACAAAGCACACCGACCTGTTCCTGTTACGTATATACTGATGCAAAAATCTTGACAATGTGGCATTTTCTTTTAAAAGGTTCTTTCACTAGACAAAAAGAAAAAAAAATGAGCGGCAGGGGCTTCACAGATACTGATTCACTGATTAATGTTTTATGTTTGAGATGGCTGTTCGGCCTAATACGAGGAAGGGAAAATTGGAAACAAAAAAAAATCACTGACGATTACGATACTCCCTAATGCGAAATTTGAGCGCAGCTCTATACGTGTTTTCATTGCGCGCCATTTTAACGCGACAGTGTTAAGAGCCTCGTGTCGCAGAAAATCTGGCGTCGTCTTGGACGCGGACGCGCCGGCGTCGTTGGCGGAAATATACATCCAGAACTACCCCGACCGCGCAGGCCCTCCGATTGGCGCAAGGCGTTAGTAAACATAATTGAATTTCTCAAAGTAAAATTCGTTAGAAGAATTGTAAAGCACGACTTAACCACAACCTACAGACGTGATAGCGTTGGATTGTAATTTGAATACACGAGAAAACATAATTCTCTTACGCCGAAACTCTAACACAAACCCATTCTCCAGCATTTCTACCACTCATACAGCGGCGTGGCGCGGTTTTTTTCTTAGAGAAACACCATCCAGATGGCGCTCGCCTCCTCGGCACCCGCGCGCAGAGGCGAAGTTGGTCAAAAAAGCTGCAGTTGCCGGGAAGCCAGATAAGCAGCCAGGGATCTTTGAATGCTATCGCGTTTCACTCTTAAAGGCGAAGCCTAAGCGTCCTCCAAATTTTGGCTGGCGTGGACAATATATCTCGTGCGGCACGTTGCAAAGTGGCAAGCAGAGAGAAGTGTGCCGTGACTGCCTCGCTAAACTGGAGATCGCGAGAGCCAGCGCGGGGGTGGCACGTGGGCGTGATTCACAGCAGCCGATTCCGTCAAATCTACCAGACAACGCACGCTGCACTACGTTTTTCTTCTCACGCTTTCGCCACACCTTCCTCCGCTTTCCGCCTCATGGTTCCACGGCACCCTCCTCTGTCACACACACACACACACACACACACACACACACACACACACACACACACACACACACACACACACACACATATATATATATATATATATATATATATATATATATATATATATATTGTCACGTAGTAGTGACTGTGAAGAAAACAGTCGTAAAATTGTGTATGAAGGAAGGGATTGTTTATTGGGCGAACCTGTGCCCACAAATGCAAGCTACACTCAAAGCACAACGATAGCGGCGAACACAGTCGGCGGTCATCGAAAATCTGATAAGCGGCGAAACGCGTCGGCTTTTATACATGAGTCATCGAAGGGTCCAGATTAATCCCTGGTACCCGCGTGTCTTCCAGAAAGTTCTAGACAATTCGCGTCGCTCATACAATCAGATTACATGAGCGTCGTTGACAAGAGACAACGGATAGAAGCATCAATAACGTTCGAGAAACTTCCGATACATGCAGGCGCGTCCTTTGCCTAGCGATAACATTTAACATGTGGTAGCCGGTGAAAATCGGTCACCGGTGAAAGATAAACATGTATACGTGTCAATACCCTTCCCTAAAAAAAGCATCGTCCTGATGCTACAAACACGAAAGCGAAAACAAAACCACGCGTACAGAGAAAAAAAAAACACAATTACAAAGCAACAAAGCATCTAAGTTTGTCAGCGGGCGTAGAAAGGCTTAAGACGCACCACGTGGATGACTTCAGGTCGTGTCCGGCGCCGCTGTGATTGCGAAATGGCGTCTGGCACGACCTCATAGTCCAGTGCGCCTATACGTCGGATGATCTTACATGGTCCGAAATAGCGACGTAACAGTTTCTCGCTAAGTCCTCGTCGTCGTATCGGAGTCGAGACCCAAACACGGTCGCCAGGCTGGTACTCGACGTAGCGTCGTCGAAGATTGTAGTGTCGGCTGTCGGTCCCCTGCTGGTTCTTGATGCGCAGGTGGGCGTGCTGTCGACCTTCTTCGGCACTCTGCAAATATAGGTGGCAACGTAGAGATTTTCTTCGTCGGTGACGTCCGGTAGCATGGAGTCAAGCGTCGTTGCCTGGGTTCCTTCCGTAGACCAGGTTGAATGGCGCCATGTGCGTCGTTTCTTGCACGGCTGTGTTGCATGCGAAGGTAACGTACGGAAGAATGGCATCCCACGTCTTGTGTTAATTCGACGTCGACGTACATTGCCAGCATGTCGGCGATGGTCTTATTTAGGCACTCGGTGAGGCCATTCGTCTGCGGCTGGTAGGTGGTGGTCCGGCGATGGCTTGTCTGGCTGTATTGCAGGATGGCTTGAGTTAGTTCTGCAGTAAATCCGTACCTCTGTCGGGGATGAGGACTTCTGGGGCACCGTGACGCAGGAGGATGTTCTCAACGAAGAATCGGGCTACCTCGGTGGCACTGCCTTTGGGCATGGGTTTTGTTTCGGCGTAGCGGGTGAGGTAGTCCGTAACTACGACGATCCATTTATTCCCCGACGTCGACGTCGGAAAATGCCCCAGTAAGTCCATCCAGATCTGCTGGAACGGTTGGCGAGGTAGCTCCATCGGCTGTAGAAGTCCGGCTGGCCTTGACGGCGGTGTTTTGCGTCGCTGACAGTCTCGACATGTCCTTACGTAATGGGCGACGTCGGCAGAGAGGAGAGGCCAGTAGTATTTTTCTTGTATCCTCGCGAGCGTGCGGGAAAAACCGAGGTGTCCAGCCGTTGGGTCGTCATGGAGAGCTTGCAGAACCTCTGGACGCAATGCTTAGGGTACCACGAGCAGGTAGTTGGCTCGAAGAGGCGAGAAGTTCTTCTTTAGGAGAATGTCGTTTTGCAAGAAAAACGACGCCAATCCTCGCCTGAACACCTTCGACACAATGACAGTCTTGCCTTCCAGGTAGTCTACAAGGCTCCTTAGTTCCGGGTCGGCTCGCTGTTGTTCGGCGAATTCATCGGCATTGATGGGTCGCAAGAAAATGTCGTCATCCTGGTCGTCCTGTGGTGGTGGTTCGACGGCGGCGCGAGACAAGCAGTCGGCGTCAGAGTGCTTTCGCCTGGACTTGTAAACGACGGTGATGTCGAATGCTTGAAGTCTCAGACTCCATCGTGCGAGGTGACCTGAAGGATCCTTCAAGTTAGCTAGCCAACACAAGGCGCGGTGATCGCTCACAAATTTGAAGGGCCTGCCATAGAGGTAGGGGCGAAACTTTGATCTAGCCCAGATGATGGCGAGGCACTCCTTTTCTGTTATGGAAAAGCAAGAGTGATGCTCACGAACTTCAGCCACGAATACAAGCACATTAACAAAGGCACCAAGGTCGACCAATCAACGAAAGAGTACAAGCCAGCAGTGCTTTCGCCTTCACGGATTCTAGTGCACCTGCAACGATGACTGTAGTACCTGAACGAACTTTCGACGTCACTCAGAACCTTCCCAATAATAAGAAAGTTCGAGACAATTCGCGTCGCTCATACAATGAGATTTCATGAGCGTCGGTGACAAGAGACAATGGATAGAAGCATCAATAATGTTCGAGAAACTTCCGATACATGCAGGCGCGTCCTTTGCCTAGCGATAACGTTTAACATTTGTTAGCCGGTGAAAAGCGGTCACTGGTGCAAGATCAACATGTATACGTGTTAATATATATTGTCCGCCCGGCGTGGGAGCGCCGTCCCGGTTCTTCCTAGGTAGAAGAGGACTGGTAGCGTTTCAGGCGGCTGACATGAACGATGTCATGGGAAGTCTGGAGGGAGCGAGTAGTAGGTGTGACCGGAGAGATCTCGTAGGTCACGTCGGTCACCTGGCGAAGGACCCGATAAGGACTGGAGTAGCGAGACATTAGTTTTTCAGAGAGGCCGACGCGGCGGGTCGGAGACCATAGAAGGACAAGATCCCCGGGAGCATAGTCCGCGTCACGGTGACGACTGTCATAAATGCTTTTCTGTTTGATCTGGGAAGCACAAAGGCGATGGTGAGCAACTTGGCGTGCTTCTTCGGCTCGGGCAATGACGTCGCGGGCATACTCAGACACGGGCTCTTGAGGGGTAGGCAGTATTGTGTCAAAAGGCAATACGGGATCGCGGCCGTACAACAAATAAAATGGCGAGTAACCGGCAGTGTCGTGGCGCGAGGAATTGTACGCGAATGTGACAAAAGGGAGAGCGGTATCCCAGTCACGATGGTCATCAGACACATACATGGAGAGCATGTCCGTTATTGTTCGATTAAGCCGCTCAGTAAGACCGTTCGTCTGCGGATGGTATGCAGTAGTAAGTTTGTGTTTGGTAGAACAGGAGCGGAGCAAGTCGGCCACAACTGTAGAGAGGAAGTAGCGACCCCGGTCGGTAAGAAGTTGACGAGGAGCGCCGTGGTGAAGAATGATGTCGTGCAACAGGAAGTCGGCTACGTCTGTTGCGCAGGAGGTTGGGAGGGCTCTGGTGATCGCAAACCGAGTTGTATAATCAGTTGCGACGGCAATCCACTTATTGCCGGAGGTAGATGTGGGGAAAGGTCCCAGGAGGTCTACACCAACGCGAGAGAAGGGGTCGGCAGGAATGTCAAGAGGTTGGAGTCGACCAGCAGGGAGCGCAGACGGCTTCTTCCGGCGCTGACATAGCTCACACGAAGCGACGTAGTGGCGGACAGATCGGTACAGACCAGGCCAAAAGAATCGTCGCCGGACACGGTCGTACGTACGAGATTCCCCAAGGTGACCAGAAGTTGGTACATCGTGCAGCTGGGACAGAACAGTGGTACGAAGATGCCGGGGAATGACAAGCAGCATCTCAGGTCCGCTAGGGTGCATGCTGCGCCGATGTAGAATGCGGTCCTGGAGTACGAACAAGCGAAGGGAGGGATCGCTTGACCCAGATGTGAGCTTGTCCATGATACCACGTATGGTTGGATCTCGGCGCTGTTCGGTAGCGAGGTCAGCAAAAGCAGATAGCGAAAATACAGAAGCATCGGTCGCAGGAGCATCAGGAGGGTCGACTGGATGGCGGGACAAGCAGTCAGCATCTTGGTGTAAACGGCCGGACTTGTAGGCAACTGTGTACGAGTATTCCTGTAAGCGTAGCGCCCAGCGCCCTAGGCGACCGGTAGGGTCTTTCAGCGACGAAAGCCAGCAGAGTGCATGGTGGTCTGTGGTGACCTTAAATGGGTGACCATATAGATAAGGGCGAAATTTCGCCACTGCCCAGACAAGCGCAAGGCACTCACGTTCAGTGATGGAATAATTACGCTCAGCGTGAGAAAGCAGACGGCTGGCGTATGCAATCACGCGGTCGTGACCTCGCTGATGTTGGCATAAAATGGCACCGATTCCATGACCACTGGCATCAGTGCGGACTTCTGTAGGAGCAGACGGGTCGAAGTGCGCCAGGATGGGTGGAGACGTCAGGAGGGAGATAAGCTTCGAGAAGGCGGTTGCCTGCGCAGGGCCCCAGAAAAATGAAACATCTGCCTTCAGAAGAGCAGTAAGAGGACGGGCGACTTCCGCAAAATTGTGCACGAAGCGGCGGAAGTATGAGCACAGACCCACGAAGCTCCGGACATCTTTAGTACAGGTTGGGACAGGAAAGTTCTGTACGGCACTAACTTTGTCCGGGTCTGGGCGCACACCAGATGAGTCAACAAGATGACCGAGGATAGCAATTTGGCGGCGGCCGAAGTGGCATTTAGATGAGTTAAGTTGAAGGCCAGCAGTGCGAAAAGCAGAAAGAACGAGCGAGAGGCGCTCCAGGTGCGAGGCAAATGTAGGAGCAAAAACGATGACGTCGTCTAAGTAGCAAAGACAGATGGACCACTTCAGGCCATGCAGGAGTGTGTCCATCATGCGTTCAAATGTAGCTGGAGCATTACATAAGCCGAACGGCATGACTTTGAACTGGTATAAGCCGTCGGGCGTTATAAAGGCAGTCTTCTCGCGGTCCAAGTCGTCGACGGCAATCTGCCAGTAGCCGGAACGAAGGTCGATGGAAGAAAAGTACTTCGCACCGTGGAGGCAGTCGAGGGTGTCATCAATGCGTGGTAGAGGATAAACGTCTTTCTTTGTGATCTTATTAAGGTGCCGGTAATCCACGCAGAAGCGCCAGGTGTCGTCCTTCTTTTTAACTAGAACGACAGGGGACGCCCAAGGACTGGATGACGGTTCGACGATACCTCGAGAGAGCATCTTTTCGACCTCCGTGTGAATGACTTTGCGTTCATGCAAAGACACGCGGTATGGTCGCCTGTGAATAGGGTGTGCGTCACCGGTGTCAATACGGTGTGTCGTCAGAGAGGTCTGGCCTAAAGGGCGACCATGCAGGTCAAAAATGTCGCTGAACGAGGCAAGCAGATGGCGTAGCTGGTCGGCGTGGTGTGGCGGAAGATCGGGAGCAATCATGTTTGTTAACTCCGGATAGACAGCCGGCAAAGAAGATGCAGAGTCAAGGGTAGACGACGTAATATCAGCAGTCAAGGCTGATAACTGGGAATCTTGGGAGGAGGACAGCGTACCCAAGGCTATGCCTTGCGGGAGGACGTGGTCCCCAATGCCGAAGTTTACGAGAGGAAGGCAGGTGGAGTTGTTGGTGATAGTGACGACGGTGTGCGGAAGAGCAACGTGATGGGTAAGGAGAACGGCCGTGAGAGGAGAAACAATATAGTCACCGTCAGGCACAGGTGGATCGGGGGAGAGGAGGACGCAGGTCATGGCTTGTGGGGGGAGTCGAATGTGCTCAGCTGAGCACAGTCTGCTGGGAACTTCCTCGGGTGGGTCAGGGCAAGGCAAATCGAGTTGAACAAGTCCAGCGGAGCAGTCGATAAGTGCGGAGTGAGCGGATAGAAAATCAAGGCCTAGAATAACGTCATGGGGGCACTCTCGAATAACAGTAAATAATACAGATGTTTGGCGGCCAGCGACGCCCACACGAGCGGCACACATTCCTATTGTGGCCAGTGTTCTTCCATCAGCGACTCGCACAACACAGGACGCCGCAGGTGTCAGGACTTTAGTGAGCCGTCGACGAAGCTGGTCACTCATCACAGAGATGTGCGCACCGGTATCAAGCAGAGCAGTAACAGGGACACCATCCACATACACATCAAGTAAATTCCTATCCGTCGGTAAGGTCAGTAGAGGTATTGCAGTCCGGGTCGATCTAGCAGCGTCACCCCTCGGAACCCGTCAGTTTCCCGTAGAGCGCCGGTACATGGGGGACGGAGAACGGCGAATAGTGGGTGAGCGAGACAGGGGACGTCGTGGTGATGGTGAACGACTCTGCCGTGTAGATGCGGACGCCTGAGTAGAGTAGTATGGCTCTGTGGAATCTTCCGGTGGCGGTCGAGTACCGGGTGAGCGGCGGTAAGGCGGAGACGCAGACCGATATTGCGATGACGTCCAGGTATTGCGGCAGTGACGGGAAATGTGGCCAACGCGTCGGCAGTTGAAGCAAATCGGCCTGTCATCGGATGTTCGCCATTCAGCTGGGTTGCGAAAAGGCCGAGAGGGGTACTGGCGTCACGAAGCAGGGATCGTAGGGAAGGCGTAGGTATCCGATCGGTTGACGGAACAGACAGAGTGAATGCCAAGGTTCGCCAACTCTTCGCGTACGACAGACTGCACAAGGGAAATTGTCGGTCGAGAATCGGTAGCAGAGGTCTAGAAGCCAACCGGTGCCGCGGCTTCAATCTCTCGCCGAACGACACGAACGAGGCTCTCGGACGTTGGCGGCTGAAGCGGAGAGTGAAGATCCTCGCACGACGACGTAGCAGCTGTGTTTGGAAGACGCGTGAATTGGTGCGCGATGCGACGACTTTTTGCTTCTTCGAAGCGTCGACAATCATTAATGACGTCGTCGATGGTGGAAAAATTCTTATATACGAGCAGATGAAAAGCGTCGTCCGCTATGCCCTTCAGTACATGGTTCACTTTGTCTTCTTCCGACATCCGCTCGTCAACCTTGCGGCAAAGGGCGAGAACATCCTGGATGTATGTCAGGTATGATTCGGTCGACGTCTGGACGCGAGACCCAAGCTCCTTTTGCGCAGCTCGCTGACGGCCAACAGGCTTGCCGAATAACTCGCGGAGCTTTTGCTTGCATTGCTCCCAGCTAGTCAATTCTTCATCGTGGTTTCTAAACCAGACCCGTGCCGTGCCTTGCAGGTAGAAAATTATGTTTGCCAGCATAACAGTTGGATCCCACTTGTTATGGGCGCTGACAAGCTCGTACATGTAGAGCCACTCATCGACGTCAAGGTTGTCGGTCCCGGAAAACGTGCCTGGGTCGCGGGGCTGGGACAAGATGACTGTCGGCGTTGGGGTAGCGGTTGCTCCTGTCGGCATGGTGGCTGTCCCTGCACCGGCTCCAGCGCTCGTCATATTGTTAGTGGCCAGGCTACGTCCGCTGCGGAGCTCCGTAGTGCACAGTAGTACCCAGCACCTCCACCAAATATGTGACGGAGGGAAGAAGCAAGACGGGAAACATATTTACAATATTTACACGATTGACAATGATTGACAGAACCAGTCAGTCACTGAAGCGTCGTCTTCTTCAGCCCCCAGCTCGCGTTCCTCTTCCTCGTCAAGTAGCAATATTGTGCAGAGCCGTGTAACAATATATATATATATATATATATATATATATATATATATATATATATATATATATATATATATGGCATACATGTATCTCCATTTTAATGCTTCCAATACTATTTGTGACACTATACTAAATTGTCTGAAGTCCCTGTCATGCATTATTCTGGTATAAATGTACACTTTCCTCTTTGTAATGGATCACTTGCTGGCCTAATCGGCTTTATATCCAAGTTATTTTTCAATCATGTTTTGTATTCATTGATAGGAACGCAACGAAAAATTTTATTATTATTATTATAATTATTATTACTAGTACTACTACTACTACTACTACTACTACTACTACTACTACTACTACTACTACTGCTACTACTACTACTACTACTACTACTACTACTACTACTACTACTACTACTACTACTACTACTACTACTACTACTACTACTCTTATTTCATTATTTCTGAAAGTGCCCAAGAACAGCTTTACGCTTTAGTATTGGCGCATGTGTGTTAAACAAAAGAACGGAAAACAAAACATAAAACCTGAAAGATGAGCGGCAAAAGATTCTGATAATTATAAAGGATTAGAACATATGCTGAAAAGCAGAAAGGATGCCTCGAGTTGGTTTCCATCCTGATGAAAAAAAGCAGAGGCAATGTATAGTAAGCTTATACTGAGAACCTTAAGCAATGAGCGCATAGTCACTTATTGTTTAAAAGTTATTTACCTTTTTCAGCAGTCCCACGCATCAAGGCGTCACGTAAATAATTTGATGAATGGGGCTAAATATTTTGCTAAACTGAGAAATACCACAAGGAGCGTCATCAACGTGCGCTGCTTGTGCACAGTGATAAATTTCACGTTTGCAGCTATTTGGTAATCGAGAAAAAAGGATAATTTGTATTTCGATAAGACAGCAATAAAGACGCCTCGAACATAAATATAAAGTGCAACAATAAATCGCCGAAACGATGGTGATCAACACTTTTGATGTCTTTCTTTAAAGTGTGTCAAACGCAGCTGCTTGATTGATGAAGGAACGATAACAGGGCACCAAGAAATGAAAGATATTGCGAGCACGAAAAAAAAAAAACATTAAAGCGTTAAAGTTGACTGGAAAAAGTTTCTTACTTCAGCCGAACAGCTCTTGTTTGGTCGCACTCTGACTCTGACAGTGATTACACCAAACTAGCCAGGACGGTGTTCTGAAGCTGGCAGCTTTACCGCTAGCGGTTTCCGGTTGGATCTAAAAGCGAACGCTTTAGATCTTCTAGCAGTAAACAGAAATTTTGCTTTGATAAATGAAGCTGTATTTTCAGTCGGCAAAGTGGATTCGTCGGCCAGTTCCGTAAATGTCTCGAACCAGAAAAGAGTATGCGACAAACCGCCTGGTTCACATCATGATCACTTAAAATAGGTTTGCAGCACAGCATAATATGATCACATAAAGGCTTTGGAGACAATACCGCGTAACTCTATTTTATGTATATCATAGGGTTGAACATCTACGGTCAAATGCATCTAAGGTTTCATGCAGTGTTCAGACACAAGGCGTTTAGTCACATTTAGGAGTACACATGTTTATCTTTTTGATACACCTTCACATTTTTTTTTTAAATTTTGAGTTTAAAAGAAATTTCCTTCAAATATTCACAGCTTGTTGGTTACCATCTCGTTTTTGAGCGGGCCTTGCCTTTCTGTGTACTGTTCGTCTAAGCGAAAAAGCGTAACTGGCATCATTCATGATTCCAGCATCTCACAAACACATATCTAACAGGTGGTGTCTAAATCCATGCCTCAGCTATGGTTGCCCCCTCTAAATAAGAGAAACAGATATCAAAGGCTATGCCTTCGTGGGGTGAACGCGCCGAAGTCACTGCGGTGCCGGAAACATGTGGTGGCCGCCATGTTTCGACACCATCTATTAAAACAACAATTGGCTGAATTTTTAACCGATGGAGGACACTTTGGCTCAATGGTAGTAAAGAGGAAAGCTATTTGGAAAAGAAATATCGTGAAAACACGCAATAACTGAGTCGACAGCTTTTACGCACACTTGCATTGCAGGTCTATTCCCTGTACGTAAGTAAATAAATAGTAAAGCCATAGTGAAGTCCACACCTATGGATGCAGCAAAGCTCCACTAAGGCTTTTGCAATTTCAATCAGTGCTGATGCTGTGTACTTTTGATTATGCTGCATATGCAATGCACAATGTGCTCCAGCTCAATAAAGAAATTGGCAATATCGCCCGAAATGGGAAGCATTGACAGTGATAACGAAGTTGCTCCACGATCGGTGTTCATCTATACACGGGTGCGACATGTTGGAGGGATGCCGCAAGCAAGGAAACTGCCACTGGGCAAAAGGACCAGCGACCTGATAGCCTCCAGGCGACTCATAACACTGGCGGGATGACATTGGTGCGCCGCCAGTGTCATTGCAGGCGTCGCACTTAGAACATGCACGAATGCAGATGACTGGCAACCATCGGCGATAATCAGTGCCCAGTGAAATATCAGATAACATTTCTTTGACGTTTACTGCCCGTTCGGCTCAGATCAGTGCATACACACAGCGGCTCAACAGGAACACTAGTTTGCATATAATGTGTGTGCACACAATGCTTTGCCAGCAGCGGAAGGCAGAACGCTGTCGTGGCTCCACCACCAAGCCGGTCGAGCGGAGTGCTCACGGCGTGTCCACTTCTTTGCGTTGTTTTCTTTTTTGCAGCCAAACGTATTCCGCACACTGGAGAGACTCGAACGCTCTGCGCGCGAGCCGCGCATGCGCCGTGGATATCAGAACAGCACGACGGTGCCGCCGATGACAGGAATGTGTCTCTAGCATGCAGATAATTGCTATCACAGTATCAAGGAGACGGAAGTACTTGGCGCCTGACAAAAACTCACACCAGTGCCGTCAGGAATGTCTGTAAAGCGTGCTTTGCCACCTTGTAACTTATTTTGCGGCAGAACAGTCTGCACAGGTCATCGGTGCCAAAACAAATGAGACAACCGGCTATGGGAAGCATGACCGTAATATAGCTTGCAGCGGAGGAGACGGACGGAGAGGAATGAAAACCCTATTTTGAACATAATTAAAGAATAAAATTAGATAACAACAAAGAAGACCGAGGAGCTACTGAAAAATAAAAGCATAAAGAGGCAGCATTGCACGAAACTGCTTTGCAAATGTTAGCTAATGAGGAGATACAAATGTAATGTATAACTCACCAAGTTTAGGCACTCAACCGCATCAAACTAGCACATGACAGAAAAAAAAATATTTCTGCGCTGTGTTGTGAACATTTAAAACTAGTTACCGCAGTTATTTGTACTTTTGAACGCCAAAAAGCTACATCTGGACAATTAGGGCGTCCATAGTACAAGCAGCGCCTCGTATATTTTTTCAATGCCAGCGAGATGCGGCCGATCCAACGGTTCACCACCCTCTCCGATTACCCTTTCGTACTCTCTGTCGTCAGCTAGCGCTCGCGCCTGCTTTACGGTCGTGAGTACCCTCAGGGTGGCGCCTCACGACGGAAGTCGGAGGAAGTAATCCTGACAGACGCGTGAAGGGTCTACCGCATCTCCTCCGGAACAGCAGCGGCGCGCGCTCAGACGCATGCGTGACGCAAGCAATCATACCCTCTGGGTAGCGTCACATCGCGGCAACTCACTGAACTAAGGCGGACCAACGGTTCCCATTACGGAGCGGGCGATTGCACTGGCATTGAAAAAAATAGAGGGAGCGCTGGTACAGGGGTCGTAATTACTTTCCTTCGCTTCACGTTCTTGAACATGCGCTACCATCTACGAACGTGCATGAACTTTCACATGCTGCTCCCAAAGGAATGCTGTCTGTGTAACGAAATCGAACAAATGGTAGAATGTTATCACCGCCGAGGAGCCGTGGTATGTAAGCCATCAATAAAGATCCAGAGATAAATGTGAGCAGTAAATTAGTGGAAAGGTGGTCATCAATAATATAAACCAAAGAAAAAGGAAGAATGTCAACTACATTTAGGATAAAAGTCATTATGTGTATTTCGCATGAACGGTAAACTCATATTAGTAAGCAGGCTTTCGTCATCACTGTCAATCGTCCTCGCAGGCCGTTTATTGACTTCTGCTAATAAGATTCCTGTCTGCTAGAAAATCCTTTAACGTTGCATACTTGTCTCATGGGTAGTCGGTGGTTATGCAGATTGCATTAAAAAAAGAAAGAAGCAAACAATCTAACCCAAAATGCTTTGTCAGCCCTCGCTGGTTAGCGAAGTCAAGTAACATCGTCCCCTTGCAGTAGATGATGCAAACTGGCACTCGAAATGTCTGCTCTAGCAATGCCTATTACCTTCAAAGCGATGTTTTGGTGGACAATATTTGCACAGAAAAAAAAGTATCAAAAACCTCCTCTGGTTAGGACTTCAATGCCTTCTTTAGAACCTCCTTCTCTCTCTCTCTCCCCCCCCTCCCCCCCCGTCCCTCTCGCTTTGCATAGTAGCTTCCCTGGATAGGATTATGTGCCTATAACATAAGTGCACTTGTTTTCTTTTCTTGAATCACTGATACACAAGCTATGTCGAGTAAAACCGGCCACCAAAAACAAAACACGAGAGACCTGCACGGTTAACGCCGTTCATAACTTAACTACATCCCAGTTTGCCGATATTCTAGACAATGACCATTCTCACCACCCCCAGCAGGGGAAGCACACAGCACCTCGTCTGAAACAATCATGAGGCCACATTACGGAAGACACGCAGGGCTCTTTCTATCTGCCCTTTCTTAGCGTGAACAGTGCGGTTTAGTTTTTAGCGGTATTTATGATTTTAGCATGCCTCTGCTAACGGAATTAAGTACGAGTCAAGCGCATCACATTGAACGTGGCATACCTTAAAATTTTTAAAAGACTTTGGATGGGGTTTGGTTGCATGCGTAGACAAAAAGAAGAGGAAAATGATAGAGACAAGGGGTAAGCATGAAAGGAGTACGCAGCCTTTGAGTCAAGGCCGCGTAGTTAAATGGAGCGTCTTGTAAGGTTGTTGCTAAATGAGAAAATTAATTGAATGTAGACCATAGGAGTGCCTATTCCAGACATAGTACAAGTGTACTCTTGTGTCAACTTTTACCATGTTTGCTTCTTGAGTGCATCAAATAATCCGTCACTGTCCGTTGAGGACGGTAAAGAAGTATACGACGACACGAACGCTCTGACACAGTACTTGTAGTATTAGTGTTAGTTTCCGGCACAGCGTTGTCTTTGGCAATTGTCCATAAAGCATCATGTACATGCATTACGTTTATCACCGTTTTGAGCTGATTTTCTTTTCTGTTCGTCTCATTAGAAAGAAAGGAAACGGATACAAGCAAATAGCAAGCCGTTCTCAGGCTATAAAAAAAGGAATTGCAAAATTAGAAAAAAGACGTTGATGTTGTACTTCGTTCTCCTTATAATAGACAAAACTGACATGAAAGACGACGTTCCCTTTTATTGGTTAATCAATAGTTTCACAAACGCATGAATTTTTGAATTGAGACTAATCGTCATTGCATAGACATTCTCAGTCCATTTAAGCGTTCAGTGTGGTGCCCTAATTTTGTGACGCCCTTATCACGGATTGTTTCAACAGAAATGGACGGCTTGTGCCGAGTGATGTGCACAAAAAGGTCAACGGATCCAACGTCTAAAGCAAGTTTAAATTTTTTAAATTACAAATTTGCATGTATCGTCTCAAAACAAAGAGCTTGTAGGCAACTGATAAAAAATTGACGTGCGTTACCGCAACTTGGCGAAAAAACTAGGTCTCGTAACACTCGATCTGCGCTGTGAAACAAGCACCCGTACAAGACATGATAGCAAAAAAGTAACAGCAGCAGCAACGGCTCCTTGCTGGACGTAGCTCCAAATTCGTGCGCGATAGCCTTCGATTCCTTCTCAATGGATTTCCGTTCAACGCCCAAGTCGATGGCGGGTGCAGCGTTACCTCCAAGGTATGCTTCTGTTATTTTTTCTTTTTGGAAAGAAGAAAGTAAAAGAGAAGGCAGGGCAATAACAGGGGACGAAACGACATGGAAAAAAAGGCGCCGAAACGGTTGGAGAGGTCTCCTGCCCTCCCCAAAAAGCTGTTATTTGGCACCGCGTTTCTGACAGCGATTACGGCGCGTCTTCCGGAGGCAGTTCTCACGCCTGCCGTTTTATCCGAACACATCGCTGAAGGCCCCAAGAAACCGGCGTAGTTGTCCTTCGATCCCTGGAGAACCGAGAGGCATGGTGCGGGGAACGGGAAGCGGAGGGGGCCTTCGGGAAGCATGCGGTGTGCAGTGGTGCTTGTTTGCACCGAGGACACCGCTGACAACGACTGGCGAGTGAGCGTGCGCGCGTGGAATTGGTTGCGCCGTTTGAATGACCGCGTCGTCCCGATATCTCTCTATCTCTCTTTTATGTTCGCTGACAGCAGCACCTCAAAACATTTCCATCGAAGAAGACCTGGTTGTTGCGTGATATATAAGGCAAACATCGACTGCCGCCACTTTGGGACGCTCGATCTCTCTCCTTCGGTTATGGCTGAGACGCGACCGGCACCGAGAGATCATCGCTCCGTCCGTTCTCGTCGTTCCCGTTTCGATTGATCTGCGCTGGAGCGCGGAACGGCTACGGGGTTAACAAGCGACAGCTTCTCGGCAGAGACTATTGACTTGCCGTCTCACCCTGTCCTCCTTCCAATGAAACTCTTCTTCGATCGTGAGTTTCGTCAGGTGTAGCATCCGGTGGCAGTATTCGATATGCGGATGCTTTTTTTTTTACTACGCTGCTCGTACGGTGGTCACTGAATAGTAAAGATGTAAATATTTGAGTTATACATTAGTTCTCCAGCTCTTCTCAATTCCCCTTGTAAGGTGAGGACTTTAAGTAGGGAAGGTATTTTTTCTGCGGGCATGTAATGCTGTTACCAGTGTGTGGCCTTTGCAAGAGCAAGGGTAGGAAAGAAAAGGAGGGCAAAATGAGTGTCTTTAAACATGCTTCGTTTAGTTGTACCATGTGTGAGGTAATTATTAAATAATGCGGTTGATCCCTCTTATATAGGAATCGGTATAGAACACGAAAGTGAAACGTGTCTTCACAGAAGTAGTGTAATGTTTATTGCACATTGATATATAATGTCTATTGGTGTTTTGTGGCTAAAGCGCCCTTAGGCGTTGATGCACCCACGCTGACGCCTGGTGGCACGTCTCCTCCATCACGACTACCAACGTCGATGACCATGAGCAACCGTCGTGCATATGGAAGCTGCACTACGCTGCACACGCTAGCACAACGCGAAAGACGAAGCACGTAACTGACACACTAATACAACGCGCAAGACAAAGCACGTAACTGAATCGTCACCGAGTCAAATCAGCGCGTACAGCGCGTCGTAATTGCAGCCTCCGCGATCAACTTCAGAAACATTTTCAGAGCTAATTGCGGAGGCCACGCTCCGCTGTGCTGAGTACGGTGAACGCCACCTAGGTGGCGTTGGTAGTGCTTCTTGATGCCAGCGTCCCTTCGAATGCTGGCATCGAGGCGTCGTAGTGCTGAGACCACCGAAGCGTTCACTGTCGGTGCGCGTTAGTGTCATAATGCAGTACTTCTCTTTTCTGCTCGTAGGCGGCGGCACCGCCCCGAGCAAGAGCGCGGGTACACGGAGGAGTGTTAGATATATAAGGCGCGTCTGTGTAGCTCTCTGCAAATGCGTTTGTGGCGCAATGGGTTAAACGCTCGGCGATCTATCGTCGCGGACCGAGAGGTCGTGGGTTCGATTTCCAAATTTTGCATGTTTGTGGAACTTTTTCTTCTGGTTTCTTTCTTTGTATTATGTTTGTGTACATTGTAAGCTGACGTATTCCCGTGACGGAAATACGTCAGTGAAGTCTTGGTGGACCCCGGCATAAAACACTTTCGTGTTAAAAAAGATCGTCGGCCCTTCCCCTACCGGAAAATGGGGGTAAGCGAAGCTTGTCCTGGGTGCACCTTGTGTTCGATGGCTATGTTTCTTGTAACTTGACCATGACCAAAGGAAGGTCAGGTGATCCGCTCGGCGTTGGCGGAGTGCCACAGCTTCAGCGGCTCGCACCGTAGGATCGGCCGGTCAACGACGCACCCTTTCACGGGCACTCTCCCGTCGGCACTCGGCGAGAGCTGCCTGTTGTTCGGGGGCGCGCACAATGCGTGGCCGTGCCATCGGTTTTCCGAGACTAAACTGAACAGAAACGCAGCTGTCGCAGTGCGCGTGAAACTTTTTCCTGCCCTTTCCTTCCCCGGTGGAGGCGAAACGGCTCTGATTGGGTGCGCAAGTAGCGTGAGCGCGCGCCTACGCAACTGGCACCATGCCTATTGACCCGGAAATTTAGCGTTATGTCGCCGGCGCAGGTAGCGTATACAAGCTTCGCTTGAAAAATTGGCACATAAGAGGGGGTTATAAACGTGTCTTAATACCTGTAGATGCTTTCTGACAAGTGACTGGGCCCAAGGGGATCAAGGGGACCAAGGGCCCATGGTCCGAGGGACCATGGGCCTAAGGGTTCGTACTTGCCTAATAGTGGGTCGAAATTGTAAAGGTTAAATTTCCGCTTTATTTTACTTAAAACTCCATTGCTTTGAACTTTGGATGACACTTGATTACTTCACCTTGGCATAGAACGTCATTCGTTAATTTCTTCCCTCTCATTTACTCATGTGCGATGTAAATCTCTCTATAAGAGCAGGAAGGATGATAATTGATTTGCCAAAATTTTAATCAGTAAAAAAAAACACTACTTTCGTTCAGGCAAAGAGTACGAATTCAGCCTGAACGCAGTGCTATATAGAGAGGGCGCGACCAACCCACAAACGCTCGATTCCTCCTCACTTGTGCAACAATAGCACAAGAGTAACATAAGGGAAACACCGGCGCATCACTGCTTCGCACTTCCTCAGGTTTCACGTTAGTGGAGCTGCATTAGTGCTGGATTTGAACTACACAAGCGCAGAATTTGAGCAGGATTGGAGCTACATTAAAGCGACGCGTAAGAGAAACCGGAAGTTGAGCTTAAATGGTAGATTATCCTTTCACGATCACAGTCATACCATTCTTACTGTAAACAGATGTTTAATAAGCGAGAAAATAGAGAAAAACTGAAGGATAGGTGCTGACGCCCCTTCGATTTTCCCGCACTACACTTTCGTGATGTCGGAGATTACAAACGCAGGCCGGTCGCGATTGGTCGAGAGCGATTTATTGCTGTTAATAAAACGCAAAATGAAATACACCTTAAACGTATATAAACAGCATTTGCCAACTTTTTGAACCGTTTCAAGCGAGGAAGTACAAGTTTAGCGCAAAATTAAATAAATAAGAAAAAATGGAATGGCGCTACAGATGGTCGTGATAGTTTGGTAGTTTTGTTTTTGCTCCTTGCACCATCGCGCGCGCCTGTTCCGCTCTACAGTGTTTGGTTGCGTGTTGCGTGGCTCGAAAAACGTTGAGTTCGCGGGAAACAGCCAGAAAATGCCTCGTGTGTGCAGTGTTGAGGGCTATATAAATGGCCCTAGGCGCTTGCTCAGGGGCAGCGGCACTGTTGACCCGATTGTGTTCTTTCATGTGGTGCCGCGCGATGAGACCCGGCTCCCCGGCGTT
Organism: Dermacentor silvarum; assembly: GCF_013339745.2. Taxonomy (NCBI): domain Eukaryota; kingdom Metazoa; phylum Arthropoda; class Arachnida; order Ixodida; family Ixodidae; genus Dermacentor; species Dermacentor silvarum. The sequence continues at coordinate 232,659,856 of NC_051155.1, forward strand.
CGCAATGGCTCAGTGCTCTGCCGATGATAAAACGGCAAAAGAGCCAGATAAACCGATGGTGTGCTCTCTGCATTTCTCGCCCTCGGATTATGTATATAATCCTTCCCTTGGAAAGTATCTTGACGTGCCGTAGAGGCCAGTCCTTTCTCGAGCCGCTGTTCCCTCAATGCGGCCTTCATCAAACCCCCTACCGGTGGCCCTGCAGCAGCAAACTGGCGGCTCGGTGAGTTCTGAATGTCATTAAATAAAGCCGCGAAAAAACTATACCGAGTACGTGCGCAACTTTTAACGCTTGTTCTGCCGGGAACATCGTCGCCTGGCGGACCGGACAACTCGCCTTCCGTCGACGAAAACGAAGCTCTGCTTTCTGCCGGCGCGGCCGGTGGCTCACCGCCATCGCACGCGGAAACACCTACCGCTTGAGCACAGAGGACCATTTCGCGCTCAGTTTCACTGAATATCGCTGAAATACAGTCCTGCTTCCCTGGCGAGCTCTTCGTTGCAAGGTTCAGCGGCAGCAATGGTATCCATCGCGGCGAACGCAAACGCAGCGGCCATGCAGCCATGATGCAGCCAGCGCCTCGGCCCTTTACGCAATCGGTGACGTATCATGGCGCATTCTGATTCGCTGAGAGCAATAAAATTTGTGACGATAATGCTTCAGCGCCAAATCTGGGGTGAGAGAAACTGAGGAAGAGATATTTGGTATTTGTTTACGAATTTCTCCGCTAATAACTCATATTTTTGCACCCAACAAAAACTGCATGCATTCCTGAAGGTCCCTCTGTTATTCCAGCTGAACTTCCTATTTATTTTTAGCGTCCCTTTAAGCGCAGGACTTGAGCAGGGTTTTAACTACACAATCGCAGGATTTTTGGTTGATTGAACTAGGTTTGTATAAAAGTTTGTACTTGTGGCTGTGTACACTTGTTGAGTTGTATTTCTTCTCTCTCCTTATCTATTCTTCTCCTTTCCCCTCCCTCAGTGTAGGGTAGCCAACCGGGTACGTCTTTGATTAACCTCGCTACCTGTTCCTCTCCGTTTCTCTCTCTCCTATATCGTACCAACGTCAACTAGCTCTTGGAGATAATCACTGCGTGGGTCACAAAGTGTAGCACGAGTCCTCGAGAGCAAATGCTTGTGTGCCAGTTTACCTTAATTAAAGGGCAGGTGAAGCCCTTTTAAAGGAAGCTTTATCGGCTCAAAAGTTTCGGCGGTGGTGGTGGTGGTGTCACGCTGAAGAGAGGGCCGATCCTGGTGATAGTGCAGAAAGGGTCCAAGCTCACTGGCACATACCAGGGGAAAAAAGAGAGAAAGAGAAGCGAAGGAGAGAAAGGAAGAGAGAGAAAGAAAGAAACAGAGAGAGAAAGAAAGAGAGAAAGATAGAAAGAGATAGAGAAGGACGGAGAGAGAGAGAGAGAGAAAGAACGAAAATTGCCAGCCCTTCCCCTGTCAAGAAAACGGAGGTAAGCAAAGGTTGTCGTGTGTGTACTTGACCTACTACTTTTCCTTCCTTTTCTTACTACTTTTCGTTCCCTTTTCTTCTACTTTGGTTTCCTTTTCGTGCAACTTTTTCCTACCGTTTCGCCGTACGTTTCCTTCCCTCGATGCATACATTTAAGAAACGTCTATTGTTTTTATTGCCGTGACATGTCGTGAACTTTACGTTACCCTGACGGAGGTCAGATACACACTCGACAAGCTTCGCTTACCACCCTTTTCTCCACAGAGGAAGGGGTGGTGAATGTTTTATGTTTTAGCTATGTATTCAGTTCCAGAGAAAAACTAAAGGTGGCACGCGTGCTGTGTTAGTTTATTGTGGCGATGTGTGTGGCGGACGGACGTGTTCTTTTAGTTTATTTTTCCTTTTTACATGTTTTGTTACGACCTAGACGCGGCGACGGAGACGTCACCAATTTTTTTTTAAGTCGCCACTATTCATTTATTATTATTAAACTATTATCACATGTACCGATCAGTTATTCTTATTTTTATACTCAGCAACCCCGCTGAAAGCTTCTCCTCACACCCGCATCCGGGAAAATAAGCTTTCAAGGTGGCCTGACGAGCACGGTTTTCTCTGTGATCTTTTTTATTTTTCTGTTTATTCGTTCCCTGTATCTTATAAAGCTACCAACCATCCAAATTGACACTATTATACCGATTAAATGTCTTAGCAAATTACGCACTTTTGTGCAGATACAAGGCATTACGTTTTTTCACGTCACAGACAGATATATTGTTGTGGTACTCGCCAAGGAATGCTTACGCATTAAAACACTTTGCATGTTTTAGTTAATACAGGCCCCTTCGTACGTGCCTCTCTGATATTATTATTATATAACACAGCGTCGAGTTGCGGAAAAGTTCCACCTCCACCTTTTCAAGAACAGATTAATATATAAGTTGAAGGAGAAAAGAAGAAAGCGATCATAACTACAGAGTCCTAAAGAATACGCGTATGTTTCAAAAATGTTGTGCTCGAGAGAAAAGGCTGAAGTTCCGTTTTTGCAGCCTATAATACACGCGAAGTGTACAGAATAAGAATAACCTCTGCACTTGCAACGTGAATCTTGCTGCGCTTGTTCAGGTAACATGTAACGTATTTCATATTGGATTGCGTGCTCCAAAAGGGTGCTTTCTCACAACGCACTCGGCGCTGTTGGGAGGGCCACGTAAAGGATAATGTACAGGTTGGCGCTTCAACGCGCTCTTTTTTTTTTTTTTTTTGAGGAGGAGGGGGGGGGCAATAGCAATAACAAAGTTCAATAGCAAGTTTCAAATAAGCATCTTCGCGGAAATTTCACGCTTCTCGTATACCACAAAGGCAGTACGTGTTTTCGTGCCTGTGGTAATGGAGAAACGAGAAGTGAGTTCAGGGAACCGAGGTGGAAGTTTGTTGCTTGAAGCTCATGTGCTGTATTCGCAGCTTAAAGGAGAGCCGCTTTGTGCAGAAGCACGTTGCACTATACAGTGGAGTAAGCATATTTGCATGTGATGCGACTTGCGCACACGTGCACTGTAAGAAAGAAATGTACCGCTTTCAGTTTGCAGTGTTATACGCGACAACGTTGTATGTTCTAAGTGTATATAGGGGATGTTGAGTTGTTAAGGCATCCCCATGTGTAGAAAGTCAGAATATAGTCAGAAATAGTTAAAAATACGAACAGAGAGCACAAGAAGGGACACTATGGACTATGTGCAGAGGAACAATATACTGGTGTTTCTGTGCAGATTTAGCGGTGGGTTCAGCCTTATTCAGAAATTGGCTACTATGACGAACACGGGGCCCATCTTCGAAACGTCACTATACGCCTGTTTGGTGCTAATATTTCAACCATTGCTCTAACCATTACGTGCCTGTAAGCGTGATGGTAGACCAAAGCTACAAAAAAAAATACAAAGTAGCCATGATAGTTCATGTATCTTTAAGAATTATCTATTGACTCTGCCAAGACTCTTCGTGAAGATTTCAAGTATCACTTGTAGCAGTGTTTGTTTGTAAAGAAATAAGCTGTAGATGTGTACCTGATTGAGTTTGCTTGTGATTGGGTGTTCAATTACGCAATTGCAATTACTGCCTATACCTCGGTTTATTCAATGAACACACGGAATGAATGGAAGGATGGCGCAGAGGAGTCGTGTGAGTAGTCCGTCGTCATTATATATATATATATATATATATATATATATATATATATATATATAGCTTTATTTCGTTATTGCGTGCAATTTTCTACACTAGAATAATAGCAGCATCTGAGAAACGAAAGTGCGAACGGTAAACGGGTAGATACCGAACGTTTTACTTCACAACGTCAGGAATACCGCGCAAGAAATGCAGTGGTAAATCTCATAGTTATCAGTGATGTCAATATTAGAACCTTCGCGAGAACTTCTGAGGGCACAAATAGACAGGTCAGTTGTAACAACTTGACACACAGAAAACGTGCATGGTCAATGAACTCGGCTAAAGTGCAGTATTCACTGTGAAGTATTCTGGGCTCGGGGACCTGATGCATCTTAAGAAAGTTGATGGTTTATGACTGCAGGTGTCATTTTTGTGTGGGCTAGATATTCTGGTCTACAAGAAATACTACTAACAATCAAAGAGTAAAGAACAATACCAATAACTAAAAGCAAAAATAAGTACCACGGAAGGAATTCAGCGTAAATAAGACGAGGGACCGAGAAAGGCGCATTCAAGTGCTAGCGCAGCTTGGAGACAGCCGAGCCTTTCGGAGCGCAGCATCTACGCGGTTGATCAGAGAATCGATAGACGTCTGGAGGTGACAGGCCCCCACTCCGGCTTCTCAATCCGACTCTGATTTTCTGCCATCAACAAAGACGCCTCGCGGCAAGGGTTCAAAGGTCGGCAAAGGACAATGCGAAGGCCATTATATCAAAAGTTAGCATGCAGGTGAGATAGGATCGCTTTTAAGTATACTGTTCAGAGACTTGCCGAGCATTTCCTCTATTTTGTCGGCCCTATTATTACTAGTACTTTTCTTTTCTAAGCGTGATTGCAACTTGCTTAGTAACGTTAAGAGCTACATGGGTTTGGTGCCACTACCAAAGTGGCTTGCCTTTCCTTAGTGAATTTTCTATATCTGCTGTCGAAGCATTTAGTGACTACTCTCAAAGAGCTCATAGAACCACGTTTAGCAAAAATTAACTGTTCATGACAATTCTTCTATTGCGTTAATGGAGGTCAGGTGATTATTTCTTCGTTTCGACGGCTGACATCAATGACTTTGCTACAGGTTTGATGTTGCCTGTAGCGGCTACGAAGTGAAATGCACTAGCCATCCTGCAACAGCTTCGCACTTAAGGAAAGCGCACCACAAGTGAAACTAGTCTTCGTACAGTTTAGTGAGCAAAACCCAATCACGGCATGAATGAGGACAGGAATGCAATAGAATGAAGGCCACTGGTAGCACTTATCGACAACATCTGTCGGGCCATGCTAGTCCATGTGCGTACAATGCCACTTACGTCGGCGCTAAAACAAGGTTGCTAACTTTCGTAGTAACCAGAAGACTTCCGGTATGCGTAAAGGCAATACGTGTTGCCTGCAGTTAGACGAACGTTAAAGACATGATACCAAAAGAAATAAACATAAAACATTTACTTGATAACCAGCTAATGGCGTCGTAAACTTGCAGGCTGACTCTTTATTACCATCCAAGTATGCACTAATAAGGACAGCTATCCGGTTGCTAAGCGTTGTCCGTTTGCAGGTAATTTGCAGCGAATACCAGAGCAACGGCGTGCTGTACAGGCACTCTATCGAACCCTCCCGTGACCTGAGCAATAATCGAGCGGAACGCCGTAGTTTGCGACATGGCGAGGTTATAACAACGGCGAGAGTCATTGCCCCGTCGCTTCTTAACACTGCATCGTGGAAAGGCTTAATTGGAAATTACTGGGTGTTCACAACTGTAGTCGAAAAAGGCGCGAGGCTGATTGGATGGCCCAAAGGCATGTTCTGCGTTTGCAGACTGTAGAAGCAACATTCTACCGAAATTCTTGCACAGATAATCAGAAGTGGAAACGGCTTCTTTTCTACGACAGGCTGTCTCCCTGGTCTCCTGGGCTGACGCCACCCTCAGGTCTCCATCCCCATTCATTATTATTATTATTTTATAATTAAGACGACGTTGATTGGATATATACCAGGAAGCACGGTGAAAGCTATATCGACACACACACACACACGTATGCACACACACACAGCTATGCAATCAGTTCATTCTTATCACTAATAAGTTATTACGCCTAGAACATATGAGCAAAAGAAATTGTGAACGCTGGGCTGCGAAATGTAAGAAGTTACTCAGGGACGGCATGATGATTAATTGTACGCCCCTGCAAATCCTGAAAAATTGCAGTACGCTGGAGTCTTGGGTAAAGAGTACGACAAGTTCCAGTGAAGGCGTGAATATATATATATATATATATATATATATATATATATATATATTCATTATATATATATAATAAATTAACGTGCCACTGGTTGTGTCTGAACTCACTACCTCCGCATTATGCGTGATGATACTGCCAATTCTGATACAGAGGCAGCTGTTCGCACGTCTCCATTCTAGGATACTTATGTATGTCTACACTGGCTATATGAGTGTTAGCCAGTGCCTCCGAAGGGCATGGCGACGGAGGTGAAACATCCTTTTGAGCGATGGCGTCCCGAGTAAGGGAACTTTAGGAGCAGGAAGCTGACCAATACACCCTCGTACATTACCTGAAGGCATCAAACTTGCTGGGGAAAGGAGGCTTGTCAGCACGAAGCGAGGTGGGAAAGGTGACGTAAGCGAGGTGTGGAATGTGGTCTTACGTAAACTGAACAGGATTTTCTTCCAACTTTTAACACCATTGTTCTAACCAGTAGGCAAGTATATATATATATATATATATATATATATATATATATATATATATATATATATATATATATATATATATATATATATATATTATATTATATTGAGTAGCCACCGCCACTCGGCCGCAATGAAGCCTGCTTATTTTTGTTTGACTTCAAGAAAGAGAAAAAAAAGGCGGGGGGGGGGGGGGGGGAGGGGGGGACGGAGCATACTAAGCGGTAGAAAATGCTACGCCCGGTGCCATTCCAAGTTTACAAAACGTTATATTGTCGTGCAAGCTCTTCGAGGTAGTAAAGGTGAATGGGTAGTGAGTTCGCGCATTGCAAAAGAATAAGAACTCTCACCAGCTGGCTAGGGTTACATAACGATATTGTGCACTAAACTCCAAACGCAATATCAATATTAAATAAAGCTCGTGCTTGCACGTTAGCGTCACGGAACGCTTGGGTTCTAAGCGATAGTTGCAACCCGCCGTCGGAATAAGCAAAGTTCGCTGCGCGACAGGAGGGGACAAGATATTTGTGTTCAGCGCACCGAAATTACAAGCTGTCACGCCCCCATTCCCTTCTGTCACAGCGACGCATCTTTCTCGTCGCACTATGAGCGGATGATTTTGGGTAAAGAAGAAAACAGAAAGAGAGTAGTAGCCCCATGCATGTCTAGCGGCCACGACACCGACAGCTGTGTATACTTTTCTGCTTGCTACCTCCGTAGGAATACTAATGTGGGCTTGCAGTTATCTCCAAGGAGGCCGCAGGTAAACTGTGTTTCACAGAATCTTTACTATGCACTTAAGGCTATGGGACCATTCCGAGAGGCTGGGAAGTAAGGATACCAATATCTGGTTCCCCACGTCTAAATAAATTAATCTATCGATACGCCATATACAGCTGACTTCGTCTATACATGTCATAACGCGTCGTTTGCTATACTACACAACGGCACTTAACGCCACTTATGTTTGCAGAGTTGTGCGTTCGTTTTTAGTTACTTTTGAGGAATTAAAACCTACTCGGAGAAGACTTATCACCGATTGAAATTATCATACGTGCTAATATTTTCATCAAGGGACGGTGAAGTTATCTCAAGAACTCTAACGAGGTGCAGATTTTGTCGGATGAGCTTGAGAACTTCACGGACTCGTATTTGTTCATAGCACGGCCTAGAAAACACTAGAGCGGAGCTCTATGGTTATGCCGACACCCAGTGATGGTTCGGCGTCTGCGGCGTCAACTGCTTGCTGCTCATTTCCTGTTACCTCGTGTGGAAAGGAGTTGCGTTTGCGTTCACTCGGCTCTCCGGCGGAATGAAGCTTTCGCCTTTGTCTGCACTGCACAAACGTGGCATCTGTGTTGCTCGTCTCTGTTGCTTGTCGCTCTCCCCCCTCTCGTTTTCCTCATGTCTCCACAGGGATAAGACGCCATTTTAGCTTCTTTATTGCACCTGCATGCCATTTCTTCTGCCTTTCGGAACACGCTACGCGCGCCTGACCTTAGGCGCGTTCGTTTCCTCGGCCGCACTGCGGTGCTCCATAACTTTTCTGTCTTTCGGCGTCAATAAATGTTCGCCGTGGGATAGAAGCTCCGGCTTTGGTCGATGCGTTCAATTCCTAAAAGGTTTCCGGGCGAATGTGTTCCGAATCCGCTCGGCGTCCATTTCTTCTCCACCCCATATGCCACCCTTTTCTCCGATTTTTGCTGGTTTGTTGTTGTAGCTGGCTCCACGCTCTTCCAATATGTGGCGGTTGTGAGTACCCCGGTCACCACCCTTTGCTCGCTGCCGTCCCTTCTCATACACACGCACGCGTGTGCTCGCACAGAACGCATGACGCCGGCTGTTCTGGCGTGGTGAATAAAGAAGGAACGCTTTCTTGCGTAAGCCTGGCGTTGCAACTTGGCGGCTTACGTATTTATTAGGTTTACACGTCAGAGCCTGCAAAGTGCAACGCCCGCACTAAATTGTTGCGACAGCAGACGCATACCTCAGCTTGGTCCATGACAAAACGCCAGAAGCAGAAAACCTCACCTGGACTTTCGGTATAAGTATTTATTGTCAGTCTTCAGTCCCTGTTTTACATATTCAGCCTTTTGCAAGTACTTCTGTGGCGCGTGATGCTTCTCCGCTTGTATTTCTCTTTTCTTTTGAATTTGCAAACACACACACACACACACACACACACACACACACACACACACACACACACACACACACACACACACACGCGCGCGCGCGCGCGCGCGCACACACACGCACACACAAAAATGAAATAAGCATACAAGCCGCAAGCACGGCGAGTTCCCCCAAATTACTAAAGGCAATATACCAAACACTGAAACTTAAACTTCTGCCTTTTATCCCCAAAATAAACTCCTAATTATTTTGGGCTATCACATGTATACGTGATTGAAATTAACATGCTGCCCCAATAATATGACCCCTCCCCTACACCAAGGCACCTGGCAGATGTCTGGCTCCGCGTAATGTTTTCCAAGTGGCAAATGTAAGGAAGTTATTTGCTGCAAGCTCCAGCTGCAGTCTTTCAGTCTGTGATTTCGCAAGTTCAGGCATATTTTTCTTCCCGCCGCTTTCGGCTCGTTCTATTTGCGACCCACCACTATCTCCGACCATGCCATTTTAACTGTTAAAGAGGGCATTTTTAACAGTGCACTGTCACACAAGGGAAGCTTCTGTTGAGCAGTGTTATTGTTGAGTGGCCACAACCTGACCAGCAGTCAGACACTGTGCCCCCCCCCCTTTTTTTTTTCTCTCTCTCTCTCTCTGTCAAGGCTCTACGGGAAATTCTCGTGGAACAGAGCCTCGATTAAGAATTTGCAAGCTTTAAACAGGTGCTCCAATGTAATTTATTTTCTCTATGTTGCCGACTTGCACATGATTATGTTGTTCCGTGTACACTTATAACCATTTTATTTTCTTTTTCTCTGTTATTTTTCCTCTATAGACATGTTGTGTTAGTATTTTGCTTTGTTATAAATATTTGTAAGTATTTTGTAACTTCATTACCTTTTTGTTGTCTTTCTTAGTTCAGATTTTGTGGTGGACTGTCCTTCCCGCGGCCAAAATTTCCATGTTTCACATACACTGTGTGTGTGTTTTACTCGGAATACAATTTTCTTTATAAAGCCTACAATTTTTACGCCTCAAGAAACCTGTTATTTCTACTAAAGTGCCTTTTCTATACCTCGTATTTGTTACAAACTTGTGATTTCGTGCAGTCTTTGAGGCGTTCGCGTACGCGATACACGCCTCGAGTTTTCTGTTTCATGTACAACCAGTGGGCGAAGTACGTCTTGTAATGCTATAAAAAAAGCGTTAACGATGATGGGATTAAACCTCTGTTTTCCAGCGCAGCAGCGCAATGATCTAACCTTTAAGCCACGTTCACGTGCACGCTTATATCAAGCCAAAGTCGCTCTTTGAAACCTTTGGCGCATGCATCATCGGGTCAGTTTTTCGTGTTCTTCCCTCGTGACAGTTAGCGCTATGAGACGCTGTGTTATACAACACTGCTTTCGTGATCAGTCCACGAAAACAGTTATATACAAGGACATAAAACTGCTCCGATGAGCCGAAGAAATGTATGAGCTTTAAAATGTTCTTCGCTCAGGCAACAATTACGGTGTCAACCAGCGGCAGCAAATGGCGCCTGTGAACTCATGAACGTTAAACCACCAAAAAGCGCTTTGGTGTTCGATGTGATAGCGCAGCGTAACCACTTCCTGCTTTCGACGAGCAAGGCAGGTGTTGGGATCAGCATACGCTTTGTACGCAGATTCCCCGTGTAACGCGTTTCTTCAACTATTCTACAAGCATTAACGCACACTCTAAGGTGTATAGTGTCATTCAAGTCATTTCCTGTGATGCTGCTTTCCTCATGAGGCGCCGAAAGTGCGACTTCTGACAATAATGGCTGCAAATGTTGGCATTGGTAAATACGCGTCCGGAAATTCGGCTACTAACGTAAGGCCGATCAGCCGTCCGAATTTTACCAGACTGGTCGCAACAGCGGATGCCCCGACTGGCATGATAAAGATATACATTTCTTCCCTGCTCCTGGGAAGAACAATAACTCAGCGAATTCGCGAAAGCTAACTCAAACTTGTGCAAAAAAGTGAAGAAAGCGGAAGACAAAAGCAAAGTAAAAGTTTACCTCTGGTGCTATATTTAGCCTACTCCTTGGTATCGTTCGAGCCAATGAGCGAGCAAGATTGCGTAGGCGTGAAAACATACACGTAGCTAGCGGACTACTTGAGGACATAATCTGCAAATCGGATGCATGTCTGGCATTTATACTTGCGTACCTGAGAAAGTAAAGGTGTAAAGCAAAGACGTGCCAAAGGCAGTAAGCCTGAGCTACTTATCTAATACCGTAATGTGGCTGCTGCTGCCGGCCAGTGGCTGCTGCTGCCGGCCATCAACGCGGACGTTATGCATCTGCGCTGCAATGCACAGTCTAAAGTGTTTCCGTGGACAAGTGCGTCCCGTAGAAAAGAAGAGTGGTGCAATAATAACATGTTCTTATACCGCTGAACAAAAACAATTATTATTTAAAATGGAAATTGTCTCGGATGGGTAGTTATGCCATTGCAGCGTAGAAGAGTGCTTCAGTAGAAAATGTAATTTTATATTTCCGTGTCAGTGAACGAACTGAAATATTTACCATAGTGCTACGGTGTCTTGAGATCGCGGCATCAGATTTAAATGCATACAATGCTTCCATGAGCAAATTGGCGCTAGCACTTTACAGTCTATCATCCATAAAACAGCAAAAATTGCTAATGACAGTAATAGAACACTTACATGCTATTGGGCATTTTACCATCAGGTTACCGCATAAATTTGCACTTTGTTGTGTGTGCAAGCACAGGATGCTTCAGCGGCCAACTCTATGCTGCATGGCTCGTTTCTTTTCTTTCTTTATTTTTACTTACTGTATTATGAACGCCATGTTTTGCATGTTTATGTATGCTGAAAAGTGATTGCTAATGGCGAGAAAATTTCCTTTCGCGGTCATTTTATCTAAGGACTCGTCTGCTAGGTAGATGTTTGTAATGTAGAAACAGTGCCGCAGATGAACGACAAGAAAACAAAGAAAAATAGGGCAAAGAAAGAAATCAACAATGACGACATACAGTGCGCCGGCTTAAAAGTCAGTGCACTGTGTGTCATGCTTGTTTTGTTTTTTTATATTTTTTTTCGTGGTCTGTGTGTGGCGTAGTTACTAACTATATCATGCGTCACTGTAACTGTTCGGCTCAAGGCAGATGGCCAACCTGTTACGCAGGAGTAAAGCCATCTGCGTTCACTGTTCCCTGGTGCCCTCCCTCGCAAGGAATGACCAAGCACTACCCATAAATATTACGTTCGATAATATGGCAAGAATGAGAGAGAGCCAGGGAGACCTGCGTATAGACCTTTTCAACGACAACTCTCATGGCGCCGCCATAATTCCCTCCAGCCTGTTGTAAGCACGCGTATGCTCCCCTAGAAAGCACTTCAGAAACTCTATAGCTCGTGCTATTGCACACCCAGCGTCAATCACGAGAAAATGTGCTCTTTCCCAAGATGGAAAGGTCTAAAAATTGCCCCCACCTCCCCGAAGGGAATCGTGAGGAAATGCGAATGCATTTCTTGCGCCGAGAGTACACGGCGTAGTAATTTTAATGGCGTAAATAATGACGAGACGAGGATTTATACCATAACCAGACGTCACACAGACCACCACTGACACTAGGGCAGACGCGGCGATCGAGGACGAGAAGCGAGGACTGCCGTTGCTGTCGCAGTTCTTCGCTGAAGGGCAGGCATCGCTTGAGGAACACGTCCACACCGCCCGCTCGGCGAGTGGCAACGGCGCGCGCGCACGCAGCAGCGTCGTACCCGCGAACCACAGCGTCCTCACAACCACTACCGGCAGCAGTACCGTTATTCCAAGTCTCGGTGAGACACAGGAGGTCAACTTTGCCGAGCACGGGGTCTCTGGCAACGTCCAGCGCGTGGGCGGAGAGAGAGCGAACGTTGAGGAGCGTGAGCGTAAACTCTCTGGAGCCGCCTTCGCACACTCGAGACAGTTCCTGTTCTTTCAACGCGGCGAGGTATCGTTGCGTGACGGTGTGCAGGCGGTGACTCTCGAGCCTGCGAAACTCTGGCGCCCTCACACGCCAGAGCGCGCTCCTCCTCTCCACTCACTCTCCGCTACTCCGCCCGCACCACTTGCTCCGATTGCTAGGGGCGAGGATAAGCGCGCGCGCCCGCAGCTGTTGCTATGGGAGAGGGAGTGAGAGCAGAGAGATAACACCTGCCGGTGCGCGGACACCGACAGACGCCTGACATGCCCCGACTAAGAAATGCATTCGCATTTAAATAAGGCCGGCGTTGCCGATGGCAACATAGTTGAGTTCTAACTCGAGGCGATCACATGACAAGCGCTCGCACCGGTAGGAGAAGCAAGGGGCTTCGTTGTGACAGCCGGATGTGTCTTTACCGAAGTCGCTTAATATTAATTTTTTTTTCGAATGACTCTGGCTTTACTTGGTTTCTGATAAGCAGCCTTGCGCGACTTTCAATGTCGTTAGCGTCTCCTGCAACATTCTTTTGGTATGTTTTGATTTATAAGTTGCGAGACGAACAATGTAGACGCTGTAATAATGAAGAAGCTCGTCGACGGATTTATACATCTAATTGAATTTTGTTATTACTAGGTGAAGGTAGCTAAATCGTGAGCTTTTCGGTCGAATATTACTCGTACTTTCATGCTTTTGTGAGTAAGACCATGCTGATCCAGAGCCCTGCGCCAAGGAGAGCTGCGCCACTTAAATATGCAAATAACGCATGGATCTTTGCAAGGTCATCGAGGCGCTGAAAAAGCAATATTTATCGAGCCTGACATGCAGAGGCATTGAGGGAAACACCGCTCAAAGCCGACAGGGCTGAGTTTGCGCTTTTCGCCTGTTGGCGCAATTCGAACCAAACGCCTTAGCCGTGTTGCAACTCGCGGCGAGCAGTGCTATTAATACGCGATTCGCAACGGGGCGGCGAAAAATCAATCGTCGAAAACCCTTTCAAAAATTGTGGCGTCAGGCTGTTCTTCTGACGCTATTGATACAAGTTTTAAAGCTTAGATCGTTTGATAAATCTGGATTTCTTACGCAATTTACGAGATACGTATTACCACATGCGCGGAAATCGGGAATAAAAACTGAAATGCAGCACAGCGATAATAAATCAGCGTCAGCAAGGCGAGTAAAAACAAATAAAAAATAGAGTAAAAGCGTAACGCTGTTGCATTTAGAAGTGTGAAATTCCTTCCCTTGACACCTCTTACAACACTGCATGCGAGCAGTTTTCGTAGACGTTAGAAATAGGTTGTTTGTTAGCGTGTAACAAGTTGAACAGGCTCATATCTTTTGTTGCTTCCCATCGCTAAAATTCTATGTAGTTCTAAAGACAACCTATACTATTTTTACAAGTTGTATTTTTACAAGTGGCTTTTACGAAAGCGTACTCATTCATTCTGAGCATGTCCGACACACCAATCTGTGACTCTTGCAACTGTGAGGAGACGGTGGAACATGTGTTGTGTTTTTGTCATCTTTATTAGGTCGAACGCGGCATTCTCCGGAGTGTGTTAAACCGATTAGACAGCAGACCGTTTTCACAGACAAAGATTCTTGGACCGTGGCGCCACGCGTCGCAGGCTTACAAAGCCACGCGGGCATTGTTACAGTTCATGAAGTCGACTGGCCTCAGTGACCGATTGGGAAGTGTTGGACAACCGCACGTGTTCATACTGAGAGTACTTTCTTCCCTCTCTCTCTCCTTTCTTTTCATCCCTTTAAACCCCTTCCCCCGTGTAGGGTAGCAAACCGGACGTGCGTCTGGTTAACTTCCCTGCCTTTCCTTTCTTCTTTTTCCTCCTCCTCCTCCTCCTCGATAAGAAAAAGTGCTGTATTAAAGACTTAATGACAATGAGAATCGCAAAGCGAACATAATGTAATGATTTTTTATGTCTTATTAATTTTCGCACAATCCACCACTCAGGAGTGGCGAATTCTGTTGTCAACGTGGGCGGTGCGCCGTTCGATTAAATTACGAGGCGCTAATGAATTGAAACTGATACAGTTGAGTTATTCTTGTGAAGCTGTCACTGACCTTTTTTTTTCGCATATAAGAGGTCAGATACTTTACAACTGCTATCTAATTTCCACACCATATCATTAATGTGTTTTAAACACATTACATCGTTGGGTTTTATGGGCTTCATCATGAGCCGATTTGGTGTCAGGCCGCAAAACCGTAAGCATCACTCTGGCCGCGCTCGCGCATAAGAAAACATATAACATAAAATCCACCGGGTTCAATACACGCATGGCCGGGTAAGCGATAAAGATACGGAAACAAACAAAATGTCGTTTATTATTATCGCGTGAGTTAAAACTTGCATCAAAGTTATGCGTAGAATAAAAAAAATAGTGTTGACACTTCCTTGTCTTAGCAGGGAACGCTGGGCGCACGGTGAATAAAAATAGAAAACAACAAATTAAACAATTTGTTTGGCGTTTATTTGACATCGTGAAATTTTGTATTTAGAAACATTGCATACCTGCCCAAATTTATTCCCCAAAAAAATTTAAAGCATTTAACATTTTGCTATCTGTTAAAAGATTCCCCGGTAGATTTTAAAGCCAGGCCAAACGTATTCCTGTAGAACAAGGTAACATGTTGAGTTTTCCTATGCGTATATTTTAAACGCAAGACATGACGCTTTTTTTTTAAATTTCATTTTACAACAAAGCCAATTTTTGTAGGAATAACCCCCTAAGACAACTGGGTTTGGCGTCAAAGGTAGAGGTGGGGGAGAGATCATGAACGCTCGTTGTCATGCATGTTAGGCCATCTTCATGGCGTCCCACTATCCGAGCAGATAGTCCTGAAGAGCATTAATTGTGGCACTGGTAGGTGATGACGGCCACTGCATTTCACTTCTCGAGGTAAACTGAATTTGTTTGAACTTATGCGAGTGTTTTTGCGCCGGTTCTGCTTACTTACTACAGTGTGCGCACGTCTTCTTCACTTTTTATTTTGCATGTTTTTCTTGTGTCTTTGAGCGTTGGTAGAAGGAAACAAATGCAGTATTTAGTTATCACTGACTTCTGACCTTTGGCCTCACTCTATCTCTGCAGAGGTGAAAGTGACCTGGAAATAGAATAGGATCGGCTTACACTGTGTAAGCCGATCCTATTCTACTTCTAGCTTTTAAACTACGTGCGCTTCAGTTGGCCTATCAATGTCTCCGTGTTCCTGATATGTCTCCGTCTCCGGCCTATCAATGTCTCCGTGTTCCGAAGCGTCTCGATAAGAAATCGAGCCGCTTCGTTATTGCACATCCCTGCATGCCATGTTGAGCGACCAAAGCTCTGGTTTCCAGCTTCGACATTGAAGTAATCCTGCGCAATGCAGTCATGGGGTTTTATCGTCTATGCTATAGCCGCTGCGCTTCTGTAAGCTTTCTGTTGTGTTTTTCATTTCTCCTGTATACATATCTCATGAAGTTGAGGCAGCGTTTACCATTAACTGCAGCATCGACTAAAATGTTCAGTTTCCACATCCCATTAGCGACGTGCCCCATCTCTTCCTCTAAGTATGCAAAGCCGGTAATGGCTGCGTCTGCTGATATGCCTGCAAAGAGCGCTTACTGATATTTTTTGATGGCGAGGAAGTTCGCTAAAATTAGTGTGTAATATTGATGGAAGCTACCTAGAGTAGCTTGAAATAAATAGAAGATAGGAAAGGTAATGCGAGACGTAAAGTGGGCTTCAATACTGGTCTATGATCCTATAACCAGATACGGTTTCTTATCAAACGCGGAGGATAAGACGAAAGCGTCCTCTTTCTTGGTTAATACTTGGTGTTACCGAAAGAACGGTCACGACATCAACAGCACTCCAAAACGTTTCTCGGCAGTCCTTGAAGCAAACGAAAGCAATGACTTTGGTGCAGACTGCGCAGAATGTTCGGAAAAGTGTTTTGCAGGTACAGAAAAGGGTGATGTATAGGGGTGATCAGCCGGATATGTTACAAACGTAAGTTTGTTGGCTGTGATGCTCGTTGACGTAAAACACCGGTTAACCTTCTCCTTTTTTACCTCTACGCCTACGCTAATAGGCATCAAACGCCCTCGCGCTTTCTAATATTGAAATCACTGAGAAGTATCATTTTATGGGCGTGGTCATTACGGTAATAGTTGATAGGATTTTCATTTTTAACTACAGATTTCCTTGTCCCAAACAGTACTCATCAAGCATATTGCGTGACAAAGTGCGTAAAGCCAGAACATTAGGCGGCATCGAATCACTCACTGCACTACCCGAATAACTTCAGGTTGTTCCGATAAAAAGCATTCCTTGCAACAAAATGTAATAAGATTGATGGCCCATCCAAAGTATCAGTTCCTCCGACTTGCCTTCGGGAGGGCGTAGAGTGCCAGCGGTCAGGGCCAGCTTCTACTCTGTTGATGTGTGCACCAGCTAGTCTTCTGTTGGAGTGTCTTATTGCAGTTTGTTTCCTTCGTGCGTCCTAAGTAAGTCTTGCGCCTCCCTCGTGAGCAGAAAGGAACACAAATCTTGGCTATCAAGCTACGGCTTCCGGGGCTTCGTCGATCTCAGTAATCGAGTTAACACCACCGATCGTATCTTCTGGCTGTCTCGTAATTTGTTCACGCTCGTTTTACTGTTTTTCTTTTCCTTCAAACTCCTTACACGCTACGACAGTCAGATTATTTCCCTTTCTCTCTCTCTCTTTCTCATTTTTTTACATTCTACGCGCCTATCGCGGGTGGACTTATCTTCCTCAAAAACGATTTGTCTGCTTGCTTTCGCTTCTTTTCATTTCTTGGCATGTTTGCCGTAAGCGTGATGGAGACGCATCTATTCCATCGGGATAATATTTCAACGTTTGCGGTGGTGGAGAAGAAGATAAGAAGGTAACGAGAACTTGACAAACACGAGCTCAGAGAGTAGAACACCGGCTTGCATATCTTTTGCTTTTACTTTTCATCTGTCTGGTTTTGGCTTGCCTTCGTCTGCTGCCCTGATCTTTCCGGCACACGTGGTCGGAATCGTGGTCTGAACATATGTCAAAGTGAGCTTCGGTCATGTTTCATTCGTCAGCGCGACTGTTCCACGTGTCATGCAGTGGGCGCCAGTGAGCAGTTGAAATAAAGAAGAGCTATTCGTACTTGACGATGTGCAAGTTGCTAAAAGTAGCGTCCACAGTGATGAATTTGCACTGTACATATTAACTTCATTTGCTGATGGGTTATAGAAACGCATGTAAGATCGTCTCGGTGCCAGTGATGAACTGCTAATCGTCATTTTATGGCACACGAAATATTGAGGTACGCTATGGCCTGCGTGAAATTTCTTTATAGCAGGACTGCGATTTAGCAAATTCAGTCAAATCACTTTAACGGAGGATTCCCCTCAATTAAATACTATATATATATGAGGATTATTCTTGTACAAGTAAATAAAGATTTCCTTAGAATTACGCCACTTTCTTAACACGAGCAATAAATAGCAAACTGTCCAACAAAATATCAGGCAACTTTAGCAGGCAATTTAGAGCCCCAGTTCTCGTGATCACAATTACGCCCTTACACCACTAAAATATCACAACGTTGCCTAGCATTCACCAACGAGATCTAAAATGCATGTCACTATCTATCACAATATGATGGTTAGAGGCAGCTCTCATTCTCAATAGGAATTCTATAGGCTCTTATACCACATAAGAATATGGCAAACGACGCTTGCAGCATACAGCAGGTAAATAGTGAACTGGTTTTGCTATAACGTTCAGCACTAAGTTCTTCGTGGAAGCACGATCGATCAATATTTCCTGTCTCATTGTATTTAAATAGCAATGAGCCTTTCTAAAGCAATCGTTCTTACATTAAAGCTCCATCCTTACATTCACTTAAGAACAGTGAAAGTGGCATACTGTAATACGTGGCGCCTCATTTTCTATAGTTCTGCGCTAATTCTGATAAATGTTGAACTAAACTTTCTCTGTCCTCTTAAATCTGTCGAAATGACCTCCTGCCCCTTTTACGAACGTCATGATTTCCAAATAAAGACAAAAAAACTCAAAACAAATACCAGTGCGCTGCGAGTTTTGGCCTCAAGGTGCGTATCGATTTGCTTCAATGTTGGTCGGCCACACACGAGCGTCATGGCTCTCACAACGCCGCGTATATATCGACTTGACCCTCTCCGCCAACACTCATCCATCATTGTCACCGCTCGTCAAATTTCGGCAGCCACAAAAAAAAAAAAACATTTAGAACGCCATCCGCGTGGCTTCTGCCGCTGCTGCCAGCGCCCTTGAAGAAAGAAAGGCGACTCGCCTCTGGGGCATTTGTCGATGACCAACGTGCACCGCAGCGTTTGGTGTAGCGGTGTTGAGTGAACGGAGGCAGGCGACTTATTCATCACTCGGATCCGCAATCTCGACCGCCTCGACAACTGGCTGCCTCCGCCTTGACGCGGTCGTCGCGCAAGAGCCTAGCTCGCACACGACGACGGCCAACGCTGACCCACGCGTTGTACAACAGAAGCACATCTTTCGTCAACGCCGCCGTATCGACGGTGATGGAAGGCGTCACGCCTTCGCGGGTCTTAAAAGGACGCCCGCTCTCGGCATCCTGCCGCACGCCGCTCCGGCAGGGCAGGAAGAGAGATGCGATTGGGTAACGCCTTCAAGACTCAGAAGCCGCGCCGTTTCAACGACACGAAGCGGACAAAATTGAATGGGATGCTGATTCCTGCCGAGAATACCTTCTTCATTTTTAGCTTGTAAGGAGAGGCGCTATTGTATATAGGTTGCTTTGTGGACTTGGTTGCAATGT
The DNA here is from genome assembly GCF_013339745.2 of Dermacentor silvarum. NCBI lineage: Eukaryota > Metazoa > Arthropoda > Arachnida > Ixodida > Ixodidae > Dermacentor > Dermacentor silvarum. The sequence goes on from NC_051155.1 coordinate 232,679,182, forward strand.
CAGTAAATGTGAAATCATACAGCAATGTCTAAGCGCAATGACAGACGAACACATGCAAGTGGAAACACACAAGCTTTCACATTGTTTCCACATGACTCTTATACGCTAGCGTGGAAATATGTGCATCTGTCTTAAATAACATCATTGTTGAAATCGCGCTTGTATGTGTTCAGCTGCTTGTCCCCATTTGTAACTGCCTGCACCTTCGCTTGTCGCGCTGCACCTCAGCCAAGGGCAAAATAGAGGAAGCACGGGCCGGCCATATCGACGTATACAGGTCCTGTGAACCTGTGGAAACCTATCTGCGCCTGCTGGCCAGACACTCGCGCCATCCTATGTCATCGTCTCCAAGAGCCAACCCAGATGGCGAATTTTCAAAGCTGTTGCATGTCATGTAAGCATTATTCCCGCCAACTTCCAGGCCACCGACATCTCCGAAACACTTCCCTAGACAATACCGAGACTATTAGTGAGGCTTGAAATACCTGTAATTACGAAGTCCCACGTTTCTTCTGTTGGCTTGAAACAGTTCACACTTTCAGTGAAGAGCCAGAGCAAGGGCTCAATCTCTAGGGTTCTTCAAAACCACAATTTCGAAAATGGTCTATTATAATCAAGGTCTTCATTAGTAAAGGATACCTCGTCGTTTTAACATACTTTTTTTCAATTTAGAATTAAGCCAGACATGACACTAATTTCTGACATCATGGTGCACCAATTCTTCCAATACGATTGTCTACAGCTGCCAACTTGTCACCGCTGATGTTAGCTTCACTTTAGCTGAACACATGTTCAAAAGAAAGGCTTCCATTCTCAATACAATCAACAATTTCCAAAAATTTGTATTTCATTCGAGACGTCAAGCAAAGGAGAAAATAATGCTGCAGCCTTGTGTATGTCATGCATCCAGTTAGATTATTCAGTCACTTTGATGACTAGCATAAAAGCGAAATGCATTGATATGTTTTTCAAGGTGATCTTTTTTCTTTAGCATCTATGGGCGTATTAGTGGCCACTATTTTTTTTTTTTTAGGACACCTGTTTGACCTCTTGTGATTGCGCTTCCTGGATACTCGGCAATGTCTAAAAGAAAACATGACTCGCGTTGAAAATCACCGTAGACTCGTGCAGGGTGCAATCGTTATCAATGTCGTTTTCGGTCTCCATCCTTGTGTCGTAGGTTATGTGCGATCTTGCTAAACCGAATCATATTTCTTGACATGTAGAAGTTGCAGACTTGAAATGGACTTCCTTCTTGTAACACAGAAAGGTTTCCATGTCTTCAAACATGTAAAATGCTCAAAATACGAAGTAAAAATGTAAGACTGTAATTTTGGCAGCAGCGGCCGCACTGGAAGGCATCCGCCTAATCTTCTGTTATCCTGTCCTGCAGGCCTCCGTACATTGCGCGACGCCACGGCTGCTGCGTGTACGCATTCTCTGCGGTCCGGCATCTTGAACTGCACTCATTGCAAGGGAGCGGACTCTGCGCACCTCTGTTGAAGCAGCGCCACCAACGTGACGTCAAATTACCGGACTACAAAATGCCGTCATCGACAAGCGTGGCCTCCATTTGGCAGCAGTGGCAGCGCTGGAAAGCATCCGCCTAATCTTCTGTTATCCTGTTCTGCAGGTCAGTCTCGCAGGAGATTTTTGTACATTGCTATTCGTCACGTAACGCTGTTGCTGCTGCCTTCAGGAGTGTTTTACTTGTTACATGATTTCATTGCTTTTTTTTATTCCTTACTTATATCAACTGCTTATATACTATGTCAAAAACAATGGGGGCATCGCAAAGAGATAACCGCAGTGAAAATCGTGACTCCCGGACATAAATTTGGGAGTTAAAAGATGGAATGGGGTTCATAAGCCAATAATTTGAACAATTCAAACGTGACCTTGAGTCTGTTCGCGCAGAAAATAGAGAGTTGAAAAAGAAAACAAATTTCTGTGAAACACATGCCTAAGAGCAGGAAAGTCTCATCATGGATCTTGACAACAGACTGACTCAGTATGACCAATACTCGCGCCAGTTCAACCTGGAAACCAAAGGGGTGGTACAAAATAGAAATGAGGACGTTGTTGCACTTATGTATAAGTTGGGTGAGGCTTTGTCAGAGTTTATATCACCCTCGGATATTGAAGCATGCCATCGTCTGCCCACACGCAATAAAAGCCAAAACATCATAATTGTTCAATTCAAAAATCACCAAAAGCGGGACTGTGTCCTTTAAAAGGCGAAGAAAAAAAACACCGCATATCCACGAAGTGAATAATGATGAGTGGGCGAAGCAGCGGCCGGGGGATCATTCGGGCAAAACGCCGGAAGCTGGCTTCCGGTTCCGGCTTCCGGCTTCCTCAAGACGAAGCGTGGTGTACATATACTATATATATATATATATATATATATATATATATATATATATATATATATATATATATATACAGCGCTTATATAGCCCTTGTGCACCGCAGCGCCCCTAGCTACGGACGAGACAGAGAGTGCTCGTCGGGCACGAGAGAGAAAGCGAAAGAGAGCACAGCTGCACATCTAGCGGGAGCTGCCAGTACTAGCGTGGCTACGACGGCGCGACAAAGGACAAGGCTCGACCCTAAGGAGCTTCGCCCCTAAAACGCATAAGCAATAGTTGCCTAGCCACGCTCGGCATGGATGGTGAAGCTGCGGACCACGGTTCTAACAGTCAAGGCAAACCTACAGATAGCAGTCCAATATTTTTACAGCTAAGCTGTTAAAGGCTCACTCTTCGATGATCGCGTCCGACAATAGAAAAAAACTCTCATTGGCCGTATGCTGTATGTGGGAGTGAAAGCGCGCGAGGGCGAGGGACGCGCTTTTTCACGGGGAGCGAACGCACGGCAGAGAGCAAATGCAACTTCCCAGTGGAAGAGGAGCGGTGGGCGAGGAGGGCATTGAGGCACCCTAGACTGTGCGTGTGCGTGCCCGCTCTCCCACTGCGGAGCATGCACGTTGACCTGCCGGCCTCTGCCGCCTGTGTCGCCGACTCTCTCTGGGCTCTCGCCCGCCTCTCTTCTAACAGTGTCGACAATGGCGTTTAACCGTTCTGTCACGTAGCCAGCATTTTGACAGCGGTTGTGCACGGCCACACAAACAACGTGCAGAACTGTTGTCGATGGCGGCGGCGTTTTGCCTGCGTTCTCACCGAACGCGCGCGGCGTTGGTGACGTGTTTATGAAGAACGTGCCAACGTTTGCCGTACACCTTATGGTGGTGTGCCTTAGCGACCATAAGGCCATGGTCCCTGTAGTCACTAAATAAATGAAAACCACCGAATCATATACATTTCTCATTCTTTAATAGTTCAAAGAATCAATTACACCATCACATCCTAATAGTCATAATTGGAAATACATAATTCCCACCATAGTACAGCTTCGCTGGTCTTCCATCTCCACCCCAGTGGAAGGCTGACAGTTTTTTTTTAATGAAGATCTATGTCCCAGTTTGAAGCGACTACTTTCTGCTGTCGTATCCAGAAAACGCCAGTTCATTGGCGCTTTGTATGGACGCGGAATCGCCGAATATTTGCACGTAAGACTGATGGCACTAACGCCGTTTAAATATCTTCTAACGATTACCTCCTTAAAATTGCTTAAACTTCACTTTTTTTCTTAAGTTATATTAGATAGTTCTCTTTTTCAAACACCATGCTTTACCAGGAATTCGTCAAGCCTGAATTTATCAAGATCTGCAGCCATTACGCTCAGAACACTGTTATGGTGCTACACTTAAAGGCGCGTTCACTAAACAGGAAACACGACGAATTCCCGTCATTGCTTGACAGTTTTATATTTTACATTCAGTGTAATTGTGGTGACTGAGACATAGTGCAATGTACTTAACAGCGCACCCACATCAAATGACTACAAACAACATTTCCTTAACAGAACAGATTGACGCGGCGGAGGAGTGGCCGTATATGTTCGTAATACGGAGAGTTCCACGACATTAGACGAATTCACCATATTCGCATCAGATTATAAGGCTCTGAGCTTGCAATGCGATGGTGCTATTTTTTCTGTAATTTATTGACCTCCAGCAGCCAATATCGTAAAGTTTTTAGGTTTTATTGATGCACTTTTGGAGTATGCGTCGTTTAACAGGGGCCGCCTCGTTATTGGATGCGATTTCAATATTAACATTTCCCCGGAAAACAAATCCTCCAATGATCTCTTAAATAAAATAGCTTTGTGCGGTGTCTTTACTACGCCCGCTCGAGTATCGCCAACAAGTTCAACTATTTTGGACCTTTTAGTCACTAACATTCATACGCGCGTCATCGCTGCCGGTACAATCAGCAGGACATAAATGACCACTGCCCGATATGCGTGGCCTTCGTAAGTTCTCCAAAAAGAAAGAAAACTGATTGCAGCCTAAAGTTTGTCTACCAGCCTATAACGCAGTCATCACTGGATATATTTGGATCCAAAATTGAAGATACTGACTCGGAGCCTGTTTTCGGCGAAACGGCTACAGAAGCCGTGTACGACGCGTTCATAAAGCTCTTCAGTGGCCATTATAGCACCTGCTTTTGATGAAATCATTTAAGATGGAAAAGCGCACACGAAAGCCTTGGATAAATCCGGAACTGAAGCGTATGATCACAGAAAAGAATAAACTTCACGATGCCTTTTTGAGAACGCGTGACGTCATTACTTTGGTGACACTTAAAAAGCTACGGCACCGTTTAAATGCTTCACTAAAGAAAGCTAAAAAGGAATACTATGAGAACCTATTCCAAACAGGATCAAATTGCCCACGTGACTGTATGTGGAAAATAATTAATTCCGTATTGGGCACAAGTTCAGTGGCCAATGAAATACACGAAGTTATCATTATTAACAAATCACTGTCAGGGACGGCTCTATCAGAACATTTTAGCGTATATTATGATTCAGCAACAATCAGCCATGCACCTCAGACCGACATGTACATACTTGAACGAAATGTTCTGAAAGTGGAATTTTTTCAACCCACGCATTATTCCGAGGTATATAAAAGTTTCACTGCATTAAAAAATAGTAAGGCCACTGATATTGATAATATGCCGATAACACCCGTAAAATATGTGATCGACATTATCTGCCCGTGCTTGGTCCATATCCTCAATCTTGCGATTAGTTCAAGGATGTTTCCTGATAGAATGAAACAAGCCAAAGTGTCTGGTATATTCAAAGGGGCGGGGGGGGGGGGGGGGGGAGGGGGAGAAACAACGTCGGAAAGTACAAACCAATATCTGTTTTGCCTATATTTTCCAAGGGCCTTGAAAAGATACTTTTATGTCCACTACATAGTTTGTTTATTTATTATTATTTTTTTTTTGAAGCACGAGATTATGTCTGAATGACAGCACGGTTTCACAAAGGGCAGGTCGACTGAGTCTGCGCTACTGGTACCAAAAGAAATCATTCTCCAAAACATTGAAGCGGTAAAGTTAACTCGTGGAATCTCCATTGATTACCGCAAAGCATTTGACTCACTCTATCATGACACACTTTTAACGAAACTAGAACAATATGGCCTACGAGGTCTCGTTCGCTCACTTTTGCAGTCGTATCTCTCCAATCAACAGCAGTGCCTAGTTATGAACGGTTCTACGTCATCCTTTCGCCCATTACTGAGTTGCGTAGCCCAGAGAAGCATTTTGGGCTCTTGTTTATTTAATGTATATGTGAATGACTTACCTTCTATTGATAGGTGTACATAATGTTTTATACGCAGACGACAATAACCTCTGTGTTTCTTCTGATAACGAGTCAGACTTTTTACACGCCAATAATGTACTGTCCAAAGTGTTGAAGTGGTCCTATATGTAGCAGCCTACAAATTCATGTAAAAGAAATCAAAGGTCGTTGTTTTTGCTGCAAAGAGCAAATCTGTGTCATGTGTCGATTTAAACACAGGTTCCCACTCGCTTAATGTAGTACAGGAACACAATTTTTGGCGTTGTATTTTCTAGTCACACGATGTGTACCTCACACATAGACCTTGTTGTAAAAAAATTGTCTGCTGCGTTATCTGTGCTATTTAGATGCCGCCATATGTTCCCACCTCGTGTAATATTCAAGTTTATCATTCCCTTTTTCGGTCGCATATAAGCTATTGCACCTTAGTATGGGCTACGACTACACAACGTAACATTAACAGGCTGTTGCTACTCGAAAAGAAAGCTATTTGTCGTATTCAAAATGTTCACTATTTAAATCCTACAAAACCGTTATTTCAAGAATACAATATAATTAACGTTAAAGCTCTTTACGCATACCGTCTCCTACACCAATTACAATTTGCAGATAAAAAACCATACCATTCCTAAGAAATGTGTCAGCCCTCGTAGAGTGACCCTGCACTCGTGTAATACGAGGATCAGAAAAATGGATGATAAGGCACCATTGAGCAAAATACTTTATGCAAACCCTGTACTACAACGTACGCGTGCGAATAAATCAACCGCAGAATTGCGTAAATGGAGATACGGTTCTATCGCGCACGCTATTGCACGATATCTTTGTCTCTGATGAATTTCACGTGACTGTTTGAAACTTGTAAATTAGTTTGTCCATACCTGTTCAGAATGTACTCATTACATGTATATTCAATTCATTTCTTGTAAGTTGCACGTGCACATTCTTTTCTGTTGCTTAACTTGCTTTTAATTATTGCTCTTTTTAATGTTCATTTTTAACAGTGTAACAGTGTATATTACCCTGGCGCTAATGTTATTTACCCGAATTTCAATGCGCTCGTAATGAGTATACATGTATGTAGATGTATTCATGCCCAGGGAAGTGGATATATACCACGTGTTGCATTATTGAAGCTACTTTAAAAAATTAAATTATGGGGTTTTACGTGCCAAAACTACGATCTGATTATGAGGCACGACGTAGTGGTGGAATCCGGAAATTTGGACCACCTGGGGTTCTTTAACGTGCACCTAAATCTAAGTACACGGGTGTTTTCGCATTTCGCCCCCATCGAGAAGCTACTTACGAAAACTTATTGTTTGTATTGCGGATGTGTACGCTGCTGCTGTTGCCTGGTGGTGGCCCCCTGGCCTCGTCAAGCTGTATGTTTCCAGCATGACGAGGCCAGGGTGGCCTTCAACACTATACTTTGTGCATGTTGTAAATAAACTTGACTTGACTTGAATCGGCGTGTTGGTTGACGAGGACGACAACGGACAAAGTGGGAGAAAACACACATACACACACGGGCGCCACTTCCAACATAGTTTATTCAGAAAAAGCACCACATATAAACTCAAAGCGCTCTCCACAGAGCCCCGGCCTGCGTCGTAAACCACGAAAATAATTACATCGATTGCCAGGTTGGAGTGGTTTACGAAATTCCTTTGTCGTGCGGTAAAAAATGCCTGGGTCAAACTGAGCAATGCTTGAATGATGGGTTAAGACAGCCCAACATTAACGTCAGAAATGGCAGAGAGGGTCAACTGGCAATTCATTGCCGACATTGCGTTCACAAGTGGAAACTTAATCTTCGTGCCTGCTCTGTTGACGCCAGAAGCCACGATAAGTGGCCTAGGTTAATCATTGATGCCAAGAGAATTGTCGAAGCAGGCGACAGAAGTGTCAGCGTTGCTTCGGTTTCACTGTCATCAAAACAGTTGAACTACCTGAATGCGACTGCGCATTGATTGAACTGTGATAGCGCTTTGAGCTTCTTCTTCTTCTGAATAAACTATGTTGGAAAGGGCGCGCCCGTGTGTTTATGTGTGTTTACTCCCACTTTGTCCGTCATCGTCTTCGCCCCTCGCTCTTCAGAATACGCAGAATACGCCGTTGATTATATTTGCCACGTTGGATGACCTCGTTGGGCTCGCGTCACCCCTTTACCTGTCTATCTACGATGCGAACCTCTTCGAGTATTCCTGCGACTGCTGTGCCGTCATGGATGCCACCCCTTATCCACACTTCCCGACATACGGCCGGACTCCACCTTTTCAAGAGCCATTAAATGCCAAGAATCTGCCATACCATCATACTTTGCCCCTGCTTACCTTCCACGTATGCCCCCAATGGTAATGTCCAAAATACGGGTGCGTCTATCTATTCCCGGAATTTCTAAAAAATCGCGAATACCTACCGTCGGCCTCAGACATTTAACACTTGAATATATGTCGAAATAATATGACTCCTCGGTGAATGTGTATACAGACGGATCGGTCACGTCGTATGCGTCTGGTGCGGCTTTCGTCGTGCCTGCGCATCAAGTCATTCGATGGTATCGTCTGTTTAACAAGACGACTACAACATCTACGGAACTAGTGACAATCAGAGAGGCCGTTCAATATATTTTGCAACAGCCTCCTCAAGTATGGACAGTCTTCAGTGACGCAAAGTCGGCTCTGCAACTACTTAGACTGGTGTTGAAAGAAAGCGCTTACAGAGTGTTGGCTCTTCAAACTGCCGAGCTATACACTTTAGCGCAAGAAAACGGCCACCACATCACATTTCAGTGGATTCCCAGTCACTGTGGTATACACGGCAACGAATTGGCTGATGCCGAAGCGAAGAAAGCACTCGAAGAACCAGAGTCAATGCTTGCAATTCCTTTTTCAAGAGCGGACGCCAACTGCCTTCTCTCCAGTGTCATCCGAAAATCGACAGAAATGCACTGGGACAATCCGGATAATCGACACAGACGACTGCAGAGATTGGACCCTACCATGAAATTTAGGCTACCACCGAAAATTCAACGCAGCTGTGCCAGTCTTCTGCACAGACTAAGGCTGGGGGTAGCGTCTACGCGCGGATACGTTCTCCTCATGCGACGCACCGGGTCTCCAGACTGTGAATTGTGCAATGTCAATGAGACTATAGGTCATGTGCTTTGTGACTGCCCTAGGTACGTGCAAGAGCGTCAAAGGTTGAATAATGACCTTACGCGTCTCGACAGCCCACCGTTGTCGGAGGACGTTATTTTAGGCCCTTGGCCAGACGCTCAATCAAGTTTCAAGGCTATCCAGGTGATACTGAGCTTTTTAAAAAGTACGGGCCTGCACTGTTGGCTTTGAGCATGCCAAAGTGCTTGCCATATGTTTTACATCCTCCTTCTCTCATCATCGTCACCAATCATGCGCCTCTTTCTTCCCTCTTTCTTTCCCTCTTCCACTTTCCCCAACGCCGAGTAGCTGGCTAGAGGAATTTACCTCAGGCCGACCTCTCTGCATTTCGCATCATTAAACTTCTCTCTCTCTCTGTAGTTGCCACGGCACAGGTAGTCACCTATAGGTGGACACTGAATACGTCTTAATTTTAGAGGTTTGAGTTGGCGTACGTCTTAAAGGGAAGGACTAAGGTCACGAGAACGGCAAAAGCGGTGTTCGAAAACAAGTATAAATTTACTCTGGACGGGTTCAATAAGGTCATTATTAGATTTGTACGTTTTTCCCCAAACTACAGAGGCGTACTCTAGCAGCAGAAGGCACACAGTAGGATACAATTTCATAAAGGAAGCAGCGGATAGTTAAGCACAAGCCTAATAATAATAATAATAATAATAATAATAATAATAATAATAATAATAATAATAATAATAATAATAATAATAATAATAATAATAATAATAATAATGTCATCAAATAAAAATACAGTACGGTAGACAGCCCGCATAAACCTAAGGATGGTTTGCAAGGCTTGAAATTTTCTAGGGAAAGCTTTCATATTCAGAATTTAATGCTGCACCAAGAAATAAATAACGATATCACGCGATGAGCAAGAAAAAAGGGAATGAGACATTACTACTGTTTTTACAATTTCGCACGACTTTACAATGTTCTTTCAAGGGGGGCTGTAGAAACATTTTTATTGCACATGGTGAGGCAGGGTACAGTTTGTAAGAATTTATCATTGATTACGAAGTGTTATCCCCGTGATGCACGGGGCGTATGTGATGCAGTGGGAAATCTCGTGAAACAGGCTATTAAATACATTTAAATTAAGTGTAGACTCTGTGCCATAAATAGTCAATCCATACCCCGTTACTTACACCGCAAATGTTTCGTGGTCCACCTTCTTCACTGACATATCACTGCTTGACCTCAGTTTAAAAAATGCACACAATTCCATCTAAGACGTTTCGCAACATGGTCCGTATGGCCACACCAAATATCTTCTTGTATTATATGTGCACCGTCATCCTGTGTTAATAAAAAAATCCGTGGACACCTACGCACTTGTTATGATCTTGTGAGGTATGAATGCGAAAACATTAATGTCATAATTGAACACCGCTGAGCGGTCCTTCGAGTTTAGCGTTGCGAGTAATGTTTTCGTGTTTTGCTGCGGGGTATGTTATTGATTTCTGCGATTAAATTGGTGCGGGTTATTATTTCTTTTTTGTAAGAGTTATTACGCTTGCATGTTGGCTGTAGACCGGAATCGTGCGGACGATATTGCTGATAAATCAAGGATGCCGCATGCAATCGACGTCCTGCGCAACGACAGACCGAGGAAGCAGCAACGGCCACCAAGGTCGGCAGGCAAACGCAGCAGCTAAGCCTAGTGGGAGACGGAGCACACCAGCTTCCGAGAGCGAGACGCACGCGCGTCACGCGACTGCCTCGCCGACGACAACCCGTCTCGCCCTGCAGCGTCGCGTCGCCGTCTCTTTTCCATCGAGGCGGGCTGGCGTCGGGGCGATGCCCTCTCCCCTCACGCAACGCCTGGCGCGCTATCGAAGCAGTGGCGGGTGTTTTGATTCGCCCGCTCTGCTCAGTCGAGGCACGCTCGTGACGTGGTGTCGCAGCCAATGGGAATTTAGGAGCCGTTTCGCTGATACAGAGGTCCGTTTTCTCGCTCGATGGGTCGTTTGACGCTTTCGCTTCAAAAAGCAAAGATACGCACCAGCGGCTCGTGCAGGGTTTTCAACAATTACTGGCCCTATCGAATCACTGAGATCCATTTGCGTCAGCCCAATCGTCACTTTTATTTTAGCGGAAATTCTGCGATCGTTTATCGCAACTACGCAGATAGAATGTGCAAGGGCACGAACCTGCGCGCAACGATGCTGCTCGCTTAAGCATTGTTCTTTTCTTGCTTTTCTTTTTAGTGTTACATGATCGCCGTCATATTACACATACCTGCCAACTCTCCGGAATTTTTCGTAATGTTTACACATCCTGGCTCGTTCTACGATTTTACGAATCTTCCATCAAGTTTCACGAAAAATATATCCTGTTCGCGGACATGTTTTAGAACCGGAAGTGGGGGGGGGGGGGGATCGAGGCAGTGCTGAATTCCAACATTATGCACGCAAAAAAGAAGTTACGATTGTACTAGCGCCGCCTTCCTGTAAGTACAAGACGCCATATAGGAGAGGGGTACATGCTTCCTGTAAATTAATTCAGAGCGGTTGTTGAAGCAGTCAAAATCGGCAGCAGCGGAGTCGCATATAAAGTGACCGATATGGAAACATTGTTGTCAGTCTCATTCTGTTTCAAGTTTGCTGCTGCTATGTGCTGTGTCTAAATATACATTAGTGAAATAAAACGGACATTCGCCAATGGAAATGCATGTATTGGAAAATAAAACTAGACGTTTCGAGTCCCGTACAGGACCCTTGATCACATTCAAAGCAAACGTGGTGGCTCTTGTTTAAATATGGGATAGATGGCGTAGTGCGCGTGTGTAGATTTCTGGCAGATTCCCACGTGTCCTGTTTATCGCATGTTGCGTCGTCTGAATGTGCAGTGATTCAAGCATTAGTCTTGCAGGCAGTTCTTCTCTGTGGCGATTATGGATGCCGAAGCCCAGTTTATGCAGTGATCTGTGTTCTGATAAATCTACACACGTGCACTACGCCATCTATCCCATATTTAAACAACAGCCACCGCGTTTGCTTTCACTGTGATCAATTGTCCTGTACGGAACTCGAAACGTCTAGTTTCATTTTCCAATACTTGAATTTCCATTAGCGAGCGTTCGTTTTATTTCACTATGCTCATTCCTCGCCAGACGGGTTTGCGTAGGAGTCTGGATTATCTAAAGGTAAGTTGTTTACAAAGCGTGCTTGTATCTCCAACAAAAGGTGTGCGCTCGCAGAAAGCTTATGTGCGTGCTATACCACCCCGTTTTTTTTTCTTTTGTTTGTTTGTTTCTTTCTTCTTTGTCTTTTTTTTTTCGTGTTTACGGAGTTTTTACGATTTGCAATGTTCACAGATTTGAAGGTATGCATATACTCCTATGCATTAGCCAAGAATGGCGAAGTGAGCGCAGTCCCTACGGAAAAAGTTGAGGGAGGGAAAAATGGAGGTAAATTGCACTGCTATACGGGAAGCGAAGCGATTTTAGTCGCGACAGTACCGAAACAAAATGTATGAATTCACATAGCAACATAATTCTAATCTTGTATAACTTATGTCAACCAATCATTATGTCGATTGATGGATCATCAATCAATAAATCAATTGATCGATCTCAACTTCAGAAGGCGCAAGGCATCAAGAGAAAACGCCTTCTTCCGATGCCCTCCCTAAGACGATGCCTCCAAGCACTGTGTGATGCGGTAGCAGCGAAGCGGAGCGACCGTTGCAAAATCAGGCAGACGGGAAAACATCACTGCACGCATTCGGCAACAAAGTACATATATAATGTTGCATCTTTGAGTGCAAAAAAAGGAAGAAGAAAAGAAACAGGACCATTCAAATAAATACACAACAGAAAAAAAGAGAGAATTTGGGTAAAACAGAAAAAACGGAATCAATTACGGGAAATAAGACTAAAAGAAAGCAAAGTGATTGCAATTGAGGTCTTTTAGGTAAATGTTCTGCAGTTTCTGCCATTATACATGTTAAAAAATACACAAACAAGGACGTAGACGAGCCTTAAGTCTTCCTTATTTTAAATTTGTTTTAAAATTTCTGTCAAATACATTGCTTCTGGGTCACATTGTGCGCAATAATTGCGTACCTAATTAAATGCTGACTTCGGCCACTTGACATCCGTGATTTCTTATCCATATTGATCGAGTTATTCTAGGCTGAATTGCCTGTGTGCCTCGGAGAGCCCTTTTAAATGTAATTATTAACGCTACAAAGCCTCCTTAAATTTCCTGCTTGCCTTCCTTCAGCTTTGCAAAAGTGACTTCTTGGGACAAGAAAAATGTCCCAGAAAGTAAAAAGCAAGCACAGTGTGAACGTAGCTAAGCTTGAGCCGACTTTTCTGTGATACGAGGAACAGATACTGGACGACTGTACAGCAGATAACTTTTAAATAAACGTCAGCTTCTTTCATGGCTGATGCAACATTGTTCTTTGCAGAGATCAAGCAATGTATTCAATCTGTATTGCCTGCCCTCTCGCTCTTGTTCTCTTGGTATCACAACTAAACACTCGTCCTTTTAAGCATTTCGACTTCCTTCATTCTACTTCGTGCACCCGCCTCTTCTCTGGCCCCATAGGAGTTTGGTGAGAGGGAAAATACATATCGCTACAAAGCAAGCAGTTGCTGCCCTGATGATAAGTCTGTCGAAGCGTTTTCTCTAGCAACAACTATTCCACTACCGTTGATCGCAAACTAGCTTTGTACAACGTTATATCAATATATTTGACGTCTGGGCCCAAGTAAGAAAGGAGCGGGAGGAGAGGGGGGGGGGGGGGGGGTGAAAGCAGCATGGCAGTTACCTAGTGAAACAACAACAATAAAAAGAATGAACACCTCGACAGCCTTTTCTCTAGAGGCGGCGTAGGAGGATGACATGCGATAGCGTCGTCTGGGAATTTCTTCCACTGTTTCTCGGAGCGCTCAATACCTGATGTTTTCTTTCAGTGCCGTCTTTGAATGTTACGGTAAATCAGCTTTGGAAGCCCCCTCTTGCTTCATTTCTTGAAATGGGCACTGCACAAAGGTTTTGTTTGCAGCAATATCAGAACCAGCATTTCTCTGAATGCGCTCTTTGTGCATCCAACTGTACAGCTTTTTGAAGCTCACGTGGAAGCTAGATTTCCTAGAATGTTCTCGAGGACGCCTTTGATTTCTTACTAGCAAATTTATTCGGTGGCGACCATGTTGACACACTGTGTAGTAGCATAGCATTGCTTAAGTTCTCTGCTCTGCTCTTCCGTTTTTATTTGCTTCCAAGCTAGCTTTGTTGCCCAAGAACCCGCTCCTCCATTTTTTTATATATTTCACTTAGTTGGCACACCCCGACGCACACGGAACGCCCGAAAGAATTACGCCTGCGAAGACTTTACAGGTTGTATCCCGGGAACCCTTGTAATATTGTTTCCTTTATTGTCCACTCCTTTCCTGATTTTTTCCCCGTCGCTCACTTTGTACGCCCACCTACACACAAATTTCTGCACAAACATAGAAATATAAGCATTCCCTCGAGATTCCTCAATCACTAACTGTTTTTTGGGCTAGGCCCAACCTTGAAGCCAGCTTGAACCTGCGGGCTTCGCAGAATGGCGCGTAATAAAGCACATTGTATCTACCGTCATACGGGTTAACTATATCGCAATGGTGTTTTTTGACTGAATATAACGGCGCATCTGATGCCATGATGACCAACCGATGTATTCGCGGGTCCATGATTCTGAGGCAAATTCTGGCCGCTAACTATACACCTTGGTTGTGACGAAATTTATTATTCACTAACGTCGAGAAAATTACCTTTGTAGTATCCGGTAGAAATTATTTGTGCGGAAAAGACGAACGATTTTTTGCAGTGTAGCGGGTTATTAGAAACGTCATGACAAGTCATTGATAGTATTTATAACGTATTACGACCATTTCAATGCCTATATTTCGCGCAACCTCTGTAGCAAACCAGACAGCCCTTAGATCTCAGGACAAGCTTCAACAGGCTTCTGATGTTATCGTTTTAGCTATCATTACCGGCCCCGGTGGCTCAGTGGCTGTGGCGTTCAGCTGCTGGTCACAAGCTCGTGGGTTTGATTCCCGACCGCGGATGTCGCATTTCGATGGGGACAAAATGCAAGAACGCTCGTGCACTTAGATTTAGCTGCACATTAAGTAATCTCAGGGGGACAAATTACTCTGCAGCCCCCCCCCCCCCCCCCCTTAAGGCGTCCTTATAACCAATCCCCTGTGCAGTTTCAAGAAATTGCGTGGCGTATAAGTTGCTGCAGGAACTTTTCAGCAAGAAATACAGCCACCAGTGCACCTGATATCGTGTCCTCTCTTTAAGTAAACTAAATTCGGTAGATGAACTTTCACGTGAAGTATCATTTCGGAACACGGGTTCGCCTGCATCTGTGTTATCCAGATGTTCCACCCAAAAATAAAGTTCAGCTTATATTTACACCCTCATGTATGCGGGCTTTGGTTATACTACATGGGTTACTGCAAAGAGAACAGTTCGACACATTCCCATTAAATTAAATTAAATAAACACACACACACACACAAGAGCACACACGCACACGCGCGCAGGCCCGAAACCCCCATTGTTCACGCGTCTCTAGGGCAGTGCTGTGGAATATAAGTATTTAAGTAATTTAAGCAATTTAAAATTTGCGAAGATAAAAATTTGTTCTAATACAGCTGAGTAAAATCGAAAGGGAGTGTCAGTGAGTTGTGAGCGCGATAGGGCGACGCTAATAGCCACGTTTTAATCGCATTGCACAGGCGTTAGTTCTGGGTAATATCGGGGACCTTGCTGAGAATTAGCGGCTGCAAACACAATAGGGAAGGCAGGCAGGCAGGCAGGCAGGCAGGCAATGAACTTTATTTTAGGTCCTGAGGAGCGACTCCGATAATAGGGGAGATTAAAAAATTGGCAGCCGATCCATGAAGTGAATGCTGATGATGGAGCGAAGCTCCTTGGACGATTACGGCTGCTGCTCGAGCTTTCGCTTCGGGGTCAATTGCTGCCGTTGCCGGCGTGCTGCTGCTTCTCATGCCCGTAGCTCGGGGTTAGATTCGCGGCGTTGCCGTTGGGCTGCCGCGTCTCGTTCTCGAAGTGTAGGATCAGAGTCATGACGTTTGCGCTTAAGTTTGCGCTCCTCCATACTGCAGTGCTAAGTGTAGCGACAGCGGCGCGGCGCCGGCGCAACACCTGCGCGCGGTCGGTATGCGCGCTGCGTGCGCTCTGCGAACGGTTCTGCGCATGACGTCGTGCGCTTGCTCGGAAAGGGGTTTCGGAGCGGCGCCGGCGCAGCGCAACACCTGTGCGCAGTCGGTATGCGCGCTGCGTGCGCGCTGCGTGCCCGACGGGGAGCTACGACGACGGCGGCGACAACGGACATCGTGAAAGCCTAAGGAGTTTCGCTCCTAAATATGCTGGAACTCTACAAGAACTGAAATTTGGGCGAGTTTGTAAGAATTCAAACTAGAGTCAAAGTGCGAAAAACGAGCACACAAGAACAAAAGGACAGAAGCTCGTCCTGTTTCGTTTTGCTTCTTGTGTCCTCGTTTTTGGCGCTTTAAGTCAAGAGAGAGAGAAACGAAGAGGGAAAGGTAGGAAGATTAACCAAGGGCGTGCCCGGTTGGCTACGCTACACTTGGGGAGGGGGAAAAGGGAAGAATAAAGAAGAAGAGAAAAGAAGAAAATAGAGTCAGTCATTCGCAGAGAAAGGCACACAAGAATCTCCGCTGTCACAAGCGTTCGTACAATCCAGTACTCTTCACGAACTGCAGAAGGGCTTTTGTGGCCTTTTGCATGCAACAATGCATAGGCATGAATAGAACTCTTAGGAGGAAAGTCAGCTGAGCAGAACCCAGTGGGCAGTATGAAGATTTTCTGGCTTCATTTTTTCAGTGGAGAGACAGAGAGACTTTTTAATGGCAGAAAGGTGGAGAGGTCGGCCTGAGTGAAGTGCCTCTAGCCTGCTACTCAACTCTGGAGAAGGGGGTTGGGGGAATAACAGAGATACGATGTGAAGAGGAAGGAGGATGGTGGTACGGTGAACACGATGATGAGGACTGCACAGTAGACTGTTTCTGTGCTACGCGTACGTGCACACTTCACAGAACAGCACAGTCATCTTCGCGCACAGAGGTAGAGGTTACTGCAGTGTGGCTAGAAGACTGTCTATAGCTTGCATAATTTTTTGCAGCTGTTAGCGCCACTGGCATATTTAAACCAGACAGTAGGAGCTGCAGGGCGTCGCAGCATAGCTTTGATGACAGAGTTCAAGTGTGATTTTTCAGTGCATTGTCCTTGCTCGCACTGGCACTCTAAGGCCCGTGTGCGCGGCGGCAAGCGTGGCCACACATTCTATTCCGGGCTTGCGCGGCTCGCTTGAAGCAATGGCTCGGAGAGATATATCGATGCCAATTGAACTACCATCTGCTGGACCTGTGGAATTGGAGCCAGGGAGCTCTCGTTTGCACCTACAGTTTGTCCTCGTCGACGACGCGTTCGTCTCCTCCGGTGTTTCACTGATGATGCTGCGTCTTTGCTGCGTATTTTGATCTCCTTTTTCTGTTCAAGGCAGCGTTTGGAATTGGCCTCGTGGGGTCCACCGCAATTCAAGCACTTCATTTCTTTTATTGTGCTTGAAGATCTGTCGTGGCTGCTGCCACAGTGGAGGCACGCCATCTGGCCTGTGCAGAAAGCACTGACATGGCCTAGCTTTAGGCCCATGTGACACTGCATTGGTCGGGGCATAAAAGACGCCCCGGGGGTCTCACATAGAGCACCTTGACATGATCAGATAGCGTGTGTCCCTCGAAAAGAAGCTTGACGCTCGTCAAGCGACCGAAGCGATGAAAGTCGAGGACCTTCACTGTTGAAGACAGAAGCCTTTGGAACTCTTCGTCGCTGATGTCAATCACGACATCGAAAATAACGCCTGCCCTAGTGTGACCACTGTGCACAATGAACGACCGGACTTCTATGTGTTCTAGTATATGTGTTCTTCTATACGTTCTAGTCTCTTGCCGAGATGAGCCGTTTCGTTTTGCTGGTTCATCACTGCTTCGCTCAGATCGACTCCCAGAGTGAGTCGGGATCTCCACGTTTTTTAATGCGGATGGTCGGAGGAGTATATGGCCTCAGTGGAGTGAACGAGTGAAGAAGAGAGGGCTTGTGTGCAGCCATTGTTATGTCGTTGTTGTCCCGATGTGGTCATGCCATCTTGTCCCTCTACTACGTCGTCAGTGCTGTCATCATCTCCATCGTCATCACATCGTCATCGCTGCGTTGTTATGCCGTCTACCAAAAACGTGCAAACGATAATTTCCGCCGCCGTTATCAAGCACCGTTATCGACGTCAGCATTACACATCGGAAGCATTGCTAGCGCGTGCTTTTATTTCTGCTTTCCGCATAAGGTATTCGTCTACTTTGAAAATCATGTTCGACGGCTTCTGCGAAAATGCTTTTCCAACACGCACTTTATGTGTATTTAAAATGCTGTCTTAGCAATGCGCGGAGTGCGTCTCTTTATGCAACAGCATCGTTTCAAAAGAAATGATTGATCATGTAGCAAAGCGCATGAGCCACAAACCATTCCTGGTCACGAAGCAGACAAATGAGTGTCGGAGGCTGATGAAGCTAAAAGTGAAACAAAGAAAGAAAAAAAATAACTATGGAATAAGGAGCACAATGAGCGCGAACTGTAGGAGACAAAGGCACGTTTGTCCACAAGATAGAGAGGAGTCACGACGCGTACAAGCGACATCGTTTGTATCTGTCAAAGCCCCGCGAGACCGGCATCATGTAGCGAGTTCCAAATGCAAATAATGGTATACGTGCCTGGGTGTCATAAATAACAACTGTCCTGGAAAAGGGTAACAATTTTCAAGGAAAAGGGAAACGGTGTCGGGTAGAATACAAATCGTGTAAATAAACTTACGATACAATGAAAAAAAGTACAAAAACATATATTCGCGAAGGAATGGATCCATAATCTCTGTGTCTGCGCTGGTGCGAGGTCTTTTTTTTTTGCATTTGGATTTAGTGCGAGCGCCTGGAAAAAAATAAAAATAAAACGATATTGTGAGCTATCTAAGTTTCCGTATATTTTCAGAGCTTGTGGGACTAGTCCTCTAGTATAAATATTTTAAAAAATTAAAAAGGGACTCAACGTCACCCCGTGGTGCTAAGGTCTCGAAGCGAAAATGACGTAGGGCAAAAGAAAATTATTAAGATTTATTTTAATGAAACCACCCATAAAAGACTCAAAGGCACAGGAACTAACGACCGTCACAAGGTAGGGCAAACAGCATGTGTTAGAGTCTCAAGGCGGTGTCGTTTGCAAGGAAAACAGCGCATTTGGTCGTTACGAAGCTCTCCCAAATGACTACGATGACCTTTAAGCAAACTGAAACAGGTATGCGTGCCTGTTTGGTCCCTTTGATGAAGTAGTCTCTGTCTGTGTGCTGCAAGATGCTGCCAGCGAGGAAAGCGCACACAAGAGAAACGAGATGTGCGAATGTAAGAAAGTTTATTATCGACTGTGTGTTTGTTCGGTGACGCAACATTTTCGAAAATTCTGTCTTTGAGCTTATGACGTGGGCACCATGACAAGGAGAAAAAAAGGACCCATTCTAGAATCAAATGAATGATGGTGATGAGTTCGTTGCCACTTCTTTTATCGTTTTCCAGGTGATAAATAGTGTTTCTTTGCGGAGATTCAGCGCATAATACGTTATTAGAACACAACGAATGCCTCGCGACTGAATGTCGTCGTTCTTTTTTTTTCGCGAGAGCGTCATATAGCCCATTACGGAAAAATCAGGCGTTATCGTCGGTGGCATGACCGAAACATGGTACCAAAAATGACCGATGGTGCGAAGAGTAGAAACGTCAAAAATGTTCGGATTGACGTCAAAATTTTCAGGCAAGATTCTGTAAACAAAGCCAATTAATGGAACTGAAAAGGAAATTTGCTACATTTCGGTCTGAGTGGGAATCGATCCCGGGCCTCCGGGTGCGAGACGAGTACGCTTCCCTGACGTCACAGTAGCTTTTTTTTTTAAAGCGAAGCTTTGTACCTCTACCAGCCAAGGGTTCTGTCGTGTCCGTCGTTGTAATCAAAAAACGATCCCGACGAACCGCTAACAATTGCAGGTATAGCAGTATAGCTTACTTGAATTCAGGCATTCAGCGTACAACTAAGCACTCGTTTTCGCAAGAAAAACCACACAAACAAGCTTCAAAGTGATGAGCCAACATGATGGATGATAAGGGCTGCGGGCAAACAACGGAAACAGGCTCGGCGCGGTCCGTAAGATTAGATTGCAGCTCTTGCAAAGCTTATGCAGCTGCTTGAAAGAGGGTTGACGTCATTCGAAACCCTTCCAGCCTAGTAGCTGCTTCGGTTCATTTTCTAGACTACACCACTATGGGTAGACCACGGAAAGTAAAGACGGCAGAACGTGCATTCGCGGAACGTGCATTGATTTAACCTTGGCAAAGAATGTAACTACAGTGAAAACTGAAAATTTGAGTGTATATCACACCGATCATAAAGCAGTAGTGAACATTGTTGTGAAGTAAATAATAATAAAGGCCGTGGTTAAAGTTACGTTGTAGTGTGTGAAATATCAAGTGCGCCGCAGTCACCGTGAGGGTGGCGTAAAAAGCTTCGCTTTCCAACCACCTTCACAGGGTGGATTGGCGGGCAATTTTTTTTTTTTTTTTACACGGCTATGGTTCACTAAAGTTGTGCTTTGTGCTGCGTAATTGCTTACGTCATGTAACTGCTTCCGTCACTGCCTGCCACGTATCACTTCCTCAATCGATTTCATCGGTGCTGTGTCTGCTGCGATGCACTCTCGACGCCAAATCATGAGTTTTAAATGAGGTGTGCCTAGTGCTCGCGTCATTGCACACGTCCCGTTGCTGCCTCCCGCGTGTCACTTGCTCTTCGAATTTCATTGGTGTTGTGTCTACTGGGATGCTCTCCGAAGCGTCTACCTCAACGTCAGCTTGGAAACGTGGTTGCCCACGGAAGCACGCCTCAGAAATCCAAGCAAGGGAACACAAAAAAAAAATTAATCGTTCTGCAGCAAAATGGTCCGAATGTTCCCCGTCTGTGGACAACGTATACGCAAACTCACACACCGATTTAGCAGAAAAAAACTGTAATGCATGTCGAAAATGTAAATCGAGAACATTTCGCATGTTATGATGCTTTCGCATTCCCACACGTAAGCACTCTTAAGTGTCTCTGCTGAATTTTTTTTCATTCCTTATTTTTATTTCACAAGTCGAGAATTCGGCGCAAGCGCGTGTAGACATTGATGAATTGAGTGCATTTTACACGTAGTATCTTTATTTATTAATGTTCTCATATTATTAACAAAACAGAGAGCCTTGCTGGAAATTTTACGGGCCCACGTTTTGTCATAACACAACCAGACGGTCAGGCTCTAAAGAGATCAAAAAGATACCTAAAGAAATTTTTTCACGGACGTGTAATTGCGCAAACATTATACCAAATTCAAAACCAAGAAATCGGTTCTGCCTTCTTAGCCCCCTCCCCCCTCCCCCCTTCCATTACGTATGCCGTGGTGCTGTGTTTTTGCAGTCGAATTTTACTGCCCAAGGCAACGTAGTCAGAGCGAACCGAGAAAGAGCGTCCGTAACGTCACGTTCACAAAACACAGTATTCGGAACTAAATACTGAAGATAAGATTTACAAGGTTGCTCGATTGTAAGCTAACTAGCGTGGTCATAATTTTTTTTTCAGAAGCTTGGTGCATGTAGCACTCAAAATTCACGCTTTAGTAGCATTGATGTTCAAATTGACAAGGGAGACAGAGATAAGGTTTCACGCGGAGAGAGTCATTGAGCAAAAAGGAGATGTGCAAGATTTCAAGTTTGTGAGAGAATTGTCGTAGTATTATTCGGTGAAACAAATACACACTCAGACACATTTGGACATGTGACGTGTAATGGTTTTCTGTGTGGCTTCCGCGAAGCGCAGCAGTGATTCGTTGTCCTAAATGCCAGCTACCGTTTCGTGACCACGCCGTCGTTTTCAATGTTATAGTTATCATCGAGGTCATTATGTCGCTGTCGTCTTATCATCATTGCCCAGTACTTCGTCATCAATGTCGTGCTATTGCCAAGCACGCCGCCGCCTTCGTTAATGCTGATGTCGTCCTCGCGCCGCTGTCGTCGCAGTCATACGCAATAGTCGCTGCCCCTCTGCCGTATTGCTCTTTGACATCGTCTGCAGCCGTTTAACGCCGTCTTTACATCGTATGCGTCGTCGTTGTTCATGCCGCATACTCTTAATGGCTGTTGTCGTTACGGCTTTGCAGCTGTTCCTTTTTCCGCAAGAGCTGGCGAAGTTTGGGCAGTTGCAGTTTAAGTCGTCAAGGTTCACCAGAATACATTTTTTCTTCTTTTGCAGAAATCACTGCATCAAACCGAATTTACGAATGTGTTATCAGGATTTAACGGCACTGCTGTTATTTATCCCAAGCAGCGCGGCCTGGAAGTGTATTATAAGAGTTACATATGAACAGTTTTAAAAACACGATCATATAATAAAGTGGAAACATATAGATGTAAAGCTGTATGCACTAAAATACACCTATGCAAGATGTGGCCTAGTGGCTTCATCTAGCATTGATATATAGCCTCGCGATTAGCCAAATGTAAGTTCGCTATAGTCTGATTACAGCGCCAGCTAGTCAACGTGCTAATTTTCCTCCACTTCGCTAATGAGCTTACCAATTGGCCGCACACAGTGATGTATGTGTGGCTGCTTGTCTCATGGCAGAAATTTCTAATTCTTTGCCTTAAATAGTGGTGGTGAAGGTTAGAGTTCATCGCTAGTAGTTCATGACAACTAGCTGAACCTAAATGCCGAAACTTTACGTCATTCCTCCTTTCATTTGACAGGCCTACCCGCTGCCATAAGTACTGGCTAGTTCTTTATCTATTCAGTTACCCTAAAGGCCCAGTGGGAGATTAAATGGCGGGAAAACATAGTAATAGAATGTGACATGGTAACTTGTTTCGGATAATTCCTTTAATATTGCTACACGCGTGTGGTATTTGATTGTTTGAACGAGGCGCGCGGGCGCCATCACTCGAGAAAAGAGGAGGAAGAACGAACTGGGCTCGCGCTGTGAATCTAACCGGTCAGTGCTGCAACCGCTGTTGTAAATATAATCTGTAAATAGTTGCTCGTCTAATTGAGTTTTTCTTCGTGTAACAATATTATTTGCGTGGAGCAGAACATTAATTCATTTGCGCCGCAATAGTTTAGAAACAATCTTATACACAGGTACTTGTTATTTCACTTTTCAATGTCACATATCTATCGGCACTTTGCGTGGTGCTTACTTTCCTAATCAGGCTGGGGAATCTGCAAATATAGCGGGTGATATATTCTTGTGTTGGCGAGCTTCTGAGTATATCCTTGGGTAACTATTCCTTGCAGAATTTGGTACATGCATTCGGCGCACATATACCCTTCGTATACAAAGCCGCAAATCTATCCGCCGATTACCAACCGACCCAGCAGGAGACATCAGCCAAGACAAATACAGGAGGCTAGCAAAGAGACATTAGACTTCTGCCCCACTGTCACAGTGAGTCTGTGAAGTCTGTGAAAGAAGAAATTGATCCGTTCACTTTGTTTCTGCCACACTGTCTGTAGAGATACCAGAGAAAGAACTCACCTCACGTATCAAGTCACGTGGTGGGTGGTGAGGCGCCGATTATTCAGATTTAGCCGGCGCTCTGATTTGAGTCTCACTTTCTCTTAGGTTGCTTAAGCGCCAACAAAAAGGCACAACCGTTCGGGGTTGATTAGCGTGATTTTACGACGTACCGAGGGTAAGAAATGAGCGGGGTTACAAATTTGTAGCGTCATATTTACATCTTATTTTGTTGCTTCCAATGACGTCATGAAGGAATTATGCATACGCGCACAGTTCTACAACTTGAATCAAGAAGCACGTATACATATACCATGGTTGGCGTCATTATCGCTTTAAAGCACCAGCGAATGCTCAACAACGTCCACCTGTCACAAAAACACTCAGTGGTCATGTAGGCCACAAATCACAAGAATAAAAGCAGGAAAAAAATAGATTATTGTTGAAAGCGAAGTCAAATGACGCCAACGAAGAAGCAAAGCAATATGAGGCCGTGATGCCCGCTCCCGACACCTAATACCAGCTGCGCTTCTTTTTTGTTCACCGCTGAATGGCAGTATATGATTTCGGCTCATAAAGCCAGCACTTCCCATCGCAAGAGAACACCCTATTTTCTCGCAGCTCAAAAGGAAAAGAGACAAAGGCCTATTACACTGAGGATACGTGTCATTACTTCCTAACGACTTCTATTATCATTAGCGCGGGAAAGAAGCCCCTTTAAGGCGAAAGAAGCCGGTCATAATAGATCTTTTCTTTCTTACCTTCGTAGGCACTTTCGTTAATCATTTTTTCTGTTCTGCGTGAAGTTAGTTCTTGCTTCTGTAGCACTTTTGTTAAGCTCAAGAGAGTGTCCTGTCTGACGAACAATAGGATTTGCCTCTTTTTTTTTCCTCCCTCCGTATACCCTATGGTCCTCGGAATGGTCAGGCAAGCCGACAAAGTAGCAGCTGTTAAGCAAATCCCCAAGATAATAATAAGGAAGACCTAGAGCCAGCATCGGGGTTATATATAAGTCTAACGACAGGGAACATCAGAGCAAATGTGGAAGGCTACCACGCCCAGTATTCTATTTAACGGAAACAAAGGAACGGCCTGCCGGCGCGAATCTGATGAGCCATTATTTCATCCCCCGTGTTTTCGAAAGTGCCACGGAAGTGTTACCGCCTTCCTAATGTCACGCTTGCTTTCTTATCGCCAAGTTTGATTATTAAAAGCAGAAGCCAGGCCTACAAAAAAGGAGGAAATAATATTAGATGAACTTAAATGAGGAGTCGAATTTTATGTGGTCGGCAAGTTAATGTCCGGCAATTTGCTTTTCGAGGATCACTGATCGTGCTCACTGCGAAACGCAAAGCGAGGCTAAAAGCCTGCACAGGCGGTGCATATATTCTATATGCGAAACAATAAAATATGGTGAATGAATGAACAGATAAATTGACGGAAAATATTACTGAAACTCCGGTGCGCACAGTGTCCTGCAATATTTTTCGTTTATAACTCAGACAAGAAATGCTCTTTGCATAGGCTATGCAAAGCTTCTCAACGTTATATCCGTCATTACAGAAAGTTTGGTTACTTGGAACCGTGACATCATAAAAAAATATTTTCAGCGCTTAGTTTAAAAGAGTGACGAAGGCAAAATGATTCAAAGGAAGGCAACATTCATTCCTTCCGCCCTGTTGCTCTCTATCATCTTGCCTTCCTTACTTTTTCCACTAAGCGCTGGAAATTTTCGATTAAGGCTGTGGTCGTCTATCTCCCTCCTTTGACCATTGGAAATACGCCAGTAGAGGCCTTGTGCAGCGCACGCAACGCCCGCAGCCATGCGCTATAGTAAAGCGGAAACTCACTTCTGGTTAACCTCCCTGCCTTTCCTCCCTCGCTCTATCTCTCTCTTCAGTCGCACGGTTTACCGTATGACATTATTTAAATAAATCGGCGCACTCTTTCTTCGTGAAGAAGCTTCATAAGTGACCTATGCAACTTGTCCATAATTAACTGTTCGTAGTTTGTGGGCCCGTCTGTCCGTATCTTGGCATATCTAAGCACTTTCCCAATTGTTGTGTTTGTCTCTGAACACAGCTACAACATATGGCGAGCATCCGCTGCAGCAGCGCGGGCAGAGCATTTTGAGCACTTCACTGGGTCTTAGGTGCTGGGGCCCAAGCACAGGTTACAGAAAGAGTGGGGTAATGTCCGTTCAAAATTCAAAACTTGGTATTATCCATCCCTTAGACCATTTATTCCGTTACGCCGTCGTGGTCATGCAGTTGTCGTAGCTATTGTATTGACTGGCTGAGGCAATCTCCTCACCTTCAGCTTAACCCCTACGTACGGCAAATGAAAGATATCTACCGCCCATGACAACGCGCTGTGGTGCGCGCACCTGGAGCGCCCTGCTCATCAGTGCTCCTATACATAGTCTTGCCGGCTGTTCTTAGGGGCCTATAGGTGTCTCCCTTAATGGCCACGGCTAGGTCCAGTACTCATGTCTTCACAGATATTTCTATATGTATTTCAGGGGCGCTATAACGTAAAGCTATTCCCCCAAACTGTTTTTATTCCAATCTCCTGACGTCAAAATTACGTAACCACCGACGCAAGCATCGGGCGGTGACCCGCAGCGTTGTCTCAACAACGCAATCAAACACTCTCTTCGTTTATAGGAGGTCACCTTTGTTCGCTTTCAAAACCTATAAGAATGTCTACACTCAGCGGTATTTCTTATCTAATTGGCTGTTAAGAAGCGAGGAGCACGCTCTAGTGGAGAGGGTTTCGATGGGGCCGAGCCAGCACAGTGAAAATAGATAATCGCATGGAGAGGGTGGTGCCGGGTTCTCCGATTCGGCCGCTTCGCCTTACTTAGCTTGCGGTGGCTGGTCGAAAATCGCGGCGGCGTGCAACGGAAGGTAAGAATGCCGCTAAAATGGATCCTCAGCAAGGAAGAGTTGGCAGAGCGATGTCGTATACGTGCCGAAAGGGCACGATAACGTTTTACTGCCACGCACAAAAGGATTATCATGCGCAAATAAATACATGCTTACCGGCACGTGCGAGTAGCGAGGGCCTGAGCAATCGGCGGGCAGCCATCTTCTATTCCTTGCGGAACAGGGCAGTCTCTGGCTATTCAGAAAAATTAAAGTTTTGTTCGGCATATTAATGCATTTTTTTTCGCGTACACGTCACTTTGACGCGGTGAGTTTTCGCCGTCTTGTGAGGTCACGTGACAGACAGGCGAAGTGGGCAGCCCGAAAACACTGGACCAATAGCAGAGCGCTAATGGCGAAAAGCCGTCGAATCAGCAATAATTATTTTTCTTTTGTGCGGTTTAATCATGCATAATCAGTGTGTACACGTTATATCAGATGCGAAGCTATCGCGGATTTCGCGACGTCGCGTCACAGACAGGCGAAGTTGGGAGTGGCCCAAAAATGTTTTGACCAATGGTGGTGTGCTGATTGCAGAATTGGAATCAATACAGTTTGGAATAGCTTTACGTTATAGCGCCCCAGGATTGGTCCTAGTCTGGTGATCAAACCTGGGACCACTGCCTTTTCGCGCTGGTTGCTCTGCCATACACCTGAGCTGACCAGCAGGCTAGCAGATTTCAGAGCGAGGCCTAATTAATCGACAAATCTAAGCACAGGGATTCCGAATACGGCAAATCTGTTCTTTGAAAAATCCAGCGCGGCGGAAGAAGCTTCCTGAAAGGAAAAATAATTTCCTCCATGCACCTGAGAGATGGATGCCCGAGTTTTTTTTTTTTTTCGCTACGTCGGGCCTTGTAGTGTGGTTTACTTTTTACAAACATTGTAGTACAAGTGAGTGCGACTCTGTTCAGCATAATCGAACAGTAAAACAGTGACATTGAACTTGTACGATGACTGTCGTACGTGCTGCAGCGGGACTCTCTTTTTTTTAACACGAAAGTGTTTTATGCCGGGGTCCACCAAGACTTCACTGACGTATTTCCGTCACGGAAAAACGTCATAGAACATAATACAAAGAAAGAAACCAGAAGAAAAAGTTCCACAAACATGCAAAATTTGGAAATCGAACCCACGACCTCTCGGTCCACGACGATAGATCGCCGAGCGTTTAACCCATTGCGCCACAAACGCATTTGCAGAGAGCTACACAGACGCGCCTTATATATCTAACACTCCTCCGTGTACCCGCGCTCTTGCTCGGGGCGGTGCCGCCGCCTACGAGCAGAAAAGAGAAGTACTGCATTATGACACTAACGCGCACCGACAGTGAACGCTTCGGTGGTCTCAGCACTACGACGCCTCGATGCCAGCATTCGAAGGGACGCTGGCATCAAGAAGCACTACCAACGCCACCTAGGTGGCGTTCACCGTACTCAGCACAGCGGAGCGTGGCCTCCGCAATTAGCTCTGAAAATGTTTCTGAAGTTGATCGCCGTGCTGCAGGGGATCTTTTTTTTCGTGTTTCCTTATAAGCACAGTCGGCGTCTTCTAGCCGCGCCGCCATGAAGCCTCCAAGACGAGAAGCGTGGCGCACTGATGTCTGCGAAAGCTGAGAATTGTTCCCTCGCTAGCCGCACACTCTGTGGCACATACTCAGTGACCCAAGTTGGCGAGATGTTCACTAAAGAGTGGCACATACCCAATGCATTCATGACGCAGCTCGCTGAAGTGTTGGCCTGAAAGGCGTTCATTGAAAAGCGGCGCGCTACCGAGTCAGAGGTTCGAGGCTAGCACCAGTCAAACTTGTAGACTCCTGAAACGGATCGCAAACAAACATGCGGCCATGAAAGAAGCTAACCTCCTTAGGCTAGTCCAACCGTTCGTAATCAGCAGCTATAGGGTACGTGGCGCCGTGTTTGCGGCTTCACAATTCGAAAAAGGACAAAATCGAACATTCTCATTCGTAGAGGAATCAAAACGGCACTAGGTTTACCACCCAATACATCGACGAACAGGATTTTGAGTCTAGGGGTTTCCAATACCCTCGAAGAGTTAATTGAGGCTGCGAGGACCTCACAGTATCAGAGACTGTTGCGCAGTCGTACTAGTTGCAGCATTCTGGAGAAGCTGGGGCACCAGCCTCGAGCATGCTCCAGATGTATTGACAATGTCCCTAGACAGGTTAGGGACAAATTGAAGATACCCCCTGCTCCCCAAAAACATGCATCCCACCTAACATGACAGCTGGAGGAGGGAGAGAGCAGTAGAGTTGCAAGCCCGTTTTGAGGGCAGACAGGACGTCTTGTATACAGATTCCGGGGCTCGGCAGCGTGCTGCAGCGCCCGACACTCGACCGCAACGGAGGCGGAAGAGTTTGCCATTGCGCTGGCTCTAACTCAACAGCAGGTAAAAATTATTGTGAGTGACTCAAAGTCAGCGATTAGAAGCTTTGACGCGGGCTGAATTTCAGCCGCAGCAGCACGAGTGTTGGCCGGCGGCCAACACCGGCCGAAAATCTGGACACCGGCGCACCAAGGGTCCAGGGGGAACGAGAAAGCGAACGCACTGTCCCGAGGACGAGCAACTTTCTAGGATCCCGGTAGCGTCTCGTACGCGCCCCCCTCCGCCTCGCGTGATGAGAAGCCCATATATATACAGTTCGATGACGATATAAATATGTATCAAGAAATCCTAAATCCTTACAAATTAGACAGAGCGGTACTTCCAAAAGTGTGTAAGCAGCTCACTAAAAGCGAAGAGGTTGTGTGGCGTAAGCTACAAACCGGAGTTTTTCCCAAATCCCCAGTTTTATAGCAAGTGGCACCCGGAGGTTTTCAGCCCCAGGTGCAAACGTTGCGAGGGCATAGCGAACATAATCCACATGATATGGACGTGCCCGAGCTTTGGAGAGCCTGACAGAAAGAACGAGTTTTGGGAGGCACTGCTTCTCAACCGGGAAGAAAAAAATGTTGCAGTGGCTTAGCTCGGCTATGCCAGGATATACGTAGCGTTAGCAAAGGTTCAGCTGATTATTCTTAGCTTTCCTGGTTGTCTAGATTGTCAAGGATTAGCTTGATTGTCATGCTTACTGCTGCTTCAATGACACACACAAACGCCAGTCAGAAGCGCAGCGGCTCCAGCGCAGTGTCAGACGGCGACTGCACAGCGAGCGCGCGCCGGCGCCAGTGCGTCTACCACGGCTACGACGTCACTCCTCTAGAATGCGCAGACCGGCGGCGGTGAGTCGCGCGCGGCGGCGGCGGAGTGCGCGAGAGGTGCCGGCTCCGGTGGCTCCGGTGCGCAAGCCGTGTGACATCACTGATCCTTGCGCATGCGCAGCACGGCTCTTGATGTGCCGCGCGAAACGGGCTTGGCTAGGCCAGTGTAGCTAACGCTACAAAAGGACAACGTGAAGTCATCCGTCTCGCCCTGGCCGCTGCGGAGATCCAAGAGATCCCGGTCGACGGCTCAGGGGAAGGAAATGGCTGGGACCGAGCTGCGCCTCGGATCCCCGTCACCCTATTGACTGGTGCTAATAAATGTTATTTCTCTCTCTCTCTCTCTGGCGTGAAAGGAGTCATTGAAAAATGGCACATACCCAGTGCCTTTGTGGAGCGGCCAGCTAATGCGTTGTGTTGCTGTCTTTGAGGAACCCTTGTGACGTGGGCTTCATTGCGATCCACATAGGAGAAACTTAAGGGACATGTTTTGTCATTGCAGAGCCGCTCATTCCCAGTGGCACATACCTGTTTGCCCAACTTGGCGTCAAAGACGTTCATTGAAGAGCAGCACGCACCTACTGCCACATACCCAGTGACACAATTTGGCATCAAAGAGGTTCATTGAAGACCAGCGGAGACCGAGCGGGACATACTTAGTGGTCTAAGTGGGTGTCAAAGAGTTTCTTTGAACAGCGGTACCTTTACCCAGTCCCGCATCTACAGTGACCCATGTCGGCATGAATGAGGTTCGTTGAACGATGGCACGTTGAAGGGTGTACACATTGCCACATATTCAGTGATCCAAGTTGGTCCCACGGTTGGTTTCGAACCCTCCATCCTCAGCACAGCAGCCCAATGCGCAACCGATTCGACCGTGGACAACCCGGTGAGCCTGGTAGACGGGAAAACGCCTAGATACAAACACAGATAGATATATGCAAACACAGAAACACTGTTACAAACATAGATAGCCCCTGGAAAGTGCGTGAAGTACTCTAAAAATGCTAAAATCAAGCCTTATTGTCGCCTCATAGGTATCGGCGAAGAACACAGACATCTTATTAGATTAGCGCATGCTATTGTTGCGGAGTGATGCACCTGTGCCAGCACTCGCTGAAGAAAATAGAGGACGATGTGGGGCGCACTGCCTCGTGGGCGAATGTTTTGTCAGCCATTTGCCTGTCAATACACTGGATATATATATATATATATATATATATATATATATATATATATATATATATACTTCCTGTATCCCACTAACAATATCGAACTGCTTCAATATTTTTTTATTGCGATAGCAATCATATGGACACTCAAAGAGGATTTCTGCCGTCGGCATCGTCGTCGCCGTCACCGTGAGGTTCCGTATGACGTCAACGGCTATGAAATCGCCTGCGCGCGCCCGACGCTGTATATGCGAGTGAAAGGGCGCGAGGGACGCGCGCTTTCACGGGGAGCGAACGCACGGCGGAGAACAAACGCACGTTCTGCGCCGTGCTCAATGAAGGGCTGTAGAATTAAGCGTCTCTTTCCTCATTTACAATCCCCATATAGAGAGAGCAAACGCAACTTCCGTCGTGTGAAAGGCCGTGGGGGGACGGGAGGGAGGGGAGGCGACGTTTAGCTGCGGCACCAAATCAATGGCGCGAGAATCAATACTTTGTACAAAGCATTATGCTTTTCTATTAAGCATGAACTCGCACAACCTCGTACCGAAAAATTGCCCGGAGGAAATCAAGCTACTACTGACGTCTGAGCCCATGGAGTCGTGCCTATTTCATAACGGATTTCTTAGAGGATCTGCAAGGCTACTAATCAAAAGTGCATTTTCCTCATACGAGGCCTTCCTTTGGCAGTTATCAAAATATAGAAGGTGATGACGCGGTGCCGAGCCCCGTGAAGCTGGTGCAATGCCTGTCATGCATCCCCGGTGACGCAGAATCATGGCGAGTCTTCGTGTACGTTCTTTCTGTTTCAGATCGACGAAAAAAAACTTAGAATGCCGATGACTGATGCTACGGAAGCGTCCCGATGGAACAGAACTTTACGAAAAACGACGACGAAACTCTGGAAACTAAAGAGAATTAGCGTTTGGGGAACTCCTCATAGGAGTGATGTCAAACTTGTGATCAAAGAGAGCTGTTTTGCTATCTGCGGCTTCCTTTCTCTCGTAATTGAAGGCAGGTGCAGTGTACCTGCATTTTGTTGGAAACTCATCCACGGCCACGCTATCTCCCTTTCTTTCTTTCTCTCTTTCTTTCTTTCTTTTCTGACTTCCTTTCTTTCTTTCTTTTCTGACTTCCTTTATCTTTATTTTTTCTTCCCCCTTTTTTGCTAAATCTGCATTGACCACTCGTTCCAGTAGAGCAACCCTAGTTTATCTTCGTCTTGAATAGTGCAGCACTTGTGTGCATCTTGGTACGCAACTGCTGCGAATTTTTGGTGGGAGACTAAAACACTGGTGCTTGCAAAAAAAAACTAGCAGCAAGAGGCTCGTCGACCAACCGATTGGTTGCTTAATTAATTAATTTATTATTATTTATTTATTTATTCATTGATTGATTGATTTTCACGTGTCATAGCAACGCCTGTACTATAAGAAATGGTACGGTGATGGGCTCCAGATTCAGTTTCATGCAAATGGTTTCTGAACAGGCATATGTATTTTATCTCAGCATTTATTTATTTATTTATTTATTTATTTATTTATTTATTTATTTATTTATTTATTTATTTATTTATTTATTTATTTATTTTTATTCATTTATTTTCTTGTGCTGTACGCTCATGAAAATTAGCTGCGCAAAATTGAATGCGCAGCGACTACGCGAATAGATGGAATAAACTTTTCTTTGTCGCCCTCACTTCTTTTTCGCTATCCTAGCGACCTCATTGTTATTTTAGATTACTTTCTATTTTTATTTTCACTTATTTTTTCATATTCTGATGATGCTATTGTGACTGTTTTCAATTTCACATTCCTTCCTACATTCTCCTCAAGTTTTGCTGACTTATTAAATTTTTACGACTGCTCTGGTCCCCTTTGCACGCGCTGCTCGATCCTTGGCCGATACTTCGAAGTGGGTATTCGCCACAGTTCCTTAGGCCATCAGCACTATCGTCATCTACCTGCCGGTGGGTCTCTGCCAAGGCGTTGGTCTCTGTGATAGAACGAGAACGAACAAGAAGGCTTCGCGTAAAGGTTTTTTTCCTCTCAACGCCAACATCAACAGCTCCTCTCTTCGAGTTTGTCTGCGTCCTGGGTTCTCTCTGAAGACTGGGATCCCTCGGTGACCTCCTCTCGCGTGAGATTTGAAAATCTTTGTTGTTTTATAGGTCCCGCTTTCTAGTGCACACTGCCTGATATTACTGCACGTGCTTCGGGAGGATCTATTTGCACCCCTCGGACGTGTACACTTTATACGATAGTGAATCACGTTGTTATCCAGCAATGTACTTAGCTGATACGGGGTCCAACCAGAGCGATCAAGTCGCTGACTAATTTTCGGCGTCGGCCGACGTCGGCTGGCTTTCACGCTTTGCTAACATCTTCAGGCGTCAGCGCTTCGACCTGGAGTGGGCAGACTTCGGCGTCGAGCGAGCGTCGCCCGCAGAGTCGCATTGTCCTTGGCGACGCAGGCTGGCGCCTACGCCGAAATTCCGTCAGAAACTTGTTCCTTGCGATTGGGGTTTTGCGCATCACGCGTTGTGCTGCTTGTAACCTTGGTTTTCATTGTCGTATAGCGAAAAGTCTTGTTCAGAGTGGCGCGATAACTTTGTCGCTAGCTTTTCGCGCTGTTAAAACAACGCATGAATGGAACGCGTAGGATAAAGCTAAAGACGCAAACTGGCAACGCGCAAGAGACATGCTACTAGATTAGCGGTAGGTTAATGTGTAAAAGCAACACAGTGTCTATGAGAGACACAGAATTGGCGTCTCTCAATATGCAGTGAGAAGCTGCATAACAGTTTCGACCAAAGGGTGGTTCACGAACGTTTGTTGATATGTTTTTCTAATTTATAGGTCAACTACAGTATGCTCGTCTCTCTAGTGAATAAATTCTTGCTGCATTAAATGGCTGATGAGGATGAAAATTCGGTGTTCGCGGCGTAACGAAACGATGTTACAAATAGGCTACGAACCTTCGACCTTTGGTGGGAGTCGAACCCATGACCTTTGGTGTTAATTAGGGCGAAGTTATTCAAGGCACAACTAATAAGAATAGAGTTAAGGCACTCGAACCCAGAACCTTTTGTGGGAGTCGAACCCACGGCCTTTGGTGGGAGTCGATCCCACGACCTTGCATTGTGGCCTAATGTCTAAGCGTTGCGCGGTCGTCGCAATCCTTTCGCCTACGTACATCCACGTAGGGATAACTAAGTTGGTTGGTAACAACTTTTTTTATAGTCCTGCAGAGCTTTTGCCGACGGGGCCTTAGGTCTCCCACTAAGTGCCTTTGAACTGTGCCTTTGAATTGTGCCTTTGAGTGCCTTTAACTAAGTTCCCTTTGAATTTTTGCATGCAACTCTGATGCCGCCTTTCACGTGTAATATTTTAAACTAAAGCCAAGCGTCTTTGTATATACTGCGAAGGCCATCAAAAGGAAAAAGAAATGAATGAATGAATGAATGAATGAATGAATGAATGAATGAATGAATGAATGAATGAATGAATGAACGAACGAACGAATGAACATTTATTGAAATAGGATGACACCTGAACCTATAGTCATATCGAAACAGGTAATTGATAAAAAGGTAAATATTCAGTGGTGCCGACTCCTGAAAATGCTAGGTCAACCACGTTATGCTAAAGTAGCTGCTTCCTCACTATGCTGCTGCCGAAGGTATACCACAGTGCAAACACAAGTACACGTAATAGACGTACGCTTAGTGGCAGTCTTCCTATAGGAGCTGCACCATATACGGTGCAGCTTTAGCTAGCTTGGTGGTAAATTCTATTAGTACACGGGTAAAACTAACTCGTACATTTAACGAACTTCAGGCAGCCTCTATTCTGGGCCTGCGACTCATCATTGCAGCACGCCCACCATGCCAATGCTTCAGGATTAGTAATTCTGCATTGAACAATACGGCCAGTTATGTGTCTCAACTGTGCGCCCGCTATATTGCAGGCACGTTCACGCAAATATTGAAAATATGTTGCTGTACTAAAATAACCCTAATATAAAAGATAAAAGCAATGGCAGTGAGCTGTGAGTATTGTTCATTCTATCTCGAACCTAAAGTCCACTCTCAAAGTGTTTGCACGAAGCATGCATTTGAAATACAATAAACTCCGCCTAAACGTAACTCGGAGGGAAAACCCGAACAATAATTGTATTTGAGAAGCTTGCGGTGAAAAAAAAAACGTGAAAGGAAAGGGCTTTCTTGTGCTCAGCGTTGAATATTGCAGATTATTTTGCACAGCCCATGTGTTCCTGTATGTGTGAAAGCTTTCCGAAGTATTTTGCTCAGTCTTGGCGTTCAAAATAATGCTGCAGACTTTAAACTGCATCTATTTTTGTTTGGTCCGAAACATTAACGCACACTGGTTCAGTAATACTTAAGTTATGATCACTTAAATCATGGCCTACACCACGATCGTCTGCGATAGTGTTACGGGGACAACGTATAGTTACAATTATCTACAAGGTCACAAAAACCATGAGGAGCCTCGACGGATACAAAGCTTGCTTGCTTGCTTCTGCCCACTTCGTCACTGTCATTGTCGTCTGACCGACAGCACCATTGTACCGACTGTATCGCGACACCCTCCTCCGGGGTGAGAGGGCCGACTCGGCGCTTGTCGGGACAGAACAGAGGTGGCTGTGACATACGGGTTAAGTCTGACGACGAGTGCGATAGCGGATTATGGTCGAATAGACTGCGCCGGATTGACGACTGGTTCAATGTCGCAAGAAACGTCAGCGACTTGGCCTAACACACTGTAGGAACCATCGTAGCGGGGTAAGGGCTTTTCGGAAAGACCGATACGGAATGATGGAAACCACAGCAACACCAGAGAACCTAGAGAGTATATCAGCTTGCTTATCTTTCACTATAACCGACGTCCCTGTGGCGACGATAATACAAGGCTTTCTGGCTAGATTAGGACAATGTGAGCAGCTCACATGCGATCTGCCGGGCTGTGTTGTCTCGCACTATGACATAGCGAAACGTACGTAGTCAACGAGGTTAGAACATCGGGAAGTATCACGGCGCAGCGAAGGTTCGCGTTCCTAGTGAAGATAAAACGATGAATAGCCGGTGGTGTCGTGCCTAGACGAGTTCTAGGTGAAATAACATCAGGCAAAGCAGCATCCCAGCCGCGGTGGTCGGCAGAAACGTACATGCGTTTCCGCCGACCGTAATACGTTCGACGTCTTCCCCCAGCAAGGGACAAGTGAGTCCTTTGTTCGCCACGTTCGAGCATGGGATACCACACAGATGTCTGCGGCGTGAATAAAGCATTTGTGGTAATCTGACTGTAAATACTCCTGTTTCGGTTGTCTTCCTCCTCAGGGATCACCTTTGCCGAGGTCCGAAGGAATCCGAGAACTAGGCAACGTAAACGACGCAGAACACCTGTTGATGCCACAGCAGCGCGAATGCCTGTTTTATTAGATTTGCCTGACTGTGTAGCAACAACATTTGGCCTGGTTGACGATCTGCTTTTGTTTGATGTGGGCTAAAATGGATGATGTATAGGTGATGTTTGCGGTTCACTTCCGCTTAACCAGAGTTCACAAGGAGAAGCTTTCCGTCTAACCGAAATTTAACCGAAAGTTGCTGCCAGCCAAGGTTGTTACACTCGTTCTATTTATCTGTCATCTTATTTTAGGCGAGACTCATTTATCTAGAGTCCCCAGTTTTCTGATTGCGTTTTTATTGCTCGCAGAACAATGTGCTTGTTTAGCACTTATTCCAACTCAGTCAATCGAATGCAGATCAACATAGCGTTTTATAAAGTGTTGTGGATCTGGAACCTGAAAATTGCTCTGCGGAGGACACAGCGATATTTCACAGAAGCTCCCATTGGCCATGATCGTGTGCCGGCAATAGTACAGATGCCAACAATAAACTAAGTAGAGGATTTCAGCACTGTAGGCGAGGTTCTATGACTAAGCGAGATTCTACGACTAGACGAGATTCTACGACTAGACGAGCGCACATTTTGCTGCCATGGCGTCTGAATATTTATTTTGTGTAGACATCGCAAACTGCAAAAATGCAAAAATTTGGTGCAACCGCACCGCTGTAGTATTTCTTTTTTGTAGCGTTAGCTACACTGGCCTAGCCAAGCCCGTTTCGCGCGGCACATCAAGAGCCGTGCTGCGCATGCGCAAAGATCAGTGATGTCACACGGCTTGCGCACCGGAGAGCCACCGGAGCCGGCACCTCTCGCGCACTCCGCCGCCGCCGCGCGCGACTCACCGCCGCCGGTCTGCGCATTCCAGAGGAGTGACGTCGTAGCCGTGGTAGACGCACTGGCGCCGGCGCGCTCGCTGTGCAGTCGCCGTCTGACACTGCGCTGGAGCCGCTGCGCTTCTGACTGGCGTTTGCCAGTGTGGTATAGCCATGGAGAAGGACAGCGCAAATGCTGCTCAACAGCGCAGAAGAACGGAGAAGCTTGACTCATCGGATCCCGAAGTAGTTGCCTGGCAATTAGCGGTTGAGCGTAGGAGGAATGAATACATGTGCCACATAATACGTATACCGCGTGTGTGTCATTGGAGCAGCAGTAAGCATGACAATCAAGCTAATCCTTGACAATCTAGACAACCAGGAAAGCTAAGAATAATCAGCTGAACCTTTGCTAACGCAACGTATATCCTGGCATAGCCGAGCTAAGCCACTGCAACTTTTTTTTTCTTCTTCTTCTTCCCTTCCTCAGGCACAGAATACAGATAAGCCATGGCCTCCAGCGGCAAGGGTTCTGAGGGCAGACGAACGGCCAAAGCGGACCAAACAGAACTGGCCGAAAAGCTTCCACTGGAGCAGCAACAGCAGCAACAGCAGTCACAGCAACAACAGCAGCAGCAAAGGAAGCATCAACAACAGCAGCGGCCTCAGCAACAACCTGAGCAACTCCCTCAGCGACAGCAGGACCATCATCATCAGCTGCAGCAACAGCCTCAGCAGCAGCCTCAGCAAAAGCCTCAGCAACAGCAGCAAGAACACCGACAAGATAAGCAACAACAGCAACAACCACAACAACAGCCGCCACGAAGCTGCTTGAAGCGCCCATGCTCCGAGAAGTCGTTCGCTGGGCCCGACACCAAGCAGTCGATGCGCACAACACCCGCCAGCTCAATCGGACAAAGAGAAACAAAGACAAGCCTTCTAACTGAAGGAGCTAGGGTGAGCACTTTCAATGTAAATATGTGCATCTCTCTGCTCGTACTCCTTACGCATATATACATAAATAGCGCGCACTACATCAGCATAACCCCCCTCACATCATTACCATGCATAACACATTCCGCACCATGCCGACTGCCACATATTGCTACGCATATCTTGGAGAGTTGCTGTTCAGGAAGGTTCCCCTTAATATCTTTTTTTTTGCAAATTCATTTGTTCATTAGTAATATAAAGTGTAACTCATCCTGAGATGAACGTGCGCAGAAGATCCCGTGTTTGTCGTTTATTATTAGAGTGACACTGAATACAGACTCTAAATGCAATTTATACTGCTAAAGTATTCTTTAGACTGTATTTTCGTGGTTTTCACGGTAATACGGTGCCAATTAGAAGAAAAAATGAAGGTATTAGATCAATTTTATTGAATGTCGGGCCGAAACCCCCACGGCGATTATTCAGTGTGACGTCACGAATTTCAGATTTTTTAATGCTTT
Source organism: Dermacentor silvarum (assembly GCF_013339745.2). Lineage (NCBI taxonomy): Eukaryota > Metazoa > Arthropoda > Arachnida > Ixodida > Ixodidae > Dermacentor > Dermacentor silvarum. Next base: position 232,717,791 of record NC_051155.1, read on the forward strand.
TAGGTGCTGTGGCTCAGTAAATGTCTTTGAAACTTGCCAATTCCAGTCTTTGGCTCTTTGATAACAGAATATTATCTATCTTAACCGATAAAAGATTTAACTGAGCCCGAGCAGGCGCCAATAGAATCCTTGATGTCGCGGCCAAACCATTACGAAAACTTGAAGGCCTTGTCGCCAGTAGTCTTTTGTTCTTCGGTCTTTTCTGGCAGAACAAGCCTCTTCGCATGTTATGAGTGACTTCTTTGCGTTATAGAAGGGTAATATACAACAAATACAGCATGAATTATTTTGCTCGTTTGTGTCTCTGTAGCCATGTATTCTTTTTTTTTTGTCTTTCAATACAAAGGAATTGAATTAGGGGAGAGCAAATGAAGAAAATCGTTTGAATATTGCTCTCACCGCCTTTGAGCAGGCTGCTGCAGCGGACCAACATATTATTCACTTATGTAGCACTCAGAGTAACCTTCCACTTATTGTACAATAAGCGACAAGATGTCGCCGAGAGACCGCATTTTCTGACATATACACATTTCTAGCACACGCATCTACAGTTCGCAGATAAAATGAAGCAGTGTATACTTAAGTAACGGGCCCCGTTAGCGCCTACGCAAGTAAGCCAAACAGGTTTATAAACAACAAGAGCGAGCAATTTGAGCCATTCTGCTTCTACATAATTTTTTACAGCTCTGACTAATCAGTTATGCCAACATCTTTCCAAGTTTGTCTGCAGTAATTCCCTCTTTTTTTTATGAATAAACGCCACTGCTAGGAGCCAGAGATAAATCAAAATGTATATTTATTATTGCTTTTACTGGCTGGAATAAAAGTCGTGAGACTTGTATGCAGAGCTAGCAACACTGTACTCACCGAGCTACAAGTGAAAATACAAGCGGCTTTTTTTTCTTAGTTTCTTTTTTAAATTCGTGTGCGTTCTTTTTTACGTGAGCAATACAAGTACCGGTTTCGTTTCAAGAGCCCGACCTGCGATAGTCATTGTGGACGGGCTTCTTGTAGATTCCCGTTGATCTTGCTGATTGCATGCGTGATATACACTGGGTTTGAATAATATATGAGATGAAGAAACGGACCCCAGCCCATTTCGCTTCAGCCATGATAAGTGAAGGAATCAACTTCCGTTGAACCCTCGACTAACATTGGTTAGTCACATGGCTTCCACGCCTGTGATAAAATTTCGGTTCATCGACAGTCGTTGCAACGAAAAGTGCTTGTGCGCGTGAGGCTCTCTTTTTACGGTTTTTTTTTCTTTTGTTATTATCTTTCCTTTATGCGTCTCGACAAATGCTTGCCAAGACCAGAAGAAAGGCTTTGCTGTCAGAGTATTTTTTTAAACATGTCTAAATATTGCTGGAGACGGTCGCTCTACAAGACGGTCGTTGTTGACAGGATCGTGACATAAGAGCATGACGCTCTTAAATTAAAACACGCGTGGCACTGGTAGTGCAGTCAAATTTATAAGGTCATGACAGGTCATTTACCTCTGTTCCTGAAGAAGAAAAAAAAAACTTCATCTGAATTAGCTAAATGTTCATTTGAATGTCCTGCGTGTTTAAAACAGACCGGTCATTATCGATATCTTATAAGCGCATTCCGTTTGCTCGCTGCTCATGCAGGCTGCCGCATGCATGCACAACGTCGAAGGCTATTAATTCCCAATTAAAACGCATTAAAGAATCAATTGGAAGTGCGGAAAAAATTAAAGAAGGCTGAGAAGTGTTTTTATGTATACACTTATGGGATACTTACGTAGCTTAAGACACAGCTTAAGAAATGTGTCTTGTCTGGAATAGAAGTATATGCGGGACATTCACGACAGAAAACTCGGTAAGATATCCTGAGCCAGGATCGCAGAAAACACGTAGTAAGATGCTGATTATCGTACTGATAACATTAGGGCTCAAGATAAAGAAAGGGTTCGCTTACGATAAAAATGTGCGCCAACGCCAAGAGTAAAAAATTGTGCAGAACACACCCTGACATCTGTTAATGTTAGCGGAGCTTTCTTAGTTTTGGGGAACTGTGCATTTAAACACAACACATGGTACGTGCTATGTGCAGGTGTCTTAATTTGCAGATTACGAGTTGCCCGTATTTTTGGTCGTTTCTTTTCTTCTGGTTCCGCAGCTGTCAGAATCTTCTGAGGGGGCACCAGTCGCAACTGCCGAAAAACTCTGGGCTGACCATTATCGGGCGTTCAAATCGCTATGTAATACAGGGTGCGCCATAATTACTGTCATGCACTTTCAACAATAATTGTGCCTCGGATTTTTGAACACTTCTCGCCATCGTTTCTTCAAACAATTCTGCCATTTTTATTCTGTACTTTGACCGTGTTTCATGATAGTTTGGTTATTTTTCCCTAAATGTCACGCTCTAGACCACATCAACCCGCAATCTTGTCACTGAGTTTGGCCGGACACGCTCCATCCGGGTTCCTCTAAATTCTAACCATTCTCGCAAGATTGTCCACTGGGCTCTCAAGCATGGCACACTTAAGGACTTACCCCGCAGTAGTCGTACTGTCTATGTGGCCAATTCTGACCTTATCAAAATTGTGATGTAGACAGTTCAACTCCATCAACGGAGAAGCATCAGAAGGATATCCTTGTAGCTGAATGTGTCGGCGACAACAATGACAAGAGCCGTGCGAAGGAACATCCAAGATGTTCCCCTACAAGCTGTAGAGGAGACATGACTGGCGGAGGTGGAGATAGATAGATAGATAGATAGATAGATAGATAGATAGATAGATAGATAGATAGATAGATAGATAGATAGATAGATAGATAGATAGATAGATAGATAGATAGATAGATAGATAGATAGATAGATAGATAGATAGATAGATAGATAGATAGATAGATAGATAGATAGATAAAAACTTTATTGGTGAAAAAGGAAACAGAGTTTGGGGAGTAGATGTTCAGAGTCCTCTAGTCCAGGGCCCCGCTGGCTTTAGCCACCCATTGGACCTCATCCAGGAGAGCCAACTGCTCCTCCAGTTCCGACCAGGACAGTTGTGCCTCCCACTGCTCCGGGTTTAGGATTTTCTGTATGCTTAACTGTGCGTTAAGTGTGTGTGGCTTTTGTGTGCAGCCCCACGATACGTGATGTAAAGTGGGGCAACCCGCACTACAGGCATTTAACGTTAGGGTACCGGTCAGGAAACATGGCGTTTTGTCTTTTCAGGTGCGGGAAAACACTCGTTTTTATTTTTCAACGATTTATTGCGTCCTTCCCGCTTTGCTCTCTGTGAGGAGGTGCGTATTTTTGACGGTGGAGACGCTGGTGAGCTAGAATTTCCCTAGCACGTTTGAGGGTTTCTGCCGAATTGGTCTTTGTGTCTGTCTGCTGAAGGGGTGCTACCGAGTTTGGGTTTTCGGCAACCGCTCGGTTAGTCATACCTCGAGCTAGTGTGTTCGCCCTTTCGTGCACCTCCAGACCCGCATGTCCCAGGCACCAACCCAGTATGTGGTTGTGTGTGGGTAGGTGTTTAGCTCCTGCCCTCCAGTTCGCTGCTGCGTATTGCCAAGTCTATTGCCATGACTTCCGCGGCAGTGGCTGATGAAGCTAGAAGTGAGGAACCCACAACCTTGACGCTGTTGTTGACTGTGATGGCTACCGTCTACATGTCTTTGCCCTTGTTTCCGTGTTTGCTGTAGCTGCCGAAATTGTGTCGGGCCGCATCCGCGTAGAGTGTTTCCTCACCTTGTGGTTTGCCAGTTTCCTGAGCTACTTAACACTGGCTTGGCGTCGAGCCATGCCGTAATCCGGATGCATGTTGGTTTTTTTTTTTTGTATAGGTGCCAACCGGGTCCTTCTCGTGTTCTCGGTCGACACTTCCTCCAACATTTCTCCCAAGCGTTGGGGGCAGGGAGGAATTCCCAATCTCGTGAGAATTCCCGTGCCCGTGTGGGTTTGGCTTAGCCGTTCCCTCTGCGGGACCAGAACTGCTTGCTTGAGTTATACTTTACCCGAGGGTTACATTAGGGTTACCCAAGTGTACTTCAACAGAAAAGCTGATGGCACTTGGATTATACAACACTTACAGAGAAAGAAAAGATGGGGAACATGCTGGTTCCTGTTAACACAGGACACGTGTGGGGAAGACCAGCCAAATGTTTTACCGGCGGAAACAAGATTATAGTACAGGTCCGTCACAACAGTCGGAACTCTCGTGTGCTTGCTCCTAGTCCGAGCTTTTTGATGCAGCCAGTTGGACAGTTTTTCTGAACTCACATTCGAAATCTGTCATGGTTTGAGCTGGGGTAACCACCACTGACTGTATGCCTTTCTTTCTCTCTTTTTTTTTTTTTGGGGGGGGGGGGGGGGGGGGGGGCAGGAGATTCAAAGACCGACACTGACACATACCTTAAAGATATTCTACAGCCTCTATCACTGCCGTGGTCCCAGGGCCACTTGGGTGAATAGTCTTTAACTTTGGAGCAGGACGCCGTGCCAGCACAGTCATCGTAGCATCAAATCAACACTCTAGCGGCCATCGTCATCATCATCGGCCACCTTTTATTTATGACACGCTCAGGTGCATGGGCATGTGCATGTGCCTCGTTCCTCGTGCTGCGAGGTTAGACAAAGACAAGAATAAAATATCGTCTCTTCTCGGTTCCTTATTCTTTCGCTCGCCGACTCACGCATTGTTATAGTGGACCTAACCTCGGTCCCTATAAGCACTACAGCAGTCGTGTCGTGCTTTCACGCTTGATTTCATTCCAGCTGAAGAGTGCTCGACGAGCTAACATGACTTAAGCTCAGCGGACTTCCATGTGTAGGATATTGTTGAAACGCAGGCCCACGCCAATCGGCACACCAGAATGGCAACCAGGAGCGAAATTTTCCTGGCCGCGACTGCAGCGTACCCAGAACATTTAAAGTGCGTGATAAACGCCAAGTGTGCGGATATTGAATCAAATGTTTTGTGTGGCATTCCTAATATATCGTGTAAATGCCCTACAAACTCAATTCTCAAGCAAATTATTACGCATTAACATTGAGATAGTATTTATGGAGCACACTATTTGCGACTGCATCATATATCACGTTAGTGAACTAAGAACACATGTAGTGCACCACCTTATGTCAAACGCCACAGTCGACCGGGGCTGATTAGATATTCATGAGGGTTAAGGGTGCGGAAAAGGTGCACGATGTGTGGTCCTTATTAGGCACTATATTAGCCGATACAGGAGTAAATGACGTCACTGTGCAGTTGCGTGGTCGAAAGAGGTTGGAAGTAATGTTCACCAAGGTGCAGGAGTGACGCTAAGAAAGATTCGCTTTGAAACGCTTGCCCGGTATATTCTTCTGAAACCACAGGGACAAATAGCTTTGGGTGTACCGCGCCTTGCGAAGAAAGAGTTCCACTTCAGTGACTAGAGAAATTGAAAGAGCGTCCCCACGTTGAGTCTTGCTCAGACTACCATAGGCACAAAGAACTTTTCAGAAGTTGCATCACCAACGTTTCCAAAGTCATCAAACCCAAATTTTGGGAATAAATTCCGTTCGACTGCAGGTTTTGCTGGATGTGTTTGCAAGTTTGAAAACGAAGGAAAGTTGTTCTTGGTGGCACTGGGTAGGAACATCGTGGAAATGTTATTTGACTTCAGTGAACTGGAACGAACATTGCGTACGACGGTTTTAGCACCTCTTGCGGTACGGAACACAAAGCCGGCTGTAATGAAAAACACTGGACTCTCAATCAACCGAACGTGACTCTAAGGCCAAGAAAGAAAGAACAAGTACACGAGCTTTTTATTCCCGTTTCATTTTTATTATATATATATATATATATATATATATATATATATATATATATATATATAGTTGTGCATAAGAAAATCACGCTGGCCTCGGTAGTAAACTGAGGAAAAGAGAGGACGACGTACGTTGTATTACCTCAGTATATTTTGCAACGTTTCGGCTGGTGGACCAGCCTTCATCAAAGCAACCACATAGACTGTGTGTTACAATGACTGTGTCTTACAATGAAAGATAAGCGACTAGGTGCACATGGAGGCCTATGGTCTGTTTCACAAAGGCCAAAGAAACTCCCCCCCTTTGACGAAGGCTGGTCCACCAGCCGAAAAGTTGCAAAATATACAGTGCTAATCCAACGTACGTCGTCCTCTCTTTTCTTCTATATATATTCATATTACTTCTTTGTTCACTCAGGGCACTTAAGTGCTACTTCGCCAGACCTACGCACAGTTACACCCGCCGGGGTGGCTCAGTCAGCTAAGGCGTTGCGCTGCTGAGCACGAGATCGCGGGATCGAATCCCGGCCGCGGCGGCCGCATTTCGATGGAGGCGAAATGCAAAAACGCCCGTGTGCTTGCGCTGTAGTGCACGTTAAAGAACCCCAGGTGGTCAAAATTAATCCGGAGCCCTCCACTACGGCGTGCCTCATAATCAGAACTGGTTTTGGCACGCAAAACCCCAGAAAGAAGAAGTACGCACAGTTACAACATTTAGGACAGCAAATACAGGTACATGTTTCACTCAAATTAAGCATGTTACCGATATAAGAATCTTATCACTGGTGAGCGGCTGGAGCAGTAGCTTGTATAGGTTTAACGGACACACTCCTTAATCGCGTTCACGTGTCTTGTGTTACATTCGCAACCAAACAGCATCTGGAATTGACGGAATGTGCAGTCTCATGCTCCTTGACTCGCAGTCTGGTAGCAGACTGTAGCGAGGGGCGTGCAACTATGATCAGAGCGCATCCGCTAAACCAACACGTACTGCGAGAGCGTGTCAGCCGCACTCCACAGGGCTCTGCCTGTACCGAGCTACACGCTCTCCCGTGTGTTCTGTCGTAAAGCTTGTGACTGCACGATGGCCCTGACAATTAGAATGAGACCAGCCTCATGACTGAAGGTTTGGCGATGCCGGTGTCATTCTTGGACGTACAGGTGGGAGAAGGCAAGACTGCCTGGGCCGGCGTGGCTCCCGAAGACGCCGTTCCCCCGGCAGTGACGCAAGCAGGGACGCAGGCACGGATGCAGGCACGGACAAATGAACAGAAATTGGAAGCCGAGGAAAACTTGTGTGGTGCGTACGTATTACTCAACGTGTCATTGGTGCGCATAAGCTTAACGCATTGTATGAAATCTGTTTGTTTAACAAGTTCTTTATACATGTCCAATTAAAAGGAACCTGTGTGCCCATTTCCCCTTCCTATTAAGAAAAGATCTGCTGTATCCTTTCCATGAGTATCATTATGAAAATGTTTTACACCTATTGGAGCTTATTTTTTCCACAAACAATATTAATCTTTTGGCGCGTACTTCTTTCAATTTGCCCTGCACGCCTGTTACATTCCAGTCATGAACTATATGTCAGGGCTTATACGCACGTGCGATTCGTGATCTGGACGTATCGCGAGCGCCGCTTTAAAGAAAAGAAGTACACCTAAATAGAGTATCAATATTTTTTCGGCACAAGATAAGCCCTAAAAGATGCAAATTTTCCTAAGAGTGAATCTAAATCTGTTCACTCGTTCTATATATGAGATACTTGACGCCGATGGCACAATTAGCTGTGGAGGAGTAAAAAAGAAGCGCTCAAATGAGACAGTTAGGTAAATTCATCGTCGCCGCCTCACCATTCATCATATTTTTACTGCATACGGCGCGCATCGCAATTCTTATACTCACTTACGCGCCAGTTGTAGTACGCCTCTGTCGCAGTTCTCGTTCGTCATTACATATTTACCGATTTTCATGTCTTTTAAAAATGTTGCGTTCGATAAGGTTTTGTTTTGAAACTGCCACCTAAATATTTTCTCCCAGTTGTGCACAACCCACCGCCTGTCGGGGTCTACTACTCCGGCTCTGGATTTCCACTGTGTACATGTAAACAGAGGCCAACGTGGTTCGACCTTTTTCTTGGAAGATCAGCGGATAAGAGAGCCGATTCGGAGGACAGTAAAGGTATACACGGCAGTGATACAGGCCCGGCTCTTCGCTTACTTAGAAAATCATATTCGATTGTTTGTGCACGACTTTTTTAACCTGGTGCATTTAGTAGCGCTTCCAAGTTTCTGCAAGGGGCTGCTAAGCAGGAGGTCGCGGAATCGAATCCCGGCCACGGCGGCCCCATTTTGGTGGGGTCTAAATGCGAAAACACCCGTGTACTTAGATTTAGATGTGTGTTAAAGAACCCCAGGTGGTCCGAATTATTCCGGAGTCCCCCACTTCGGCGTGCTTCAAAATCAGATCGTGGATATGGCACGTAAAACCCCACAATTTTTTGAGTTCCTACAAGCGGAGGTGTGCAAATGTTCGAAATTTTGAGTACGAACCAAACAGTCTCCCCTATTCGATTCGTATTCGATTCTGGAATCCACTACTCGATATTGTCGAATGTTTGTTTCTGTGTGAGTATAAATAGGGAATAACATCACCGATTGTAGTCTTGAGGCATACCGATCGATGCAAATGGAGACTATTCTGGAGTGCCGCGTTTGTTACGCGCAGCCACCAGTTTTTGAGCGAATGCACGAGACAGGTAACTTCTGCTTAATAATTTCCAGTCTTTCAATGATGCCGTGCTTTTAGTCAGCCCATATGCAATGTTTTGTCTCAATTCAGGCAATTTAATCCGTTGTGTGACCACTCTCACTATAGGTTTAAATTGCTTTACCGCAGCGTGCAGCGACATATATCGCACATTTCTCATTCACCGTATGCGACACACTATACGTGCACCTGATGACGTGCATCTTGTTTCATTACTTTCTTTGTTATGGTACACCAGATAACAGGAAGAAGTTGGCTGTGGTGGCCGCATTTCGATCGGGGCGAAATGCAAGAACGCCCGTGTATAGTGCATTGGGCGCACGTTAAAGAACCCCAGAGGGTCAAAATAAATCCGTAGTCTCCCACTACAGCGTGCCTCGCAATCATATCTTGGTTCTGGCACGTAAAATCGCAGAATTGGTTTTTTTAGAAAGAAGTTCATTTTTTCTGTTTTAGAAGGTACGTAGCTCACGGGAAGTCCAGTTGCTAATGAAGTGACATGCATGTATCAAATTATGTAAATGAGCATTTTTTAAACAAGATAGACTGCACGAAAACATTAGCTGTCACTTTGTTTAATAATAAAATCTATTCCAGATATTATTTGATATTCTGAAGTAACTTTCTTAGAAAGTTTTTATTAGGTACAATTTTTTGAAACTTTCACCATTCGAACACCCCTACCAAAGATGTAATGGCAGCATGCAGAATTTGCTGCACAATGGGAGTTTTATCTATTTTTAGCTTACCGATTTTTATATCTGGTCGGGCAGTTGTTCGATTGAATGAGCGGTCTTTTTATGTAGGCGCACTGAAGGTGCTCTTTTACCGGTAGTGTCGCCACGTTACTTCACACATTGCGTCCGACAATTGCGTATTGCGTCATACAAGAAAACCGCAGGCAGACTTGAGCTTATCTTGCGTAACCACAACCAAAAGCTTGAGCAAATCCGAGGTGGACACAAAGAGGCCACGGAGCTCGACGTGCTCCTTGTAGCGTCGTAACGTTTTCTCTAAAGGTGTTTCCGCTTACTGCAGAACTCTTTTTGCACCGCTCATGCACCCTTGTCACAACCTCCACGCGTCGCCTTGAGCCACACAGCTTATGTGCGAGCATAGTCGGGGTTGCACGCCATTACGCATTTCTGACAAAATTTACGAGAGAAAGCTCTGGCGCTATGAGCATACAGCTACCATGAATTTGATGGACAGTAGATGGATTTCTCTAAATTTCGAGCTTGTGTCTTCCGAAGAGGAAACGGTGCCAAAAAGTCTGCCCGCTATGGACACACGCGAAGTGTATCACTCGCTACCGGGCATGGTGCCAATGCGACGTGATCATGTGAAGGGCTATTTGTATTTATTTGCATCTTGCAGCAAGAGTTTTCAATTTCCCGAGCTGTATCATACAGTTCCGTTCGATTCACGGAAAGAAACCTATTGGCTCACGCTACATGCATCTTACTATTGGCAGGTTTCGTCCATGGTGACAGCTGCACCTCCATCGAGGCAATGCACAAGGGCAACTGGAGCGAGACCAGCGACACTGCATCTCGAAAGCTGCGAACCCTGTTCAGGAAGTTCCACAGCATGGAAGATAACAGCGTGCGGGACGATGTCCTGCCATCAACAGCGTAAATATTCTTTCGGAGGTGCTTCACAGTGCAACATAAAGACGCACAGGAATAGGCGCTGGCTATATTTAGAGAAAGTGTCATAGATTAGGCGGATTTAATTTTAGTTCGCTGAACAATGTGCACGTTGTACTCACACAACATAACTTAAGTAGGAACGAGACACACGCTTTAGCAATTTTCACCCACGTGACGCCACTTTCTGACAGCTATTATGGGACCTGTATACGTACATACATTGAATCTGGCTCTACACTTTACCTCGCATGTCTGTCTGTATTTGTCAAAAGGATGCAGCAAAATTGATTTGAAAGAAAGCACAGGTGGAAAACAAGCAAGTGCTGCAAATCAGGTATTAAGACCTTTGTTCCGAGCGCCTGCAGTTGCTCTTGTTTTGTGTTTTGAGTCGCATCCACAATGGGCAACAAAATGGTAACGCACGAACGCATCCCCACGCAAGTTGATCGCTGCATTAGCTTACTTATTCTTCAAGAGCCGAAAATGTTTTAGTGCTAATTTATGAAACTGGTAAGAAAGAAATGAAGAGGCCCTTATGATAAGGCAAGTCACTGAATCAAGTCAATCATATTTGCCATTGTGGAGTGTCTTCAATTATTACTATAATGCCAAGTGTACTTGTTTATCTTTCACCGGTGACCGCTTTTCACCGGTAAACCATAGTGAAAGGAATTCAACAAGAGGGGACACTCCCATAGGGCCCAGCGGCCGAATTGACTGCAGCGTGCCAAGCGGTCAGCATCAATCACTTCCGGTTTCGGGCGCGCGTATTTTGAACGCATACTAGCACGCCGGCTGCGCCCCCCCCCCCCCCCTCCTTTTTTTTTTTTTTTTGCTCTTCGTGCAGAATCTGTTTATTATTTAGTAAAAATGATTGCGAACGATCTCGTAAAGTCCCATCGAATCTGTGCCACGTGCAATTTCACAAAGTAGACGCAAGACGCCTTGTGCAATGAAGAATTATTTATTTTGCTCTATATATCAAAGCTCGTTCCGCGCTTTTTGTGCGTTCATCCAACGTTGTGACCCCAGCAGGTAAGCAGTAGTTCCTGTATGAAGCTCCGCCGGACGGCACCAGCTGAAAAAAAAAGTAAATTACAAGCATGTTACATTTACAAGCACGTAACAGCATGTTACAAGCATGTCATTTTGGTATTTAGACATAGGAATACTGCGTGTAGAGGCGAAACGTGCGAAAGCGGTGAATGGACGGCATTACAAACAAAAGCAATTCGCGTCTACATACATGGCGTAGAAAATACCCGACTCATCCCAAACAATACCATAAAATATTAAAACATCTGATTTCCAAGCGTTCCCCCATTTCCGGGCATTATTTCCTGCACTTTGGCAGCACAAATACACGGGCGACTTCGCGTTTTCAAAACTTGGCCTCGGGCGACGCGACGGTACGCTACATACATAGAGACGGACGCAACAGGCACTCAAGACAATTGCGTTGGTGCAATGCCTTTTTTTTTTCAGTCCTTTAAAAGACGGAATTTTCGAATTACAAGTTTCTCATATGTTCGTCGGCGTTATCTTTCGCGCGTTCTGCCGGCGCCAGCAGCACACCCCATGTTATTACTCTTGGCAATCGCCCATCGCGTTTTCAACAGGCGTGAGTACCGAAAGAAGGTATATGTTGTTGCGGAGCCACAAAAAACGTCACAGACTTGTCCCTCTAAGATTCATTACACGCCAAACTAACTTTATCACCACGGCCGAGCTGCTTATCGCTAACTGCGTCACAGCGTGCCTCAAAAGTACCCCAGAAAGTAACGAAATTACTTTTCAGCAATGTCTGGCGTCAGAGAAAGCGGCACAAACTTCAAGATGAACTAGACTACGCACCACGGTCGAGTTAGTTCTCGCTAACTGCGACACGGCGCCCTATGCGGCTCAAAAACCGAAATAAGTTACCATAATCCCCTAGGAAGCGTCGGAAAGATGTCTCAGCACGATTCATTAACTCAAATTAACTGCGCCAGGATGGCCGAGCTGTTTTTCGCTAACTGCGTCTTAAGTCTCGGTCCCGTGCCGTAAGCCTAATTGCGTCGTAGACTGTGAAACAAGATTTCTCACCTTGCCGTAGTCCAATAGTGCAGTGGTGTATTGTCCCAGTGCAGAAGGAACGCAAGAATACGCCGAGAGCCCAATAAACCAGGTTACATTAAAAAAAAAAAAAGGAGACAGACGGGTCGCCGCGCGCGAGCGCTAGCTCAGACCCGTGCGCAGCCGTCCTCGCTGGCTTTGGGGGAGTGTCTGGCCAACGCCTCCTAAATAGACATATAGGAGTCGTTGGTCTGGCGGATGATGCATGTATCTGGCGCGTCATTGACCTGTGGCTAGGTAAGGCAAGGAAGATAAGTCGCAAAGCTTAAGTTCATTTATACGCAAAACGTTTTAGTTTTCGCGGCAAGAATTTAAAAAATAAATCAATGCCTGTTAACTTAATCTCACCTTTTTTTTTTCGATGCTCGCGGCAGCTAACGTTCGGCATCAAAAGTATAGCGTGACGTATAGTGACGTGTTTCCTGTTGCCAGTTTTTGCCGAGTGTCCCCTCTTGTTGAATTTCTTTCTCTATGGGTAAACATTTCACAAATGTTTACCGTTATTGCTCGGCGCAGGACGCGCCTGCATGTATCGGAAGTTTCTCGAACGTTATCGATGCTTCTATCCGTTGTCTGTGGCCACCGACGCTTATGCAATCTGATTGTAGGAGCGACGCGAATTGTCGTACTTTCTGGAAGCCACGCGTGCACCAGGGAACCTTCGATGACTCATGTATAAAAACCGACGCGCTTCGCCGTTGATCAGATTTCGACGATTGCTGACTGTGTTCGCCTAAAGCCCCTCAATGTAAAAAGCAGCGTCACGATTTGAAGAATACCGCCTCCTCCTCGCACGCAGTGTGCGAGGCCGTCGCCGCGTCGGTATTGGCCTAATGGCATCACGTTGGCCGTCGCGCCACCGGGCGCTGGTTGCGTTTGTTTACGATCGCACTCCATCGCCATTTTCGCCTGATAAGCGTCTACCGACTGGCGAGGAGCACATGTTGGCGCCGTTGCTCTTCCGTGTTGCTTTGGTTTACGAACGCCTGGAACGATGTTTTGCGGCAAGTGTGACGTCGCTTCAGGGCAATTTCCATCACCATGACCTGCTGCGCCTTCGGATGCCAAATTAGTTTCAGCAAAGGCAAGAAGCCTAATCGTTCTGTACGCCAATCAGGCTTGAATTCGCGGGCAAGCGAAACTGCGTGTGAAAACGTGAGTACGAAACTTTTACAATTCAGCTCAATCTTTTTGACATTTGAGGCTCGAGCATGAAAACTCATCTTAGGAAAGCAGCTCTGCCTTTTGTGGTTACTTACTAGCTTCCTTTAGAGCGAACAGCTTTGTTTGCCTCTTTTGTTTTTGTTCGTCGTTGGCGGCCGCCCGGTGGATTTGCGATACAAAGGCACCAAATAAAAGCGTGCGTGCTCTCCCGAAACGGAGTTACGGGGTGCGTTCGTCGCCGAACGACAGCATCATAGGTCTTTGAGACGTACTGTACGTGCTAATTCGCGTGAGCTTTAAAGTGTGTGAAGGTTACGATGCGGGGATGGAGCACTCGCAAAGAAAACATGCGGCCGCCCACTCGTTCACTGGCTGGTTTAGTCGTCGTTAATTTAGTCGTTTGCTCGTTCGTTCAGTCGTTCGCTTGCTTGTTCGTTCAACTATTAGTCCGTACGGCCACTATGTCTCTGAGACGCATTTGCTGTAGGACACTAAGGCTGGTGCGTCCGTGCCCTCCACCAGCCTTTGAGCGTCATAGCTTATACGCACCGCGAATTCAAGTGGCAAGGACGGATGGTTTAGTCGTCGTTAATTTAGTCGTTTGCTCGTTCGTTCAGTCGTTCGCTTGCTGTCGTTCAACTATTAGTCCGTACGGCCACTATGTCTCTGAGACGCATTTGCTGTAGGACACTAAGGCTGGTGCGTCCGTGCCCTCCACCAGCCTTTGAGCGTCATAGCTTATACGCACCGCGAATTCAAGTGGCAAGGACGGAGCGGATTATTTAGCTTACTGAGGATTTGCAGGAGGCCAGGATGTTGGCATTTGATCGTAAACGTGTTATTTACAACCATTCGCAACGAGATCTTGCGACACGCCGTTGACAAATGTAGTGCGCGATACATTCGGAATCGTCATGGTACGGCTGTAGTTGAGGGAAGAAACTAGTCCGCCAAAACTGTGAATGACGAAACGGACTTTTTATTGGGGCAAACCGGTTCTCACAAAAGCAATTTGCACTCGAAGCACAACGATAGCGGCGAACACAGTCCGGCAAATCGTCGAAATCTGATAAGCGGCGAAACGCGTCGGCCTTTTCTACATGAGTGCATCGAGGTTCCAGAGTAATCCCTTGGTGGTCCGCGTGTCTTCCAAGAAGGTACTAGACAGTTCGCGTCGCTCATACGTACAGATGACGAAGCCCCTATATTATAAAAGTAGCGCCCATTCTTAGAATCTGCCCGCCACCCGCGCTAACCCCGGCGCTTCCTCCTCGCCCTCTCTTAGCCAACCCTGGTCGCCCAGCCGTCTCCGCTCCCCATTGGCCAATCCTTGTCACGTGGAAGTTCTGCGTCACGCTTCTTGTATATTAACACGAAAGTGTTTTATGCCGGGGTCCACCAAGACTTCACTGACAGTATTCCGTCACGGAAATACGTCACACGAACAATACACGAACATAATACAAAGAAAGAAACCGAAAGAAAAAGTTCCACAAACATGCAAAATGTGGAAATCGAACCCACGACCCTCCGGTCCGCGACGATATGAATCCGCCGAGCGTTTAGAACCATTGCGCCACAGAACGCATTTGCAGAGAGCTACAAAGACGCGCCTTATATATCTAACACTCCTCCGTGTACCCGCGCTCTTGCTCGGGGCGGTGCCGCCGCCTACGAGCAGAAAAGAGAAGTACTGCATTATGACACTAACGCGCACCGACAGTGAACGCTTCGGTGGTCTCAGCACTACGACGCCTCGATGCCAGCATTCGAAGGGACGCTGGCATCAAGAAGCACTACCAACGCCACAGGTGGCGTTCACCGTACTCAGCACAGCGGAGCGTGGCCTCCGCAATTAGCTCTGAAAATGTTTCTGAAGTTGATCGCGGAGGCTGCAATTACGACGCGCTGTACGCGCTGATTTGACTCGGTGACGATTCAGTTACGTGCTTTGTCTTGCGCGTTGTATTAGTGTGTCAGTTACGTGCTTCGTCTTTCGCGTTGTGCTAGCGTGTGCAGCGTAGTGCAGCTTCCATATGCACGACGGTTGCTCATGGTCATCGACGTTGGTAGTCGTGATGGAGGAGACGTGCCACCAGGCGTGAGCGTGGGTGCATCAACGCCTAAGGGCGCTTTAGCCACAAAACACCAATAGACATTATATATCAATGTGCAATAAACATTACACTACTTCTGTGAAGACACGTTTCACTTTCGTGTTCTATACCGATTCCTATATAAGAGGGATCAACCACATTTTTTTTTCTTTCCAGCGCGCTCCGACCGCCATTCTCGGGCATGTGCGACGAAAGTGCTGTAGCACAAACGGATCAAACGTGTTATTGACTAAGAACTTCGTTGTGATGGCATGCTGCTGCGCCCTTACGTTGCCGCAAACGACAAGGCGAGGGCAAAGGATTTTTTTTGTTTACCATCCGGCGTGCGCAAACGCTTGCTGCACACTTGATATTTGCGCCGTCTCGCATCGTCGCGTTGCTACTTCCAAACCGGCATTATTAAGACCAGTACTGACTGACGAAGCAAAATCGCGCCTCAAAAACGTCTCCGCGGGCGCGATCGAAGTTTTCCTCGGATTTCCTCTGGTAGCGCGTTAGCTGTCGTCTGACACGGCAGGCCCGACGCAGGCGGCCACTGTCGATATCGCGCCTCGATCGCGCTGGTCGCGCCGAGGCGCGATAGTGGATACACGAAGTTACTCGGAGCTAGAACGCGAACGCTTAAAGCGCACGGCATTGCTATGCGTGCATTCACTCTGCGAAAGGTCGGCTGTTACGCTCAAGCGGTGTAGGCACCGCCACGGTCGAGGAAGGAGCGCGAAAGAGAGGAGAAACGAGGAGGAGGGAAGGCGGAGGAGGAGAGTGTCGCTAGTCTTTATATAGAGGGGCTTTATGTTCGCCGCTATCGTGTTGCTTTGAGTGTAGCTTGCTTTTGTGGGCACAGATTCGCCCAATAAAGAATCAGTTTCGTCATACACAGTTTTACGACCGTTTTCTTCACTGTCACTACTACGTGACAATAAGAAAAGGAGAGCCTGTTGAGAACAATTGGTAAAGAAAGTAAATATCAATTTGACATTAACGTTACGCCCGAATCATCTGAAATACTTTGGAGATCTCGGCAGTTACACATCGGATAGACAGCGGACATCTGTTACACGTGTCACAGTTGCCATGACAGACGCGGAGTGGTGCCATCGCTTGTGCTGTACATGGCTGTGAAGTAACTAAAATTTAAGATCTCCACGGGATTTGCGGTTACCTTTAGAAACGCGGAAGCGCTTGCTGAGGCTACCAAGAAGCTCTCGAAAATAGGTATACATATCTCGTATTATCCATCATGTATACAGGGTGTCCCAACTATCGTGCACCAAGGTTTAAAAATATGCAAATGCCCCATAGCTGGACAGAAGCAAGCTAATCTTGTTTGCCGTCGCTTGGAGATACTCAGAATATTTTTTTGCATTCCGCCTAATTACATAATTAGTCCTTAAAGAATAAAAAAATGAATGAGAGTATTGTACAGCAACATGACAAATTGCTGATACAGCTTTCTATTGCTCAATACGTGCTACATAAATGTGTTTCTCCACGAATAGACGCAAAGTGCCTCGAGCGGCCAGTCGTGCTGCGATTTTGCGTGTACCGCACACGCGCACGCGCACACGCGCGCGACACCAAGAATGCTTCGCTTTACGTATCAGATGCAAACTGCAGCTGAGTCTGCCTGTATTTCTGTTTTATTGCTTCGCACGACATCCAGGCAAGCCATCTGCTTCGCTTTTGGTCTGCTAGTCCTGTTGGCAGGCACTGGTGCGCTGCTCTATTTTGTCTGGGAGGTGGACCACGAGGTGCAAGTGAGCGCAGTGCGCGGCCGCTACGCTGGCCGGACCCGTGTGGTGGGCGCGAGACACGTGTACGAATTTCTCGGCATCAGCTTTGCCCGCGATCCCGTCCGTAGCATGCGCTTCCAGCAGTCCCTGGCGATGGACAGGCACATGCTTCTCACCAAGGCACTCTCAATGAAGCCGGGCTGTGTGCAAGACAAGGATTACGCGATGGCCGACAGAGACGGCCCAGTGACCGAGCGCTGCCTTCACCTGAACATATGGACGCCGATGCTGCCAGGTCACCGGTGCAAGAGCGAATGCGAGCGCAGGTGAGAAACTTTGCTGTTGGCGAAAGCTTATCTTATTTTGATGTAGTTACATGCTATAACCACTTTTTATGTAATACCCCTAACTGGTCCTTGACAGTAGTGAAATGAAAGTTAACTCGAAGTCCATGATTCTGTCTGCCCACTGGTGAACAGAACTGGCACAAATGAGTCCCGGACACAAACGTGTACACTGTGACTGCAGGGCATATGTGGTGCATTTATCTTCGCTAGAAGCTGCAAGCAGATGATTTTGATTTGATTTATTGATTTCCATTTACACACACACACACGCACACGCACACGCACACACACACACACACACACACACACACACACACACACACACACACACACACACACACACACACACACACACACACACACACACACACACACACACACACACACACACACACACACACACACGCGCGCGCGCGCGCGCGCGCGCGCGCGCGCGCGCACAAGAGTGGTAAATGGAGGTAGTTGAGGGGAAAAAAAGCCGCACAGACGCGGCTTGAGGCAACCTCACCTCCTTATGTACAATATGGCTGTATGGAGTAAAACATGAAGCTTCTTATATAGTGTATTTATATAGTGGCCATAAAGAATTACAGGCATACAATATATGAAAAAAATATTTCCACAAGCGGCATTGAAATAAGTAAATGATATGCACTTTGTAACAAAGGCGAAAAAAAATGTGGGCAGCTTGCACTGGTGGTGCAAGGCTGGAGTAAACAGCGGAGCTGGTGATCGACCTAGCTTCTTCCAGGTTTAACTAGGCTTGGCGAAGTTCTGGCAGGAAATGGTAAGTGCTGCTAGGCACGGTATTCCGAATTGGCTCACCGCCGACCCGCATGATTCTCGCTTGTCCGCGCGACGTGCTTCAAGATGAGCGGCTTCTTCTTCGGGTGCCCGGATCTTCTTTGGTCGCCCCATGTCAAGGCTGCATGTACTCGCCACAGAGTCAGCGAGAGTTCTGCCGCCGTCGCGGCGGCTCCGAGCTTTTATCTCCCTGTGACGTCAAGACTAAGCTCCGCCTCCACACTTGCCGGGCACAGCTAGACAAAGCTCACAGAGCCCGCGAACCGTGTTGGCGCGCATTGATGGCACGGTTTTTGGCTCCGCCGGGTAGGCGGAGCGAGAAGGTTTTGACGGGAGCCGGAGTTCTGTTGAGGTTACGTGATCCCTCGGTGGGCGCGTGGTGTGGCTAGGCGAGGCATGTGCGCGGTAGCCGGGAAGGGTTGCGTGAAGAGCTTGGCTAAGCGATGGCATGCCTAGGCGAAGCGGGGGAGCAGCTATGCCAGGTGGTTGCGAGGTGACGCGAAGTGACGTCATGGCTAGACGGAGCAGGTGCGCGGTCGTAGCTGCTGGCGCGGTGGTGGAGGAGCGTTGCCGAAGCTATGCCTAGCGAGGCGCAGCTGTGCCAAGTGGTTGCTAGACAACGCGCGGTGACGTCATCGCCAGGCGCAGTTTCTGGTCCATGCTACGCGGCGCAACGAAGAACTTAAACAAAAAACATAACATACATTATTAAACATTCAAAAGCGCACTCTAAAGAAGTGAAAGCAATAGAGTTTTAAATTCTGGCAGCGATAAATCCTGTAAATTATAGCCTGCTCTATCATATGAATTCAGTAATCTTGGAAGGTTATTACACATTATTTGACAATCCTAGTTTGTTCTAGAGCGCGGAACCTTCCATACTTCAGGTGTGCGAGTTCAATAACGGTATGGATTGACTAATAGTTTTGCAAGTTCTACAAGTAAGGTACTGTTACGTTTGGTACTGAAGTAATATTCGCGTAAGGTGTCTGCATTTATGGATGTTATGGGTTGTAGCAATGTTATATTTCTCAAACAGGTTTTCAGTATGGGCGGCATACGGTTCATTAGCGATGACACGTATTATTTTCTTCTGCATACGAAATAATTTACTCAATTTACACTGAGTCGTGGTGCCCCATACAAGATGCCCATAATGAATGTGAGACACATATAAAGCATTATAAACTAATAATTTTACAGAGACGGGTATAGTATATTTGCAGCGATTTAAAACACCTGTTATACGGCTAAGTTTTTGGAGTGCACACCTTACATGGTCTTCCCAACGCATAGTACTTGTGAAGATGATGGGCGACATATGCGGCATGTGTCATATGCAACGCACATCCGCTTAAGGCACTGCGTGTTCAAGTCTACACGATAAAAAGAAAAGCCGCAAAATAAGAAGCACTCAGAAAAACGAAGATGGCGCCTGACTCTTCTCAAGTACCTTAAGATACTTCTAGTTGGGCCCTGTGCTCTAATATTCATTATTTGAGCCAACTGCATTAGTGAAAAGGGTTGCGAGACTGACGACCATGCGCTTCCTGTGACGTTAATAAGCTTTCTTGTAGCGCGTTCGCTTCTTTTCCTGTTTGACGGTAGTCATCTGCGCTATAGGCAGATTTTCAACGTGGCTTGCTGTTGTCAATCCACATTCACGTGCAATAGCAGCTGCTTGTCCCCGGAGATGGCATATCTCGTTTGCCAGCGCAAGTCTTCCGTAGCAGTTTCCTTGAGCGTGAGGAGATAAATAATTCATTACGCCTTCTAACATATGGATATGATGGTAAAGTCGCCAGTACTGGCTACACATAAGAAAGTGTGCGGACGTATTGCACTGTCAACGAAATGTTGCAGAGCTCCAGGACTCGTATTTCGGGTCAATTCATTTATTTACTTTTTTTTTACTTTCTTATCATCCTTTGCGCCATTGAGGTCATTCTCGGTGATAACAGCAACGTGTGCACAGCGGCGTCCGAGCAAGGACGAAAGAAAAGGGACAATGTAATGTCCCGCTACGAAATACGGTTCCAGGATGGCCAATTTTTTCACATTATATCATTCAGTATGCAGTTCTAGTCGCGTACATAATAACGCCGTAGATCGGGAACTTTTGACATCCACTACAAACTATCACGCGTAACGTCTCCTCCGCAGGACAGTACTGGTAGTGTTTGTGGGCCGAGACTTCCAGTTCGGTGGCAACTCGCACAGCTTGTACAGGGGCGAGCTGCTGGCTTTACACGCTAACGCAGTTGTCGTGGTGCCCAACTACCGGCTTGGCCCGTTCGGCTTTCTTAACGGTCGAATCGTGGACATAAAGGGCAACGCGGGTCTCCACGACCAGAAGATCGCGCTCGATTGGGTCCTGGAAAACATCGAGTTCTTCGGCGGTAACCCAGAAGACGTAAGCCGGCGCAGAAAGAGATGTACTTACATTACAGTAATTGGCAAGTGGACCAAGCGCATATCGATAGCGTAGTGAGAAATTTATGTTGAAAGGTGTTGTCAGCTTTCTCGTATACATGTTTCTCATTCCTGGCATGGCATCCGGTAAATAAGAGTATTTCCGTTGGTATTTTGGTACCTTAAAACAAGTCCTACCAACTTAAATAGCGGTTTTCTAGCATGTACCAAGACGAACGAACGGGAACAGACAAGACAAACGCTCACTAACAACTGCAGGTTTATTCAAAAAACATGAATTGTAAAGGCAACGGTGGACGTATGCGCATATACAGAAGAGCCGTAAACAGCAATCTACATTCATCGATTTGCTGTAAACGGGTGAGAAAGATAATAATGCGACAGACAAAGCACTGTGTTATAAGCAACATTTCTGGTTACAGATGAAGGCCATATCTTTTTCAAGAATCGCGAAGAATGGATGATTAATGCAGAGGGAATGTCTCTTTTTTTTATATGGTAGGATTCAAGAAGAGGATTATGCATGTACTGCGGCGCATTGTCGGTGGTGTGAATGTGTGCCTTTATTAGAAAAAAGCTGGTATTCTAGATCGCCACCCCCACGAGAAAAACAATGCGCGAAATTCTTGAACCCGAATTTACCACACGCAAAAAAAAAAAAAGACTCCGTGCGCGTCAGCCATCCTCTCTTTAAAAAGAAATAGCCTCTTTGCATAACCACCCATGCATGTTGTCAAAAGTGCTGGGCCTGTCGCGTTATTATCTTTTATTAGCCTTTCAAAGCGAATCGATGCAGATGGCGTTTTACAGCTTGTTTGCATATGCGCACGTGCATTCCACGGCCTTTAAAGTTTGTTTTTCAAATAAAACTACTGTTGTTGGTAATTGCTTCTCCTGTCTCTTCCTCTTCCTACGTCTTCTGTTTGCGCTTGTTACCACGTACCTTGTAATTTATATATCTCTCTGTTCCATCCTAGCAACACCCCTGGCACATGCAGAAAAAAAGAAAGAAGAAAGCAAATACAGTGCCGGCATTAGCAGGCCGTGGACGATAATGCGATCGTGAGGTGGGGAGGTACTGATTTATTCACGGAGCTTAACGGCACAAAACGGAACAAAAACAGCACCAAGGCACAAGAGACAGTCGTAGATGAGGGTTTCGGATTTGTTTGGATAAAGCAAAGCTTGTATTTTTTAGCGTACACGCCAAAGAACGGCAACGCGCGCTTGCTTCATTTCTCCCCATGAAAATACAGTCGCCGCGGCTGGGAATTGAACACGTGACCTCGTGCGCAACACACAACGTCACCGTAGGCACTGAACCACCTCAGCGGGCCTGGGTTGGTGACTGAAATCCGGCAGACATGACGCTTGTAAGAGCTAGCAATAATAATAAGAGGCTCGGAGGGCCTTAAGGACTTCATTAGACTTTTTGGAGAATCAATACACCCATTCAAGCTTTCTGCAGCATCTTTTTTTTTCTTTTTTCACTAGCTGTGCGTATTCAAATATAATTTCCCTTTATTTCACCAGTAATTGTCTGGATGGCTGCTTATAGGCTAAACGCTGTAATAAAACAGCTTGACGGGGATCCAGGAAGCCGTTACGTGGCGTAGGCTGCATTGCGTTTAAAGTACAATGTATGCAATAATGTATTTATACGAGTAACAGATCAAATCAAGCTGCAACAGCGGCCTCTAGAAAGGAATAGAGAAACATAATAACACAATACAAGTACATAGATAGAGACGTTTGATGCGCTGCATTGGGAGAAAAAATACAGTGCGAAAGGCCACTTCGTACAACAAAGTATAATACCAAAAAACATAAATTCCAATATGGAATTGCAACGCGCACACAGCGAACGAGACACAAGGCAAAGGTAACACACAAGCGCTGTATGTGTCCTTGTGTCTCCTTTGTTGTGTGCGTGCTGCAGTTTCATAACGATTAGCTACCAGCTCACCCAACGTTCAGCACTTTTACAATAAATTTCAAATTTCAAGGTAATAGTACTATCATAAGGCGACACCGGATTCACTCGATCTCCTTTGAAATAAGAAGTAAAAAGAAAGAGATATTGCAAAACGAAAAAAAAAATCGAAATGACAAGATAGCTAAGAATTTTCAAAATAACAATTTCAGAAGTCCTGCTTTACCAAATGTTTTTCCAGAAGAGCCTTTATTTTATTTATTTATTTACTTAATGTATATATATATATATATATATATATATATATATACATAATATGTGTGTGTGTATAAGAAGCTGCTTCAGACCCACTGCTGTTTCCCACTGGCTATGGTGTCGCGCTGCTGAGCTAGAGCTCACTGGTTCAATCCCGGCAACAGCAGCTGCATTCCGATGTGGGCGGAATGCAAACACGCTCGTGCACTGTGCATTGGGTGCATGTTAGAGAACCTCACATGGTCAAAATAATTCGGAACACCCAATATGCGTGCCTCATAATTAGATCCTTGTTTCGCCATGTAAAACCCATGAAATCAGTTTTTTTTTTTAATTTAGGACGCTCTTTCAGTTTTCCTTCTCCTTATCATCTCAATCAGCCTGGAAAATAGTTTTCCTTCGTTTGAAAACTTCATTATTTTCATTCTGTTTTGGTAACGTCATCATTCATTCTGCCGCATCGCAATAAGTCACAGTACGTCGCATACCGGAAGCACAGAGCTGAAGCAATAATACATGATTTGTCGTAACCTAATGTCCACATATTGTAGTTGTGTATAAAGTAGCGTTTGCATGTGCAACGTTGCGGAATAAGAATAAGCGCACTGAGAAACACGCCGAGTGATACATCTATGACCGAACTACTACCGCACCTTCTGCAGCGTTGCCTGCTTAGTATGGAACGAAACAGAAACGAATTGTTTACTGGCGTTATGAAACATCTTGAAAGAGCTAAGGAGGACTATGCATAGCGCATACACTGCGTATATCGTGTTTTCTGTCTGGCCCTCTGTAGTACTGTTAACATGCTTCACAATGTCGGGGTCGACGACTAATCTGACAAATTCAATCCTGGCCGCGGCGGCCGCATTCTGATGAGTTTGTGTGATGTGTAATGATGTGTAATGCATCGTGTGACGGTGCATTAGGTGCACGTTAAAAAGAACCTCAGGTGGCCAAGATTAATCCTGAGTCCCCCACTACAGCGTGCCTCATAATCAGATCATGGTTTAGACACATAAACCCCCAGAATTAAATTAAAATAAATTGACCTGACGTAATTGCTCAATGTCCACTGCAGTCTTAGTGACGTCTCGTGCTATGGAAAGCACTGTATGTTGTCATACCATTGTCAGGCCAGTACAAGTCGCCTGTTTTCCGAACTACGGCATAAAACGAAACTGCGTCCAATCCATCGTCGACACTATGAAAAGCATTGTGTAAATTCTTTGTCAACTATCGTCCAAATGCTTCATTACTTGCAAGTCTCATTTCACAGCGCAAATATCTGGCTGCATGCGGTGCTTGTAGCTCCGAAGGCTTACTACTTTGGTGATACCTAGAATGACGCGTTCGGGTAGATCTCTCAGTCCACATTGTCGAAGACTGTGACTTAGGAGTGCGCAGGTATCTCGCTTACTCCAGCACCATTGGTTCTAACATAGTGGTAATTACAAGTGGAGACAGATAAAGCATCGTAGCCTTTGCTCAAACTTCGCCACCGTTTACTTCCAGGGCGCAGTTTACTTCTAGCCTGTAGTTGGGAAAACGGATGACTTGTACTGGCTTGCAATAGATTTCACTGACTGCTTGAGTATCAATGAGTTTACTTTCATTATAGACTTCTCCTCCCCTGTAAACGGTGTAGAATGAGCGAATTGGCCACGCGTTGGTGCGTGACTTGCAGTTATTACAAGTATTCCGCACGTCGGAAAATGCATAGCATCGATTTATAGCGCTTGAAATTCGCTGGGTGAAGCAAGCGCCAGGCAAGTAAGCAAATAGTTAAGTAATTAGAGCATAGTAAAAAGTACAGGTATCTGCATAAAGATGTGCTACCAGTACGTGATAGCGCACGTCGGCTGCTAGAAGGCGCGTTAAAAAGCAATTAAAAGAAGCTTTAGGGAACGTGAGCATTATTTAAAGTGTAAGGAGGGAAGAGGGCATGCATGCAAGGAGAGTGTGCAGCCTTATTAAACCAGCAAGCAAGCGTAAAAAAAATACAATGCCACGAACATGTTCAATAAAGAGCAAACGAAGCAAAACACTATCTAATGAATAAAGTCTGCAGGTTCGTATACTGATCATTAGTAATACAATTAATGACGGATCTGTAAGCACAGAAAATAACCTCCAACATTTAAATATCATGGGGCAGTCGAAGCTTATATGGATAAACTTTTATGTATAGTGACTGATTTATTACACCAAAATGTTTCACGAAATGACACTTGGCAGGCGTTTTATTGTTATAGTGCATGAGAGGAGAGAGAGAGGGAGAGAGAAACAGTGCTGCGGTGTGTGGCGACATAAACTTGCGATGGCATGACTGTGGCTAACTTGAAAGGGTGTCCGAAATGGTACTCGTAACATTGTTTCGTAAATGTGGTTTATGCTAGGAAAGTGCGAAATCTGGCGAGATGCAAAATGGTACATTCGAAATTCAAATGCCGGGAGCAAGAGGAGCCTGTTTTATCTCGGTGACGCTGGTTTATCTTGAGCAGGCGCAATCGACTAAGTTAGCAGCGCGGTTTCGTAACGCTTTGAGATTTTTGGCCAGATGGGGTTGCAGATAGACCAGGGTTGCAGATGGAAAAAGTGTACTAAACTTTTGGTCTTAAGTAATGTGGTAAGCCACTATGACGTGTGATGCAGTTTTTAGGGGGCCGCTGTAGATAGCCAGGACTTCAAAGAAGCGCCATCCCATTTTGTTTCTATAAGGTTGACGCGTGAAAGCAAACAGTATAAGCGTAGTCCGTGGTAGTTCAACGTTGGGGTTTAGCTTATGAGGCTTCAGCCTATGGTATGCATATAGTTTATCGTGGTGCCTTTTCAGTAAACTGCATTAGTTTGCGAGCCATACGGTTTAGCGAGCGATGTTTTATAGCGTTCATGTCGTGTTGGAGCGTATCCTGTAGGCTGTGACTTGGGGCGTTTATGATAATCACATGCAAATTTATTCATACTTAGCTTAGCTGACAAGTTATTTTACGTGAACTGAGAACAGTAGTGTAAATAAGACAACGCATTGAAGAATTCAATGACTCGCACTGTTGAGAGGCGCATGACAGTTTGCGGAAGTAGAAATTACTTGTGGTCTTGCAGAAAGTGGTTTAATCAACGGATTAAGCTCAGGGAGACTGAGGATGGACGGCTTTAGAAAAGGTGGTTTTGTGAAACGCAATCGAATGGCTTCAAAAGTCGAGAATTACGATCGGGGGACCCAAAAGTAACGATATTTTTTTTCTTTTTTTAACATGCCCAAAATATAATCACTTTCCAAGTATACTCTCTCAAAAAGGCAATGGAGTTGTCCGACCGATTTATTCATCATTCAAAACTGTCTTCAAACTGTTGCAAACTTATGACTCTTAGTGTTTCCCTCGTTTTTATTTTAATATCTTCCACATCGTTAAAACGTTTACCTTCAGGCTCTCGTTTAAGTATTGGAGATAAGAAGGCTCAAGGTATGCGGGGAGTGGGCGATGAGATAAGGTAGCTTTCACATCCTATTTTGTCAGGAAGTGCTGCACGCTCAATGCTATGTGGTCGGGAGTGCTGTGACACACAAGCCAGAAGCCATACTTCACGGGTCTCAGGTAATGCTTGAGTGCCACATACTGTTGCATTTTCTTCGAACTCCGTTGCGCTGCTACTTGGGCACTTCATCGTGCAAATACTGGCTGACTGGCAAAGATTCGGAACTAGATGAGACACGTGTATGCTTCCTCAAAAATCCGAAAATCACACAGTACATCCTAATGGAATGCGATGAGATTCACCTAGGGAGACATGTAACGTATACCTTGCGGAAGCACTTGGCTTTAATGCGGACAGAAGAATCAACCGGTCAGCAGTCGATATATGCAAGAGACTTTTAGAGTATTGGTGGAAAAAAAGCAAGGGAGAGATTGATACAACCGGATCCATTGCAGGCATTGGTAGTCGTACAAGGTAGAGAAGTTTGGAGGAAGAGAAAAAAAAAGATTAAAGAGATGTATACAAAAATACTAGAATGAAAAGCATGTATAGCATACCTGAGTAACTCAAACAGGCTAGGCGACTATTTGTCATCGCCCCGTTTCAAATGGGATGCCAATAAATCATCATCGTCATCATCGTGACGCCTCGCGCGCTATAACGCCGTTTTAGGGCATGTTCCTGCAGCAGCCAGCAAGCGCTGGCGTGGCGCAGTGGTAGAGTAGCTGCCTCCCGCTCAATGGACCCGAGTGCGATCCCGGAGGGAATTGGGTATTGTTTTTTTTTCTCATTCCTGGCGATAGCTGCGTAGGACACCGGTGGCAGCCGCAGCGCACAACATAGGCAACCGAAACGGCTATTGGATTCTGACAATAACAGCTTAAACGGTAAAGAAATGGTTACTTTCGGGTTCCCCCTCATGTGGCTTCGATTTCCAGGTTGGCATCTTAGATACGATTATTGATATGGATACTTTTCTTCCAGATTGTCCCCGTAGGTCATGACGCAGGGGCCATCTCAATAATGCACCATCTACTAGACACGAAGCTCCACTGGGTGCAGCGAGTGAAACGCCTCGTGCTGCATACGTCTTCATTCTTTCGACCGTACCGGGAGAACGCGAGAAATGCGCTGCAAAATACTCTGCAGCTGGGTAGGCTGTGCGTGTGTCACCCAGAAGAAGGCGTCGACATCGTGGTCGAATGCTTGCAGTCGATACCCGCGAGCCGCCTCAAAGCCGCTGCTCGGCACGCCTACAGATTGGCACCCGTCTTTGTGCCCTCGAAAGTCGGAGGAACAGCGGTGAGAGATTTCTTATCGTAAATGTCGGCGAAATGCTGGTCATAAAAGTTCATGATTGTATACTGAACAAAATGGTACAGATGTCACATTCCTGCCTATAGGGAACTTCGGTCTTACATTTAAAGCGGAGAGTGATATTGTTTTGGTGTTGCTGACTGCATTGCGAGACGATTTTTCGGAGCAACGGAAGCTAAGTGGGTGGGACAGTCGTGTAGTTAGTTTCCATCTGGATACGTTGAACCTCAGATTTTCAGTGATGTAACCTCTCCCTTGCACTAGAGTGAAGCACACGAGTTCTCTGTAGACAGAAGTGCGGACGAGCACTCCTGAGGTGCAGCCAGTGCAAAGACGTGACGCTACAGAAGTATTTCGAGGGACGCACGCTGCACTTATGACTGACCTTGTTTCCTGAGAAAGCCGTCAATGGAACAAGGGTCATGGCAACAAATAATTTAACAAGATTGGGCCCCGCAATGCGTGGCCGTGAATATTCGCCGCTTCTTGACCGACAAAGAACGCGGTTCAAAAGATGAGCATGGATTTGTACGATGCGTTCTTTCTTTCTTTTTTGGTCGTTGTCGGCTTCTGTGATGCTATCAAAGCTACTGCACGTACGCTTTATTTTGCCTGTGGGAACATTTCTTAGAAAATAGTCACCTGAGAATGTAATGCGTACTGCGTGCTACTACATTTCAGTGACTCCTAATAGACCCTTACTAAGGGACTTCTACTACAGTGACTCCTAATTTATTTTAGCTGGTTTTTCTCAATTTATGCCTTTATGGTGCTCAACGTAGCTGTTCTTGATGGACATTCAAGAAACCGTGAATGTACTATTCGAATTCTACAGAAAGCAGCTGGAAGGCGCGGCTTTTTTGGCTAAGCCTATAGTACTCAAGCCGTTCTACAACAACGACGTGCATAAATCAACTGAGCAGCACAATCGATCCGATCAAAATAAATTATAAAATTGTTCCAGGAGCGGTAACTAGTGCATTTAGACGTTTTGACCACAAACCGACTGGTGCAAGCTCGCCCTCTTTCACCGCACGTCTACCTTAATCCCTCAAGGACTGTTGCGCCTTATGTTTTTTATTTGTTTATTTTTTAAATATTTTTTTTACAAATCCTTATCCACATGCTTCTTTCACGTACTGGTTAATTTTTCTGTTCTTGAGAATATAAATGGTGCTCCTATTTTCTGTACGCAGCCTTTAAAACATAGTTTTCTGTTTATTTTCGCACCACGTGTAACGTACGAGCGTGTCAGTATTTCGAGCACTGGGTCTGTTGTATTATTAGGCGAACCATATTAGAATCCTGTTTGAAAAGCACCGCCATATACCTTCACTGCAAATAACTCTTGCAGACATTGCAAATGTAACGCAGGTCACCATGCAGGATGATACTACTTAATTGTTGCCTACGAGAAGAAAGGGAACCGAGGGGCCCTTTCTTTATTTGGTGTTAGTCATTTGGTGTTATTCTTTGTTGGCTCATTATGATAATAATTGTTGCCTGCAGTTTAGGGGAAAAAATTGATGTTTTCCCAATATGTTCCCTGCTTTACACTTTTGTCCAGAAATGGCGAATATATTTACTAAGTTACTTTGAATAACTTTAATATTTGCCAGAATGCGCGCTTCAGGGTTTGTCTAGACTGTACAACAGCGCCACTTACGACAGGTACCAGCAGACACATCACAAGACACGTGCTGACTGCCAACTGACTTTATTTGAAGAAATACCACTGAGTGTATTAGTTGGTAGTCAGCACATGTCCTCTGTCTCTTTTTTTTTTTTTTCTTTTGCTCGTCCATGTTATGTGGTGCGGTCGCAGTAAGGATTGTTGCGAACTTACCCAATTCGCAATCCTATTAAGGTTAGATCTACTTGTTCGTGCACAATCCGGTTTGCTTTTATTGCCGTTCCAGCCTTCGGCTGTTATGAAGATTCAAAATTCGAGCGCCGTAAGGCCCTGGCTAAGAGACAAAGAGTTTCTCCTGGGCAACGTAGCGGACGAAGGTTCCTTCGAATATTCAATGATCCTAAAGAGACTGGGCGACCTAAAATATGTTATTCCGGAAGGATCTTTCCCAAACGTAACAGCTGAAATTCTCAACTTTCTCGCCGAACTTCCCTTGGGAGATCAAATTGAGGTAAGTCACATCCATGGCTCGCTAGAGCCTCATCGGTTGCTTAGCCGCTCTATTATCGCATCTATTGGTTGTCGACTTGTCGAAAGTCGTTGCCTGTATACGACTGGCCCATCATTGCGAGCGCTCTCAGTCTATCTATAAAAAGTTAGTGACGTCATCGGCACCACATGTAATTATACTGGTTCAGTATTTATTTTCATTGTGCTCTTTCGTTATAGCTGGCTTTTGTAGAGTCTATTTATTTATTTGATAATACCTCACAGGCCCCGTAAGAGGCATAGGGTGAGGGGGGGCATAAAGTGCAATTCAATACATTGTATATGAAGATTTTCACAGAGTACAAATTACAGGGCAGTAGAATATTAACAGATAACTACGTGCAAACTATTCGTGCAGGAGTAATATAATACGAATTACAGTCACAATACACAATATAACACAGTCACCATACAATTGCGTCATTATACATTTTGTAGTCAAAAACAAAAAATGTGCGACAGTGGTATGAAAAGACAGACGCCATCAGTTTGAAAAGTACCCTTGCAATAGCTAAATTAAGGATATTATGAGCCGTTAAGAATACTAAGCGCAGTGCGTGGAAAAATGTTTGTTCAACTGAACACAACAAGCGTCATGGTCTCTAAGTGAAGCAATGTTGTCTGGTAAGCTGTTCCAGAGACGGATAGCGCGAGGTAGTGGAGAAGAATTAAATGATTGCGTCGCACCATATAGGCGGGCGTAACTGAGCGCGTTGTGCAATCTTCGCGATGTATAGACTTGATGATTCAAACAGGGTAGTGATAATTCGTCAGAGTGAATGACCTTATGGAACAATGACAGCAATGCAATATTACGGCGGGTACTTAACGTTGGTAATGATAGTTTGCTTTTGATTTGCGTGATACTAGACAGGGCACTATAGTTGCGAGCAATGAAACGGCTTGCCCTATTCTGAATGATTTCTAATGCTTCGATAAGGTATTTAACCTAATGTGACAACTATGAGACTTTAGGAGAGTCTGTCGTGTTGCAATGAGGGGACATTTACAGACAAGAATAAAAGGAGGGGGGGGGGGGGGGGCGTTGCATGTCCACGTCTGATGGTATGCACGAACGGACGTTGAAAGAAGTAATTTATTATAACGTTATCGTCCAAGATCATGATTTTAATTCTCAACAGCAAAGAAATTGCTCTGTGACCGTATAGAAGAGTATAGATATGTAAATAGAGTATAGTCCTATGGTAGTTTACAGCTAGTCAACAGATGGAGCGTTTTCTTTCTGTTTTTTTTTTTTTTTTTTTTTACAAATTCCTTTCCTCATTGAAGAAACGCCGTCGACCGTACTACAAGAAATCGCTTATACATGATTCATAGAATTATAAGTATGGTGCTAGAGCACTCCCTCTGCAGGTTAAAAATTAGAGCAGGTTTGAGCGGCGGATAAAACATGCGTGGATGGATAAAGTATTCGTGGGAGAAATACGTGCGAAAGTCCCTAGACTCCTAAAGCTTGAATTTTGTAGATGAGAAGTGAAACTTTGGCCATCTGTATGCTTATGACTGCTTGTAGATGGGGTATGACTTTCTATATATTAACTTCGTCACTTTCTTCTTTTTTTGCATAAATAACCGAAGGCACCTGTTAGCTATGAAGCTGCAAAGCTCAGTCAAACTTTTTCCGGCACTACACAGATGCGAAAACGACGCAAAAGGGATGTTTAGATGAGTTTCAAGAGCTGTATTCTGTCAGCGACGCTGAGAATTGGTCAATATTTGTGTAAAACCGATAAAAGATAACGCTGTTTTCATCCAATTATTGTTTTCATAGGAGAAGCAGCTGCAATGCTACATATTTGAGGTTTTTAAATAGTTTCACAAGCACCAAAATTGAGGCAATGAGCAATAGAAAACGTTAAATGAAAACGCCTTTCGCCCATAATTTTAAAATACGTTTAGCAGTGCATGCGGTCCTTCGCCACGACGGAAGGGAAGTCGCGCATGCATCCCACTCGTT
The DNA here is from genome assembly GCF_013339745.2 of Dermacentor silvarum. NCBI lineage: Eukaryota > Metazoa > Arthropoda > Arachnida > Ixodida > Ixodidae > Dermacentor > Dermacentor silvarum. The sequence goes on from NC_051155.1 coordinate 232,749,859, forward strand.
GCGAAACTTGCCCCTCGGTCACGCGGTTGCTCCTAACATAACTGGGTTCCTGGTCCTAATTAACGAAGTGTCTTCCCATAAAGCCCGAGAGGATGCGGCGTCTGAAATATGCTCAAGATTCGTGAGCCTGGCAGCCATGTGTAATCTGAACGGGTGCGCGGTTAGTTGATAAATGGCTACTGAAAAGCGCGAAATTAAAGTGTCTTTTTTAACAATTTACGAAATCGAGAACGGAGGCCACTGTCTTACTAGTTTTGCGTTCTCAGTAATGGTAACCTTTCCTTTGTGCACATGCGCTTGTATCGCAGTAGCAGATTTTGCAGCAACTTCCGGTCAGCAGAAAACTTACTGGCAGCGCCAGCATTCCAACCAACCATATAGTTACATAAAGTTACATTACACGTACTTCACACATATATCACGCGTATGTAGCACATCTCGGCACTTATCGGAAGTGTACCATAGAAAATGTTACTGCGGTTGTTGCGCTGAGTTTGCGTTAAATCTCAGAAACGGCCTTCCATTCTGTTCAAAGATTACCGAGTTGAGGTCAGTTTCGTTAAACGTGTCAGACGTTGTAGGCCACCGTTAGTAGCGGGCAGACTACGTCCTATTAATCTCATCTTGGTGTCTGATGGTGGTAGGAAACAGTCAGCCATGCTGTTGACTTGCCCGGCGGTTCCGAATACTCAGAAAAAATGCTCGTCACAAGCGATCTTCTTTTTTTTTATCAATGCTCACGTCTAGTATTCTGAGTGCATGCTTTTCTGTAAGCTGTAGATATGAAAATTGCACCAATGCCATCTGAGCTCGATCCCGCCGCTACCTGTCCAAGTGCACAACAAACTTACCTAAAGCATTAACTGTAGCGTTAACACGACAACACAAGAAAGATAATAGAACTAACTTTCCGAATGAACATTGTGCCTTTAAGTATGAACCGACTAGCCTGAGAACAAGTTCCAGTAAAACAAAGATACCACCGTATTTGTCAAGCAATGACGCAGCTATTTCTCATTCACGTGTTATCAGCTTGGGTAAACCACTTGTACACAGTTTTCCGCTCGTACAGAAGGATGCGATTGGGTGGCTTATCCCGAGCAATGCCAATTCTTTGACACTGACGTGAGAGCACTGCATAATCTTCCAATACGCTTTCAATTATTTCACATGTGGATTCAGTCTGTCTTGCAACTATTTGTGCTGCTTTTCCCGAGTTCAAAAAAATATTTTTGCCGCTCATTGATCTTGGGTTTTGTGGGATGCGTCTGAATGCTAACGTAGCAACTATTTTGCGTTTCCTCTTAGGACATAATCGGCGAATACAGAACAGGCTACCGTAACGAAAGTTTCAACGAGGCTGACATGTGGAAGAATATATTGGGAGATATACTCGTTTACTGCCCTATGCAATACTTGGCCGAGATTCTATCTGCTCTCGGAAACAAGGTACGTGCCCTTTTTACACGCGAAATCGATGGTGTTTTACATGTACATAGCCTGTATAAGACGAAAAAAAAACTTTCGAAAACCTTGGTGACGTAATACCTACCGAGGGGCACAGTCCTCACTTTGTAACAACATCGCAACTCAGCTGCCTTCCTTGTGGAACAGCGACAGCCATTTCGGGCAATGACGCACAGCTGCTGTTTATTGAATAGGTAATCGGCTGCTGAATGTGCTCATGTTACCTGCGCTAATGAAAGTCGCCCAATTTATAAAAAAATGTTTCAGAAAATGCCTTGGAAATTCCTTAAGTATAGAAAAAACATGATTTTCTTGGGATTGATTCTACCACAAAGCCACACATTTTAATATGACTCTAAGTACCACTTGGACAACTAATCATCGCAGTTAGGCAAATTTTTTCACCCAATAAGTCAGACGATTGATCAAGACTTGAGCAAGAGTTGAAACCCGTCCATATTTGAAGCCCGCCATAAGCACATTCGTAGCTACTAAATGTTTTACAACACACTCATTTAGATTGTTTAATATGTACACTTTCAGGTGTATACTTTTGTCCTGGAGACAGGGCTAGACTTCAGAGGAGGTGCACGTGCACAGCGTTACGATGACTTGCATTTATTGTTCGGCACTCCTCTCCGGTTCAAGGAAGGTTACTACGAGGCGGACAAGGAGCGTACCATTACATTCCTAATCAATTGGGCTACGTTTGCAAAAACTGGGTTTGTATCCATTTCAATTTCTGTTTTATATTTCTAACTCAAACATATTCATTTGTGTCGCTTAGAAACTGTTTTTTTTTTTTTCAAGATATGTTTTATGGTAGCTATATTTTAGACACGCAACGTTGTTAATTGCACAAATATTATTTACTTTACCGCTATCGTTTTATGTGAAAAGTACTCTTTCTTCTATCTTCATGTCCTCCTAACACTAAAGGAGCTGCTTTGTGGCTTTAGCCAAGTAATTTTGCAAGTTTTTTTCCCCCTCCGCCGAAATGATTTGGAAGTTTGAGGCAACAAATGCGTGAACTTGTCATCACGCACGATCAGGTGTAAGGGGCTTAGAATTGAAAGTGGTGTCTAATAAATCGCACATCGCAAGGCAAAGGTCTGCAGAGGCATGAAAGCGCACTCAGAGACGTCAATGTTGCTACTGCTCAAAATACTAACGTCCGGAATTCATTTCTAGTGTGGTTATTTATTGATTCTGTTATTTTTATTGTTTGTCAGGAAGTGCGCTGTTTTCCTGCCGCATACAAGGCTCCATGGGAAGGGGGGGGGGGGGGGGGGGTCGTTTACTCCGGCAACGTCTGCGTACGGCGCGGCCGCCCCGGGTCCTATCTTGAAAGTGATCTGCGATGAGTACAGAGTCTAGGTAGCCGAGGGCTGATAGCTTCGTGTGCGCTGTGCTCTCACCACTTAATTCGGGTGGAAGCGAGCGGCAACACGATGGTCGATTCACTCGCTGCTGCTGCCGCTCTTCCGCGCGCCAGCGTTTTGACAGCGAGTGTCCGTGCTCGTCCAGTGAGATGCGTTTATGCTTGCCTGTGCGCGAGTGACACCATGCTTGTTAATTTAGTTTGTAAGCGAACGTTTAATAGTTTACACGGTCTATAATATTACTATGCTTACTTCGTACTGCTGTCTGCTAATTTTCTATCGCAATCGATGCTTCGCCTGTCGAGCGATACTGCGTTGTGGTTTTTTTTTTTATTAAAGGCTGTACTTACACGCTATGTAAACTCTCTCAAGACACTTGGAAGGGACTTTCCTATTACTGTGCTTTAATGTGACGGTCAAGCTTGCAGGGACTGGGCCCATTGTTATTAGGCAAGACAAATTAACATGGGGACTACGCAAACACAAAAGGAAGCCGAGGAAAGCATAGGGGAATTTATTTGTCGTTTATATGGTATCACTTCTGCAGCAGTTGGCAAGTGACTATTGGCCACATTTATATCTTAGCTCATAGGTAGAGTCACCTGTGTTTCTAATCAAATGTGTGAGCGAAAAAATAAAACTTGCCTTTCTTTTGTCGTCTGATTTTCTAAAATATTTTTTTTTCAATACGTAGGAAATTACCCGATATAGTTTCCGGTCAACAAGCCTGGCCCGTCTTCAACGCCAAGGATCCCAAAACAGTACTCGTCAAATTTGGAGGACAAAGTGAAATCGTCAAAACGGTTCGAGCCGAACAATGTGAATTTTTGAGAAGATATATCCTTCCAAAGCGAAGGAGCTAATTACTGGCCAACCTTTGTGTCATAAAGAGGGTGCGGCCAATTTGGCACACGAGATTTCACAGAAACGTGTAAAAGTTTATGCCGCACTGATTGCGAAACATTTGTAATCCGAGCGGTGCTACATATTGAACATCAGAAAATTTGTATTAAATTTGATATTGCATCTCGTTCGTCTTACTTGCCTTATAATTATCCAATGCATTACAGATGGCTTTCAAACATTCCTGGACATTTCAATACTTGTATAAGGGCTGGACACGTTTTATTGCAATAAAATGCATGTAGTCCGACTTTCCGCCAACGAAGATATTCGCCGTCGCCGTTGCTGTCGTTGTGATGTTCCGTATAATGCCCAAGTGCTGTAAGACCGCACCTCGCGGGCCGTATGCTGCGAGTGCGAGCGAAAACATGCGGTGGTGAGCCGAGAAGTATGGTGGCGTGATGTGCACCGTGTCCTGAGTGCCCAATGCTGGAGGTCACGTGATCGAGTGCGTTAGGAGAAGTGAGCACACATCTCCTAGTCTAGCCTAGCCATGTCTGCGCATGGCTGCCCGCACGGCTGAGCACATACGTGGGCCGCGGGCCAATTCTTGGAGGTAATCAGCGCCGGGTGCTAAGACTAAGGGCGAGCCCAGGTAACTGTTGGCTTCATGCGCACTGTCTTCCCGCCCGCATAGTGTTAGATGTCGCAAAGTTAAGTTTCAGAGACGCGGTGAAGAGTCAGCACGAACCGTTCGCTCCCTAATACATACGCTATTCACGTCAGCGTTGTGACAGCGAGTGCTCGTGGTAATCGAGTGAGATCTGTTCATGTTTGCCTGGGCGCGCGTGACACCTAGCTTGTTAATTTAATTAAGGGAATGTTTACTACAGTTTATACGGCCAATAAAAACTGCGAAGCTCAGTCTGTGTAGTTTCCACCTTTGCTATATATCCTTATAAATTATTTGCCTTTCAGGCGAAACTACGACTTTTTGAAGCAGCGTAAAAGAAGTTAGCAGTGAGGTTCTCATTGCATACAAAATATCCTGATGAAGTGCTATTGCACAAGCTTCTTCTAATTTATTTATTCATTACTTGCACAAATAGCCGGAGAACACGTTCCTCAGTGTGCCTATAGTGCAAATTAAAATGTCGGCGTCGCACTTTCCACACTACGACAAAGTTATTTCGCCAGATGTAGGTTCGCGGAAACGTTCGTACGTGTGTGTGTGTGTGTGTGTTATAATCAGAACAAAAATGAGAAATAAAATGCTTTGAAGTTTGTAGCAGCAGAAAATTGTGGAACACAGACACAGAAAGACACAAACAGACGTGGACGTGGCTGCAGTGTCGGCGATTTATTTATTGAAATTCCCGCGCTTGTAATAACAAGCTTTATTCGATGTGGCCAGGACACCTGTTTTTTGTTCTGTTCTGGAGCGTTTTCTTTGGACATAATGTTTTATTCGAGACTTGATAAAAACTGCCCTTGAGACGGTAGCGACGTCTTAATTCGGAACAGTCGCCTGAAAGTAGACAACTGGCCGCGCTCTGCCCTTTACCGCAGTTATGCCGGCGTGTGGCGGCCGGGAGGAGTACGAGAAAAAAACCATCATTCATCTGGCGCCTACCGATCGGCCGCTCCTCTGGCGACTTAAATCCCCAGCGCTCAACCTGAAATCGCCGGAAGTTCTGCCTTCGCTCGCGGAGGGGCGTCAGGTAGACGGTTCCCTTGTATAGCGACCGGCCCGCCGTCGGTCCACCACTTTCGGCGATTACGAAAGGAAAACGACGTCGTACGACTTGCAGAAACAAAAGAGGAATCGCGAAGAGTACGGGGGAGACGCGAGAGACAGGCGTTGGGGAAGTGGGAAGAGGATGGGCGAGAGGGAATGAAGGAACGAGTGAGGAGGCCGATGTGTTTCCCACGGGCGCCGACTACACAGGCACGAATTCGAATCGGCGAGCTCGCTCTGCTTCCTGTCCGGCTTGCTCCTCCGGACGCTTCCTTCCTTCGCCCCCGGATGATTTATATCCAGAAGCAGAGTTCGCCTGTCAAATTATACCGTCGCCCGATGGAAAGGGATAAAAGAATGGCCGGCCCATAGAGGCGACCGTCGTGTTTCAGTGGGAGCACGGCGCCGACTCGTATATAAGGCTGGGCTAGAGCTGTGACAGTGTATTTTGTTCGAAGTGCGCCACTGGAAGCGAAAGTGTGATCAAACGGTGGCAGCGACGGAACAAAGGAGAAAAACAGCGGAGGCTGTGGAAGGCAGGCAAGAAAACGTACAAAGGTTCGGTGCCTACTTGGCTCCACCGAGACGGCGTGGGCGCGTGTGTGTGAGAGGGAGAGGGAGGTAGCCTGCGTAGTGCGCCGAGAGATCGAGACTTAAAGAGTGCTCTTCTCGAGGCTGTTACAAATACGGCTGCTTCCGAGAGTCCATTAGTCATCGGCCGAATGACAGTTTCATTATCATTCTCTTTCTCTTTTCTTTAATGCGATATGGCTCCGCATTGATTTGTGCGGAGCCCGGACTTTTGTTCTTCTCTCTGCTGAGCCCGAGTTCGGAAGAGAAGTATGTTTCTTTGTAGCGACTGCTTCCCATTTCTATCTCAAGGATTAGTCTTCATTGTGCCTCCCCCACTCTCTCCCAATTTGCTGCCGTTGCGCGTTTCCTGCACATCAAAGAGAGCCCCGGAGAGACGGCCGCTACCAAACTCAGCCTTAACGCTTTCATACATTGCGTATGAAGACTTTCGACATCCAGCCATTTTCCTCGTGCGTTCGTGCTTACGTACTGCATTTCTCCTGGGCCCATTACAGACAAAGCTGAAGGCGATGCCAAATATAACGTTTCGCCCACTCAAATCACTGCCACGAGCCGGGAAAAACGGAGCGCCTAAGCTGACGCGCGCGACCTGTACCGAGCTCTGCGGCTGCGCCGGCATGCTCTGCTCCAGATATACTGCTACACACGCCATGGTCGCGCAGTCTATTTAAATTACAGAGTAGGTTAATGTCGCGGAATCTTTTTTATTAAAAAATAACTTCTAGCAAGCATGAGCTATGGGCACTTGCTTTGGCTCGCACTTCCGGCAATCACTGAAAAGAGAAAGTGAAGCAGCCGGCACCTTCATGTGGTGTCACCAGCTCCATGAAATTTAGCCACACGTCTAGGAAACAACCTCACGTTTGTCATGTTGACGACTGGTGCAAAACGTCCTAATGTCTCCGCTAACCGTAAGCAGTTCCGGACGGGAGATAGCTAACGCTATGCGGCCAGCTGCTTCCGCTGCTTGCTCGAAATCGCCAGCAGCAGCAAACTCAACGTCGCGAAATCTGCGCAGCCTATGTGGAGTGGTGTCGTGCGGGCAGCCACGCATATATATACAGCACGGCAAAAACAGCCGCTCTCGGCGCTGCCGGAATACACTGTATGTCGACGGCAGCTGCGCCAGAGTAATCCAATTGGCTGCTTTCGCATCGCGTCTGGCGCACTGCATGCCTTAGAAGAAGGGCTCAACGAACTCTGCTCCTTCGATAAGAGTGCGTTGCAGACAGGCACACGCGGTCGGCTCCGTGTGTACTCGCTGTCTTAGCGACGAACGCACACCTTCAGCCACACGCAGATAAATATCCCGGCGACAGCTTAAGACCACGCTCATTCCTCCTGCTTTGCGCTCGCGCCGCTCACGCAACCGCGTTCGCTCGCCGCAGCTCCTCGTAGTCTGAAAGCGAGCACTGAGCTTGACGAACTGAACCAACAGCGCTTTAAGAACTTTACTGAGAATATTGCGCAACCTAGGAATCGGCCCTGAAAGGTCATTCTTTTGTATTAGCCGGCGATTATGCAACGCCGTGGTGCATATATGTATGTCTTCGTTCCTAACGTTCTAGGTAATTCTCGGAAATGCGCGGTCTAGTGAGCCAGACCGAGTGCCTGAATGCGTCCACGAGCAACTCGAGTGTTTAGGACTTCGTACCAGTTCTCGAACATATAGCATTAAATTCTGATCAAACTCTGCTCGCTTCAGGCTCTATTTTAGGCTTATACTAGCCTCGAGCTGTGCTCTAGATTATTATGCATGAGACTCGATTTTCCCGTTTGACTGCTCCTCTGTCATTTATAAGCTATATTCAAAAGGCTGGAAATATTGCCATTGTATGTCGCTCCCTTTTGCCATGAAAAGTTTGCTAAAGAAAAATTGCCCCGGGGATATTTTCTTTATATTTCGTGGAATGACACGATAAAGAAAAGAGTTTGAGTCTGAGGTTGAGATTGGTAGATTGCTCGCGGTAAAGAAAAACAAAAAAAACGTGCCACTTTTTCCTAGAACAGTGGCATAGTAAGCAAAAAAATGCAAATATGAACGACAAGTATATACACTACAGCAACGTCAGCGTTAAATTTTCTCGGGCTTCAATCGGAGAGAACATTGCTTCTATGCTGTCACTGAAACGTTAATGTGCTCTTGCATGAGTATGTTCTTCGTGCGTGCGTGCGTGCGTGCGTGCGTGTGTGTGTTCAAATAACTGGCCGCAGGTAGGGCATGAACCCACGTCTTCGCACTACGCGTGCGTTGATCTTACCAATTGAGCTACTTGAGCGCCGTTTTAAGCATGAAATGCTTTTAGCTCTCGTTGTCGGGCACTCCGAGAACATCTGCACATCGTTGCGAGAAGACAACGAGATCATCCGGGCAACCAGTCAAAAGTTAGGAAAATGCGGTCTCTGGTCCCCAACGCTTTGCACAGGACCGCATTACATACGCTAGACACTTCCCAAACAAGTTCCAAAAATATTGCTTCCGATGTCTTCCTAATGTTTGTTCACAATATCACTCAAGCTGTTACTTCTAGTTTGCTGAAGTTTCATTTGTCATTTACAATAGCGACGTTCAGAAGGCAGATAGAGAGGTTGCCTGAGCTCTTTTGAACGCCAGCGGTACGTGAGTCGCGAGCGGTCTGCGACAAGAACCAGTAGCGACAGACGCTGAGCGCGCTGCACTGTTGGAAGTAAAAAAGCGGTTGAAGGCGGCGGCACCGCAGGCAGCAAAAATGTCACTATGGTAGTCATTTCATGCTTACATCTACTCTCCATTACAGGATAACCAGAATTTTTTACAAATCCTCTTCCTGGGGTATTTATGGTTATCTGCTAGATCTAAACCAAGTGTGTTAGCCAGTGCCACCACTCACGGCCTTGGTGGCGGATGTAGAACATCCTTTCTGCCGCAGGCGTCACGTGTACGTGATCTTTTTGGGTGAAAGCAACTGGTCAATAAACCCACACGTGCTACCTGAAGGCTTCAATGCTACCGGATTCGAGGCCTCGCTATGTAATGAACGAGAAGAAAGGAAACAGAGGGACCGATGTTTATTAGTCATATCATAAGCTAACAAAGACACCAAGGACAGCATAGGGGAAATTACTTGTACTTATTATTTGAATTAAATAAATGATAAATAAATAGAGATTATAGCGGATGAAAAACATATACAGGGTGTTTCAGCGAACACTTTCAAAATTTATTTAAGGCTGCCTGTGGCAGATAGCCCAATTCTAGTTCATGAGCTGGTCTACTCGAAGAGGCGGACATTACTTGCACAAGAAATTGAAATGCATAATCGAATTATAACAAAAATTCACTAATTAGGTTTTTAACTAATTACCTGATGGCCCATATTGCAATTTACAAATTGTAGCCGTGGAGTTCGCAAGGCGGATCCACTTGGAACGAATTCTCGGGATGACACCAGTTTCGAGATATTAATTCGCGAACTTTGCGAAGAAATGCATTGGCGTTCCAGTTAAGTTTGTGCTTCAATGCATAAAGCGACGTCTTGTTATGAAACTAACTGGAACGCCAATGCATTTCTCCGCAAAGTTCGGGAATTAATATCTCGAAATTGGTGTCATCCCGATAATTCGTTCCAAGTGGATCCACCTTGCTAACTCCACGGCTACAATTTGTAAATTGCAATATTGGCCGTTAGGTAATTGGTTAAAAACGTAATTAGTCAATTTTTGTTAATCATTTGATCATGCATTTCAATTTCTTGTGCAAGTAATGTCCGCCTCTTCGAGTAGACCAGCTCATGAACTAAAATTGGGCTATCTGCTACAGGCAACCTTTAAGAACTTTTGAAAGTGTTCGCTGAAACACCCTGTATACATATACTCGTAATAAAGGCGTTTTTGTTGCTCGCAATACGGCAAGATTATCCCCGAAGTTTTCGGGCCATAAGTGTGGGCTGTAAGTTCACAGCAGAACTGCGCGCTCAACACATCGGCGAGTGCAATAGATATAGTTTATAACGAGTACGTTTCGAAAGTACATTTGCTTCAATCTCATTAGAACTAAAGCAAATACAAGCGCCGTAGTCAAGGTGTGCATTTCGGTATGTCTGGTTTTCCGTTAGCCGAGTGTAACTGCACCGCGAGTCTTCAGTTTGCGTGTCATGCCTTTTACGATGCTAATATAATATTCCGCAAAAAAAAAAAACAAAGAAAAAAAAACGAGAAATAAAAAGCACACACAGGAAATGAGAACTTGAGAAATAACCTCGTGTCAAGATAAATAACTATCAATATTTGTTAAATGAGAGATCCCCAGTGCCATTTTATTGGCAGTTGCATTATGAACACCCCGCAAAGGATGTGAGCGTTCATACCGACCGGTGCATTACACACCGAGTACGTTTACGACTCGCCCGGCTACGACATACCGCCCTCTTCCCTACATGAGTCGACGCAGATACGATACATGAACTGGAGCCAAATGTTCACGCAAGTCGTTCGCTTGATGTGCTCAGCAATTCAAACGCAACACTCGGAGCGCATCGCTGCCAGCACTTTTCGTGCCACCGGTGGGCAGCTAGGGGCACCGTGCTGATGCATTGTGCTGTGTGCGATGAATGCGAGAACCTTCGTGACGCAATGTGACTGCATTTGGTCCTCCATTGATTGCCCAGCGCCCACTGTAGCACAAAAAGCGCGGGGCACCGCGCGGTCCGTTTATCGCGTTTCAATCGCTGAGCACTGAACATGCGGCCACAATTGCTTATGCATTTTTACATATATGCTAATAAATTTTTACAACCTGTGTGCTACTGTGTCTATTTTTGTGACCTACGTACGCGTATTATTGCGATAGCAATTATATGGACACTCCAAAGCAGATTTCTGCCGTCGGCGTCGCCGTCGCCGTCGCCGTGAGGTTCCGTATGACGTCAATGGAGATGAAATCGTCGCCGCGCGCCGCCGAACGCTGTATGTGCGAGTGAAAGGGCGCGAGGGACGCGCGCTTTCACGGGGAGTGAACGCACGGCGAACAAACGCGCGTTCTGCGCCGTGCTCCCTGAAGGGCTGCGGAAGTAGGCGTCTCTGTCCTCTTTTACAATCACCATATATGTAGAGCAAACGCGCCTTCTTCCGATGCGCGAAAGGCCTTGGGGGGGCAGGGGGAGGGAAGGGAGGCGACGCTTAGCTGCGGCACCAAGTGCCTATTTATATCAGAGGCTCCGGCAACAGTCAACCAACGCCGCACGCATTTTGTGCGAACGCGTGCAAAACGCCGACGGCGTCGACAACAGTTCTGCGTGTTGCCGGTGCTGCTGCATGCCCAAGTTTATACAGCTGATAAAGCTACTATCATTACTCCGTATAGCTCTCTACAAATTTGCTATCGCAATTGATGCTTCGCCTTTCAGGTGAAACTGCGACCACATTTTTGGTATCCATTCTGTAACTCTAATGGTCCACCGGTTATCCATCCTACGCATTACGTGGCCTGCCCAGCTCCACTTTTTCCGCTTAATGTAAACTAGAATATCGGCTATCCCCGTTTCTTCTCTGATCCACACCGCTCTCTTCCTGTCTCTTAACGTTAGTCATAAGATTTTTCGTTCCATCGCTCTTTGTGCGGTCCTTAACTTGTTCTCGAGCTCCTTTGTTAACCTCCAAGTTTCTGCCCCATATGTTAGTACCGGTAGAATGCAATGATTCTACACATTTCTTTTCAACGACAGTAATAAGCTCCCACTCAGGATTTGGCAATACCTGCCGTATGCACACCAACCCAATTTTCTTCTTTAATTTTCCTTCTCATGATCAGGGTCCCCTGTGAGTAATTGGCGTAGAAAAATGTACTCCTTTACAGACTCTACAGGGGCTGACTGGTGATCCTGAATTCTTGTTACCTTGCCAGGCTATTGAACATTATATTTGTCTTCTGCACGGATGCAGCATCAAATCAATGAGATCAAAACTTGGCATAGGGCAATGCACGATGCATGCACTGAAGGATAAGCAGGGTAATATCATCAGCAATTTCGATGGCATCGTAAAAGCAGCGGAAGAATTCTACGCTGACAGGTACAGTATACCCAGAGCAGCCAAGCTACTTTCATTCGAAGTAGTGACGAACAGGATACAGAGGCTCCTTCTTTAACTAGCGATGAAGTTAGAAGGGCCTTGAAATAAATTATCCTGACAAAAGCGGCTGGAAAAGATGGAATAACAGCCGATTTAATAAAAGACGGAGGGGATATTATGCTTGAAGAGCTTGCGACCCTTTATACGCAATGCCTAACGAGTTCAAGTGTACCAGAGAATTGGAAGATTGCCAATATTATACTAATCCATAAGAAGGGAGACGTTAGAGAATTGAAAAATTATTGGCTCATTATCTTGCTTTCAGTACTGTATAAAATATTCACCAAGATAGTTCCCAATAGAATCAGGGCAACACTTCACTTCAATCAACCAAGAGAACAGGCTGGCTTCACAAAGGGATAGTCTACAATGGATCACGTACATGTCATCAATCAGGTAATCGAGAAATCTGCGGAATACACTTAGATTTAGGTGCACGTAAAAAAAAAGAAAGAAAAAAGACAAGTGGCGAATTTACCCTGGAGCCCTCTACCAGGACCTCCCTCATGACCACAGTTGTCCACATTCTATAGGGAGGTAATCCACATTTCTGATAGAGACAGTCAAACGACTAGTGCACCGCACTCGCAGACAGTGCAGTAGGCCGATTCCAGACGGTAGGGATGGTTTTTGGCTACAAGTGATCGCAGCGAATTCGAGGCCGTCACATTGCGCACATTGAAACGACATATAAAGCAAAAAAGGAAATTCTGCAGGCTTGAGCAGACTGTGATAACAGCAGACTCCAAGAGTGGCGCCGCCATTTTGTTTCTTTGCTTGCTCACTCCTGAAATAATGGTGCCATCTTCTCACGAACAGCTTCCTTTTTGCGATGCTCACCACGTCATCTCCGTCTGCTGCAGCATTGCTTGCTGTGCGCCATGAAATACACGCACAGACGCCACCACTCTCAGACCCTGCATAACTGGAAAAAAAAAGATGCATATATTGTTACAGGGAAAGAGGTTTAAATTATATTTGCAGAATATTTACAATGCGTCCACTGGCATATACAAGGCATACAACATGCAAAACCAGCTCCGCACGACATCAGAGAGCGTCGTCGTCTTCTGTGTTGTCCTCAGCGTTGTCTTGAGCATTGCGTGGTAACAAGACGCCCGGGCGAAGGCGCCGTCCCGGTGCTTGCTAGATCGTCCGAGTGGTATCGCTTGAGGCGCGTGACGTGGATGACATCGGTGGAAGGTCGAGGCATGGTTTTCATATGTGACGTCGGTCACTTGGCGCAAGACCCTGTACGAGCCAGAGTAAGGCGAAATCAACTTTTCGCAAAGGCCAACTCGCCGTTACGGTGTCTTAAGAAGGACCGTACCACCAGGGTTGAAGTGGCCATCACGGTGGCGGGCATCATAGAAGCGTCGTTGCTTTTCCTGCGAAGCGGTAAGGCGCAGGCATGCAATCTGTTGTTCCTCTACAAGCTCGGAAGATGGCATCACGGGCGTATTCTGACGACAAGTCAAGAACGGCGGGAAGCAGTGTGTCAAATAGCAGCGTGGGATTTCTTCCGTAGAAGAGATAAAACGGAGAAAAACCCGCACAGTCATATCGGGAGGAATTATAGGTGAATGTTACGAAGGGCAAGGCGGCGTCCCAGTCATGATGGTCTGGGGAAACATACATAGCAAGCATGTCTTTGATAGTTCTATTAAGACGCTCTGTGAGGCCGTTGGTCTGAGGGTAGTGTAGTGTCAGCAAATACCACGCGCATGCGTGAAGGCCTGAGTGACACGAAGTCACGCCAGAGTTGACTACTTAAATGACTGAATCAATAAATCTGTGTTAATTCCTATTTCGGTGTCTGTTGCTTCAGTGGCGACGAGGTGATTAACCTCCACGGCCAGGGTAAAACATGGCAACGCATGTCGGGCCTCCTGTTTTTGACGAAGGGGGCGGCAAGTGGGAAGCATATCAGGTGTGATTAGAATCTTTCTTCGAAGCCCATGAGATTGTCCATTGACGGTATTTGCCTAAGTTCTCGTTTTTAGGTCGTGGAGCGAAGACTGAGGTGCGGTTGAGGACGAGGCATACCGATGTCGGGCGCACGAAGGTTACGGCGTAGCAGACAGGACCAACGGATCGACTTTGTAAATTCGAGGGAGAAAAAAATTTCACAGAAAGTCTCGGAGGTCGCCCGACCTACACTTTTCCCTGGACGGCTAATCTGCACGGGGGATTAAGAGATGCAGAAATTGGAGTTATGATGACGAAGAGAAGGAATCGCGTATATATACAGTCCCACCACGTTGCGGCAACTGTAAAGCCGTGTGTCCGGTCCAGTGCTTTCTAAAAATACTATTGTAAACTTGTAACCCGTGTCGCACTTAAACAGTAAGAAGTGAAATAGAGAAGCCATGCCAGTGCTAATAAAGCTTCTGCATACAAAGCAAAAGAGGAGGAGGGGGAAACAACTTTATTGAATAGTAGAACAAGGGGAAGGGGGAGCCAGGTCAAACCAAACTGCCGAATCGATAGGACGCTGCCGCCACCTATGGAATAAAGCGTAGACTAAGCGTAGTGGTGCGAAATTTAAGAGAGTGAAAAAGAGATACCACCGTCGTCGCTAGTTGTCGCTATCCGGACATTGTAACATTTACCTTTTCTTATTCCGTGGCGGATACAGCAAAGCCTATGTGGACGTGTGGTCGAGGCATGGAACGATTTCTTCGAGTAAACGGTTCGAACCATAGCATACCGATATTCAACTTCCTTTTAGTGCTCTGCAACAACACTAAACACTGCCCATTACTCTGAAAATATACTACAGATTTTATTATCAATACATTGCAAAACTTCACAAGGAAGTTGCCTGTGTCACCAAAGTGAATGCCTACACGATGCCGCTCCGACGCCGCATCGCGCACACTTCGCGCGCAGCAGAAATTGTAGAGCGTGCAACCCGATCGTGTGCTAGCACAGTTGTTAGCAAGCGTAGTGGTTTGAACAGGTTATTACTGCATAATTTAGTGTAGGTAGTGCGCGGACAGCGGGTCTAGAAGAGATATCCAGGAACACGCATGTCGCCGTTTGTCCTCGATATGAACAATGATCCGGACATGGCAGTGTTAAAAAAAGATGGCCTTCTTCCACTCGTGCGTTCATTCGCTCTCACAGAGTTATCGTGACTATCGTCTGCAACTTTTTACCAGTCTTGGTATAGATCAATTAGGCAGTCCAGATGTCTGCTATGGATGAAGTGCTTTTGAATTTAAATTAACTGTTAGGTACTTGTTTCAATAAATAGGGCAATCCAGAAGTGTTAACCTGCTGCCACAAAATTACTTCTTTATGCCTTCAACGTGCCCTTTTGCAGATGGTTCAGGTTCAATTTTCATTGCAGTGCTATGACGTCTAACATCGTGGTACTCGTATACAAACTCTATATATTTCGTATACGTATACAACAATCATTGCGATGAACATTGTTGAAATATGTTGATTGTGTAGCCAAGTTATCCGCACTATGGCTGTCTTGACTGTCACGATTTGTGCTTTGTTGCTAAAATTTGCGTACATTTGTAATGGATTTATTCGCTAATTAAAGATTATGTTATATGTGTGTTTTGAATGCGGGTCTGCGAATATTCAAAATTTCGCATCGTCCTTGCTCTTCGACTGTTGTTCGATTCGAAAATTTGCAAATCGAGATCGTTTAATATTCGATTATTTTCTAATATAACGAATATGGAGACTTAATTCTTAGAGTCGCTAGGGAGAGCAACTGGTGCAAGTGAGGACTGTTCCAAATAATTATCCTGCAGGAGACCTGAGCAAACGCACGGGGCAGGTAAACTTTGCTTAAGAATTTCAGGTCACTCTAACATGCCATGCTGCACTATAGTAAAAAGATTTGTTCTTCATTTACTAGTGCATCAGTCGACCGGGCGCCCTATTATGAATGGCATTACTTGCAAGTATCAAATTATGTAAAGGAGCCTTTCTTTTTTTTTTGCCAGACTTGATGCAAACTCTATATTCCGCATAAGAATGGATAGTTGGGCGAATTGGTACGGTAACAAATTCTTGATATAAGCGCGAAGAAGACACGGACGGTGGCGGAAGAAGACAGGGCGAGCGCTAACTCACAACTAAATCTTTATTGGAAATAACAAACATATATATATAAGCGATTGCAAAAACCGTAGCAAAGAACACATCACATGGTCAAAAGGATAGCAGTTACCAGAAAAATCTAATCAGGAAATGGTGAAGCCGCTAAAATTTAAACAAGAAAAAGAAAGAAAAAACTCTACTTCGCACTGACGCACGTGCTGAGCAAATATTGAAATTCACCTTCTGACAATGATAATGATGCCTGGCTAACACAAGTTTCTCCTAGTCTTTTAATGGGAAATGCCTCAATAATTTCGCGTGTAGTTTGGCATTTGTGTCTAGAAAGGACTTTAGTGTCCTCAAACAATGGCCTCAACCGCACGTAAAACAATGCGAGGCTAGATGAGAAGCATTGGGATTGTTAAGAGAATGCTGATGTTCATTTAGTCTAATATTGAGGCATCTGCCGCTCTGTCCAATATAAGCTTTACCGCACTTGAGTGGAATGTGATAGACTATGCCTGTGTCACATTGTAGAATTTATATTCCACTTTCTTTAGAAACGTTAAAAAATCTACATCCCAAAATTTCTTGAATATTTGCATTCGCTTGGAAGTTCCACTACTTGAAGACACCCGAGCTTTCTTGGTAATTCCCACACTCACAGCTTTTTACAGCATAGTGTAGGGACAAGGTCGTTTAGCCCTTTAGCACTGTGCACTAAAGATAGCTGATATGGCTTTTAAAACGCCGAGTTCAGCATGAAATGAGCGCAGGGTCCCGCTTTTTTGACGCACTCATGAACACACTACAAGCCACGTCCACAGAGTTGCGCGTCATTACTGTTGCCATCATAGATCATGATGATTTCTATTCTCATCCCGGGAGGGTACAAATAGTCATGTAGCCTGCTTGAGCTGATCCCGTTTTACTACATCTATGGCCAGTCTTACATTTTACCTATCTCTTCTTTAACTTCCATTTCCGCATTAATATATATATATATATATATATATATATATATATATGTCTGTAAAGATTGCAGCTCTATCGACATCCACTCTAATTTTTTTCCCCCAATACTCTAGGTGTCTCCTGCTTATATCCACTGACCAGTCAATGCTTTCATGCGCTTTGAATTCCGGCACTTCTGAAAAGTGGACGTTACCTACGGTCCTTGCTGGGTTATTATATTGGCGTTCTATTACGATGTTCCGAGTCGTCTCCGGACCTTTGCTACAGCAAACAAATGCCTCATCCTGTTTCTAATACTGCGAACTGCGGGAGCGGCGGTGACACCTCTGAGTGCGCTTCCGAAGCGTGTTCACGAAGTTCAGGACATTCTAGATAGATGGCGGCACCAATGCAACGATGTCCGGTAGACGTGCGTTCGGTAAACCTGTAGTTCGGTAAACGCAGTAGAAAAGGCCGTTTGAAGAATGGCCGGAGGACATACACAAAAATAGAATACTGATATTATTTTTCACATATCGGCGACGAAATACGCGTTGACTACCAGTGGAGAGAAAGCCCCTCACAGCCACGATTGGCAGCGAGTTGGAGTCAGTGCGCTTGTCGTTGATTTTTCGGAAATTTGGCTTCCTTCTTTCAGTGTTTATCTGCATGAAGAAATGTGTTTTCTTTTTCTCAGCACTTTTTTCTCCGTGTTATTTTTAAAAACTTATTATTGCTATATGTTACAGTGGCCAATTTTTCACATAAAGGCACTTGTGTTATTCTATCTTACTTTTTTTATTTCTTTATTTTGCAGAGATGACAAACGCAAAAGTTTCTCTGATTCCTGGACAATTACCACTGTAGTATAGACTGCGATAGTGTATTATGTCCCCCTAATTAATTTTGCATGTCGGTAAAATTAATACACTGGAAGACGCAATGTTAAGCTTAATGTGGTGTCCCATGCGACGTACACAATCGTCGTACCTATACCGATTACAGAACTCACAAAAGTGCATAAATTGCCTACAGTGTTGACGTTAGCGTTAGCTCAGATGGTATGAGCAGCAATTAAATAAGTATAAAAATTATAGTGACCCATTGGAGCACATATTTAAGTGGGGACTAAAAATTTTCAGGTCACTACGCAAGTTTCGAATTTAGTGTAAAGCAAGGGTTAATGGCCAGAGTCAAGATTATATTGGCGTTTTTGTTGCTTATACCATGTAGCAGTCGCATATTTAAGAGAACATTTCCTGTAAGGAACCACAACTTTGGACAGCAAGTCTTTTAATATTTGGAAATAACCAATATGTGAGTGTTCTGAAAAAAAAATGGTTGATTGATTGCTTGATTGATGTTTGACATCCCCAAGCAACAAAACTATTATTTCTGGCTCAGTTTGGAGGACTCCGGATTAATTTGGACCCACTGGGGTCACCTAAAACATACATTTTACGCTTCATTCGTCCTGAGAGGTCCGCGTGAGGCTCGCTCCTTCGGCTTGATACTCCTCGCTAAACCAAGGAGAAGGGGGAGGAGAGGCGAGAGAGCAATGATTATGGTTGCTACCTGGCCGATTGTACAGCTGTTTTTTTTTTTTTCTCCCACTGCTGGCAACCCGTTCGACACCTATACGCGGCACGTCATTTGCCGGCTTTCCGGTTCTCCCTAAGTTGGCACAATATGAAGTGCATCGCAAACGCTCTTTCGCACGTTCATAAGTACCATACAATTGAATTGGCGCAAGGGCGTCCGTCCTTATATGCTTAGTCGTGTTGGGAGACTGAACCACCCATTTCTTTCCTTTTTTTTTATTCGTCTCAGCTTTATCCTATAAGTTAAAGTGTATCCTCTTCTCACTAATACGTCTTCTCCGCTATTACCCACCGTTGGTGCTTATCGCGTCAGCTGGCACGACCAGTATGGGCCACACAAGCTAAACGGACGCGTTGTACATTCTCCTGATCCCACATAACCCTGGACTATACGGGTCCACCGAGCGTACGAAATTTTATATAAAGCCTTACAATAAATTTAAGTTGTGCAAAGTTTGTACGGGGCGTATCGCCCCCATATTTCACTCTCAATTTGCTTGTATTTTTCGCCCGCAACGCTATTCACAAAGGACTTCCGCTCACCTTCTCCGAGGGTTTTTCTTCCCCTCCGTCCCATTCACTGCAGAGTATATAGCGTGTAGGAGAATATGCGATATACGCCCTCTAAACACTGAGGCTTTCGATAAAGTGCTTTCTCTCCCTCATTGCATAACCAACTAGCAACGCTATCTATGCTCAGTGTCTACTTCTGTCGCGAAGTGGCCTTGTCCTACATGTTGTTGAGTCGAAGAGTTTTGAGTCGAGGTCAGTCTGTGGACGTGATGGCCAGACGCCAAGTAGTCAGTTACGTTAAGTTACGCCCCTCAGAGATAAAAAATCAACTATTAACTAAATAAAAAGCTTTCGAAACAGAATAATTGAGGAGTTCGACTTACGAATTTCACCCCAATTTGGTATTCATGTTAATGCGCGCCGCTCTGAGTTTACCTGAAGTACATTGAAGTGTTGCGTGAGCAAAAATGCCCAAGTGCCTTAGTAACTGCAAGTCAACACAGACAGAGTTTCGCTCGTTCGCTAAAAATATAACTGATACTTAGGATAGTCAGCGTCCTCTAGTGAACGGATTGATGGGCTGAATTGAATCGTAGAAACACGGGTAAGACAAATACTTAAAGATTGAAAACCTCTATCGCAACGCTTGTATGCGCATTCTGTAGCAGTGCCTTTCTTATTTGTGCAGGCAAGATGTGCATTTTACCTCTGTGCCAGCTAATGAAGGATGGTATTTTTACCGTGAACAACGCCTCAATAGAATTTATTTTGATGTTTTTTGTTGCGAAGAACCTTCAAATATCAGGTTTTCTGGGTAGATTTCTCGGTAAATATGTGATTATTTACACAATTACGGAGTTCTTTACTGACAAGATATTCGCTTTTTGTATTCTTTTCATTCATGGCCGGACTATTTGCGCGCGTCAGTATTGTGATAGGTAATGTTATTCTCCAACTTCTGTATGCATGTTAGCCTCCAGTGCTACATTTTTGTAACATGACATGGTAATCCCCATCTGCCACCTCCACCTCCCCCTCCTCCTTCGCCCATTTTTTTTTTTTTTTTCGTTTCCAGAATTACCGCAGTGGCCCCCCGTATCCACTGCAATGGCATAAAATGCCCAGCAACGGTGGCGTTGTGGTGAGTATGTAACATGCCGCAGGTTGGTTGTTACAATGCCTATGCATATTTCACGTATTTTCTAGGGCTGCATTGAAATACCCAGTGACTTCATGACTGCCAAAGCACATACATAACGGCCTCTTTAATGGTTGTCACTGTCACATCAAGGCAAACCTCCGATTCCTACAGTGATAGCTATGGCAATTTAGAGTTGGTGGAACGCAAATTACTTCAATGCTCCGCGTACCGTGACAAAGGGTTTTTATAGTTAGCGCCAAACGGAAACAGTTTTCCGTACACCGTTAACGTTACGTGGAGTCTTAGGTCGTATATCCAGCCCTTAAGAATAGCGGGACCTTGGATTCACTGTTTACATATACGTTTAAGAAGTGAACATTCCCGGAAATATTAAAGCGAAGCATTCTTTGAGAACCCTCCCGGACTTTACTTGGCTGCTGGGGGCCTCTGTTGTCTTACCGAATAATCCGTACTTAAAGAGGGAAAAAATGGCTGCGGCTTATAACCCTGGATATGCAAAGTGAAATCTTGGTTTAGCCTGGTTAAGTCTTGGTTTCACGTGGTTAACCTTTGATTTAGCTGTAATTATTATACTTAGGTATACACTCATCGTTAAGCCAGGCATAAATTATAAGCCGACAAGCCCAGGCGTTTTGCGAACCGAACGGCTCGCTCTTCTTCAGTCGCCGATGCTAGTTTCGCGCGCTTGGCGTTCCGGACCCTCTCCAGTCAAGCAGCTCGCCGGGCGATATCCGCGGTACGGTGTCTAGAAGGGGGAGGTGAGAGCAACGGCGGCGGCGGCGGAGTGTTGCAAGCAATCATGACAGCAGCGGCGGCGCTGCAGTCGACAGTTGGTGCCGCAGTTGGTGCCGCGGGTTTCGAAGCGGGCGTTTCTGTTCGCAATTAGCGGTCGCATATTTGACATAACTAGCGTTAAGCTAATGCATATCGTGCCTTGTTAGTAGAGGAGACAATAAATGAATAGCAGCTATCCTCTGATGAGCGGTTAAGTGTTAAAATGCATTTATTTTTCCTTGAGGAAAATAAAATCTGTTTCTGAATATGATTCTGAATCTGTTTCTGATTCAGATTCGGGCACGTCACGGCCGGCACAAATATTTTTCGCTCGTCTCGGTCGCACGCGTTCTACGTGCTTTCCCGAATCGTCGGGAGTGAAAAAAAGAATGATTTCAGCTAATGCGATGAAGATTATGCTAGTGGTGTGGGTAAAAAAAGCTGCACCGATTTCTAGGCTCGTAGTGAAGAGCTCCTTAGGTCATATTACTGCGACGCACTGCATCCTGCTCGTCAAATTGGTTAATACCGCATATATGATGCGGTATTAACCGCATCATATATGCGGATCATATCATATATCGCATCATCGCATCGCATCATATATATGTTAATAATATGATGCTTTAGAAATCATTCCACGTAGGAGTTAAGTAAACAAACTTATTTTAGTCGCTGATGAACTAGAACAGCGGGGACATGAAGAATACTCAAAAGAACGACATTTCACTTGATTATATGATCCATTATACACGGTGTCCCAACTATGATGCACCAAGATTTAAAAATATGCAAATGCCCCGTAGCTCTACAGAACCAAGGCAGTGTTGTTTGCCGTCGCTTGTAGATACTCCAATTATTTTTGCATTCCGCCTAATTACATAATTAGTTTTCATTGATTAATCAACTTTTCAAGTATTATAATTAGATGAAAAGTGTCAATGTGAAAATTGTAGAGCAACTGTAAAAACTACCGATACAGCTTTCTGTAGCTCAATACGTGCTACATAAAAGTGTTTTTCCAAGCGTCAAAGAAGCCCGCGATTACACGCAAAATTGCCGCGCGACTGGCCGCTCGATCGAGGCACTTTGCGTGTATTCGAGGCACTTTGCACGATCGAGGCACTTTGCGAGGCACTTTGCGTGGCTTCTTTCACGCTCGGAAAAACACTGTTATGTAGCACGTATTGAGCAAAGAAAATTGTATCGGTAGTTTATTAAGTTGTTCTACAATTTTCACATTAACACTTTTCATATAATTGTAATATTCGAGAAGTTGATTAATTAAGACTAATTATGTAATTAAGCTGTATGCAAAAAATAATCGGAGTATCTACAAGCGACGGAAAACAAGATTGCCTTGGTTATGTCCAGCTACGGGGCATTACGATATTTTTAAATCTTGTTGCATGATAGTTGGGACACCCTGTAGATGATTCAACTGGGGTTCGAAGTGCAGCTCGCAGATCTTCCAAGTCCTGTTTAAGGCCTTATATGCACGGGGCCCGGGCCGCTGCCACGCCTTAAGTGCCTCATCGTCATCAGGCACCGAGAAAAGGGATGTTTTTTTTTTCTTCTGCTTTTCTAGCAGAAACATAGCCTGTTGCGCACCCGGCGCAAAACAGTGCGTCTGTCGTTTCATGCTACTTGCCATGGCTTCTTAGGGCTTGGCAACGTATAACACTATTGTCACCACAAGGAGGTACAACTGCACAGCGTGAATGCAAACAGAAATGAGCCGTGGAGCTAAAAGAACAGAAGCATGCAGATCGAGCGCATTCGCTAGCTCCGGCAGCAGCCAAACTACAGCGGAGGCATCTTAGTGTCGACGCGCGCGCCACCACTCGGCATCATGAATCACTGCAACACGCGCCGCGCTCTCCGACGGCTGCGTTGCTCCCACCTCCCCCTTCTAGCCACGGGGTGGTCAGACGCCGCTTGCCGACGACGGCTCAAAGCCTCCCGCTCCAGCGCAACGCTCACAGAGGACGGCCAGGCCTCGCTCTCATCCATGGCCAAGCTCGCGCTGACTATACTCGCGGACAACTTGCTGTGGCAATGAAGGAAAAGCTACAGGCGCGTGGATGCTGCACATGTGTTACCGCGCCAAGTAGTCCGGCAGCGTTTGACATTGCATTTGGTTGTTCGGAACAGACGCTGAATCGACGCAGCTTCCACGTTTGACGGCGTCGCGTTTGCCCAGACGCGGAAGGGAAAAGCCTCAAAATAAGTAAACTTTTACACTCAGAGGTGTTAGGATCCAACCTAACGCAGAACCACATGATCATCTGGTGCCCGGGTCACACAGGACTCGATGGCAATGAGAGAGTGGACGGCGCAGCTCGTGCTTTTGTCAACCTAAAGTCCATAGATATAAAGAGCAGAAAGTCTAGGGACTTTATGTCAACGGAGCGGCCGACCACTCTTCAGAAAACCCCTTCTTACCGCGAGACATCCTCGAGTACCAACGGCACGAGCTACGAAAGTACAGTCCATCACACCCTGATCTATCCGGGTGGGACTCTTTCGACAGGCGCCGAACACAGACGCACACATATTCAAATCTTTATTTTAAACATGCCATTCACCCCACACAGTACAGCGCTCACTGTCTGTGGTGCGGAGGCCGGCCAACTCAAGCCCACATTACGTGGGATTGCGAGAACAGGCCACCCAAAATTAATACACCGCAAATAGCCGGCAAACTTTCCGGAAAGGAGCAGTGAGAGACTTGGCTCGCCAGCAACTAGTGCTCGTCGACGAGGCACGGCAGACCGCTCAAGCCAGTGGAGCCCTGGACTAGGGGCTCCACCCACCCGCTTCCTACACCTATTATTTTTAATAAACGTTTTGGTATATATAAATATTGACATGTGTTCTTCTTTATCTTTCACCGGTGACCGCTTTTCACCGGCCAACAAATTTTAAACGTTATCGCTGGGGGCATGATGCGCCTGCATGTATCGGAAGCTTCTCGAACGTTATCGATGCTTCTGTCCGTTGTCTGTTGCCACCGACGCTTGTATAATCTGATTGTATGAGCGACACGAATTGTCTCGTACTTTCTGGAAGACACCTGGGCACCATGGATTACTCTGGAACCTTCGATGACTCATGTATAAAAGCCGACGCGTTTCACCGCTGATGAGATTTCAACGATCGGTGACTGTGTTCGCCGCTATCGTTGTGCTTCGAGTGTAGCTTGCTTTTGTGGGCACAGGTTCGCCCAATAAAGAATCACTTTCGTCATACACAGTTTTACGACTGTTTTCTTCACTGTCACTACTGCGTGACAATATGTTCTGCCTTATCTAACCGTTGCTAATAAGCCGTTTGTTTTCTCTTACGCAGCCTAAACCAACGTTTATTAAAACGCGGGACTCTTTTCAGAAGCGCACTCGCTTGTGCGTGGTTTGCCTCCGTAACTTTCCCTTCGTTGTCACAGAAAGTTGTCCACGAGTATAGGGTGCTCCGAAACGGCCAGCCGAAGATGCCATTAGCCAAGCGCGGGGCGAGTCAACTGGTCAGGCGGTGACAAAGCTGCGGAGAGCGCATGCGCCAAGCCGGCGGCGGTGGCGGAGCTCGGCGCGGTGAGTAACGTGATGCGTTGCCAAGGCTACGGCTCAGCTCCGTTCAAATGAAGGTCAAATTGCTGGCGACGGCGAAACTCGGCTCGACTAGGTTAGTAAAGCTTTTGCTTAAAAAAAAGAAATTGAATGACGCGCTCGATAGTGGGGATCGAACCTCGGTCTCCCAACGCAGCAGCGCGGTTCTCTAACCATGAGACCTTGATCGAACGCATACTTCTATCGTGCGAACGCCAACTAGCTCTTTGTAATGATTGCCGCGTGTGTCACATTGTGTGCACGGGTGCGCGGGAGCACACGAGCCCGCTCCAATTCCCTTTACGCCAAAGACCCAGGAATGAAATGGAGAAATTTATAGCATATTTCATTGACCGCTTCACAATATTTCAGAGCCCTTTCACTGCTGTGAAGATGGAAGCCAGCGAAGCTGTGACTATGGGGGGTCTGCTGTAGTGAATATTGCTATAGTGAATTTATATATTATCACTATTGATCATATTGAGCGTCTTCGGCATGTCCGTGAAAGACCAAGGACACCGGTGTCTTGTTTTCTCCCGGCGCAATGGCCAAGCAGTGCGTTTGCTGCGCCAAGTCCGCCCCATCGTCATAGACTAACGTATGAACCGCAGCGTTCATAGCCGCGGCACACTGCACGGCAGCGCCATGATCCTGTGAGATCTCTCCCGCTCCTGCTCTCGGCGGCTCATACCCGCATATCCAACGTGGGTATGAGCCACACGTGACTTCTTTCTTTATTTCTCTCTTTCTTTATTTCCTTCCATCCTTCCTTCTTTCTTTCTTGTGCCGGGCGCCACACGTGATTTTGTTATCGTTAAGAATGACGTAAGTGATAAGCATGTGATATTATTGATGTCGTGACCTATCAGTCATGTTAGTCATCCGTTTTGACACCTGTGCTAACGCACAACTGGCAGGAAACCGCCACGCACATGGAGCTGAAATGCTGCTGCTGATAATTTTTTTCTACATGCGGACGCGAACACCTGGAACCTAGCTCTTAACAGCGTCGCTGTAAAAAAAACTTCGTTTCACATAGATTCCAAGATGTGGGCTGGACCTGCATAAATTTTTAACCAAGATTCATTTGACGACATAGAAAGGCTTGAATTTGGTTTCGTTGCCTTACCTGTAAATAGTGTTATCAGATTTACAGGCCCTAATTATTCCTCCTTTTTAGCAGTGAAGCTGTTTAAGCCAGCCGTAATTTGTGGTTCGTATCAAAAAACTATCATCATAAGCGATTAAGAAAGGAATAAAAGAAAATGAAGTTTCTTGCCCAAGAACCCACGGTCGCCACTTTAAAGGCAAGCAAGCAAGCAAGCAAGCAAGCATGCAACCCACGGTCCCAAGGCGAGCGCCGTAACCACTAGGCTATACAGCCACGCTTGCAGAGCATGCATTTATGCGAACCATATGATTGCGTTCGAGCGTTGTCGTCTTGGCCCACAACTGGCGTGTTCGCACGCGCTCGTGCCAATGCTTTGTGAAGTGAAGAAGAGGTTTTACGCGCTATGCTCGGGAGAGAGATAAAGAAAATGACAGCGAGAGAGAGAGAGACGCATTCACGGAGCGGGTCTGCTGGAACGCGTTGTCGGTGTTGCAAACTGCGCTATGCAATGCGCACTGACTGCCGTAAGTCCGAGAAAGAGAGAGACACGCAAAGGCGTGTCTCTTTTTGATTAATAAAAAAGGCGAAAGCTTACACTAGGCCGCGCAGAGCTCAAGACACAGCGAAGCTGGCCGATTGATTGCGTCATAATAACCAAGCTCAACTCAGACGCAGCCAAGACCTATCCTAGCAACTACCAAGTTCAACCTAGCTACACGAGTACAGGCCTAGGTATAATCAAGTTTAAATCTCGACATAGACAAGTTCAACCTAGCTACAACCAAGAGACGCAATCAATCGGCCAGCTTCGCTGTGTCCCGAGCTTTGCGCGGCCTAGTGCAAGCTTTCGCCTTTTTCTTTCCAACTCTCATCTGGTGAAATTTTACCCGGCTGTATTACAGAGCGTCTTCTTTCTATCTCGCTTAGTAGTTTCGGATCATGTTTCTATGTGTCAAACTATAGTACAGTCAGCCCACTATTGTTAGTCTACACTCATGCGTAGAAACGGGCAGTGAAGCATTCAAGTAAACTGCGAAGTTTGCAATGCGCGTTAAGGCATCTCAGACAAACGAAAGACGAGTTACGACGTGTTGTCTGTCGAAGTAAAAGGCGCAGCATACCAGTGCAGCTTTAAATCGCACTGATAAACACCGACAAAGAGCAAGGTGGTCAGTTTTGCCCGCACATTTGTGTTTGCCATATCACGACACGACAATAGCTTCTTAAACCCAATTCTGTTATGATACTATATAAGGTGCCAATATCGGAGCTGGAAACATTATTTTACGACTGCACCTCTTCTACATACGAAGTACATTCGTGACGACTCTCACCTGTTAAATGACATCTTCTCTTTTATTCCTCCGTCCATCGCTCCGAGCTGAAAGGCCATTGCATTATTGATCGCTCCACGCATTAAGCCTATAAATTCTTTTTTTTTAAATAAACAGAATGAAATAGAAATAGAGAGAAAGAGAGAAACGATGCGCATCGGGTTTACCTCTCTGCCGAAAATTTGAAGAACGTGTTGGGCAACAACACCTCAATATAATTTAACTATTGGTTCCCCATTGCGAAAAAATAACAAAGATCAGGCTATCTTGGCAGGACTGTTTCTCAAGGAGTGCGTAATTATTAACACAATTACTGAGCTTTCTGCAGATAAGCAATGCACTTTTTATCACCTTTATTTATAGTTCATCGCGCACGAACTACAGTGGTTGCTGTCTTAAACCAACATAAACAAACTAAGAGCACGAATGACGGAAATTTTGAAGAGGAAACGCAAGAGCGAGATAACGAGGCGCTGCTTTTTCGCCGTGCTCTCTTATTGCCGCTTTTCTCGAACACGGCTCCGCTTACACGACCCCGCGCTTACCCCCTCTTGCTTCGCCGTCGCAAAACCACCGCGCCTGCATCAGTAAACTGCACGCCGGCTCCGCGAAACGAAGCTCGTACAACTTTTCAACGCTGAGCGGCGTGTGCTTCCTATCTGCACGATCCCCGCACGCGTGTCTGCCCCCCCCCCCCCCCCCTTTTTTTTTTAACCATTCATTTCATCACTGACCGCCATAATTCTCCTCTGTTTATTTGTTTCCGATGCCGCGGCGTATAGTGGAAGCAGAGGCAGTCGCGGCGCTTCGCGCGCGCGAGCAACCATTATTACGTTTAATTTGACGGCGAGATAAGCGCCAGAGTTCGGCGGTGCCGGTCCCGGCCGGTCTGCCTGCCTGCCTGCCTTCTACGCTAGCGATTTTGTAATTAAATTTCACGCCTGTTTAAAACTCGGCGCACGCGCGTCCCTCGTCTCACATTTCGCGGGCTGTAACACCACGTCCCGTCTCCGCTTCCCCTCGGTCCGACCCCTCCCTCCCCCTCCGGCCCCATGCCTCAGCCTCTATCTCCCAACTACCCTGTTGTTCCTTTCTTGCACACTCCGCGAACGCCCTTTACTCTTACCCCTCTTTTTCTCTCCCCTCGTGATTATTAATATATTTTTTTATCATTTCCTAAACACTATCAGCTTCGGCTGCTGCGCTTTTCTGGCGTTCAACTTTGTTGCTTTGCATGCGGACGTCAGCTTCGAGGGCTCGTTCCGCTGGCACCTCGGTAAACCCTTTCGCTCGCCTATTCTATGTCTGTCTCTCCTCCTCGCTCCCCTCTCGCGTGTTCATTATCAGGTCACTTTATAACTTTTGCTTCTCTCGCGATCTTGTTTCGCCAGACGAGCAGCGCCGCCCCCTATCCCACGCCTTATCGCCTCAGCTTGGCGTAACGTCCGCGCTCCAGGGCACTCACTAGCCCTGAAGCAACGCGCCTGCAACTGCATCAAAAAAAAAAAAAAAAGAGGCAATTTAAGAAAAATTAGACCGGGAGAAGGGGCAGTGTGTATAAGGCCGGCGCGCGTTTCCTTTTACTTCTGCCCTATCCGCGCTTTGCTCTCAACCTCTGCAACCCTACCCTCTTCATTCTCTATCCCTCGTTTTTTTTAAATGTTTTTTCAATTGTTATGAGAAGGAACATAAACTACGGACAAAGGGGGAGAAACACAGAGATGTATAGGGACACGAGGTGGTGGTACATGAAGAGGGGAAGGCAAAGCTTCGCGCACTCGCTTTATCACACTCAAATTGACCGCCCCACTGTTGCTTTATTGCGCCGGTGTATGCTCTGGGACAGCGCCTCCGTCGTCAGCCTCTCTTCCTTTCTTGTTACGCTCTTTTAAATAAAAACGGCTGTGCGCGCGCTTTCGAGAGCTTCCGCGCTCGTCTGCTTCCCCTTTTGGTCGCATCGTTAACGTCACCGCGGCCGCCGCCGCTTGGCTCGTCTCTGGTGAATGCTGCGCCTGGGTGCTCGTCGCGTTGCTGTCACTCTGCGGCGATACAAACTGCCGGTCCTCGACCGCCATCCGCTTGTGTCGGCGCTTTGCCGTCAAAGGCGGCCCGAGAGCATTGACTTTGCCCTTAATTGGTCCGCCTCGACAGTGTGACCGGCGCGAGGCGAAAGGCCCCCTTCGACAACGTGGAATGTACGCCAGGCTTAAGCACGAAGCTTTACGGGGCGATTTAATTTTCCAGGGCGCCGGTTTATTCACCGTGGCGAAGGCTTTTTATTGCGATATAGCGAGAATCTTTGTCAGTTCTTCTAAATCTGCGTGATTCTGTTGTTTTATTTTCGTAAAGAGAAACTATATCGTTAAGGCTTCTCTCTCCCAACTTTTCTGTCTTTTTTGTTGATGGTTTCAGTGGGTTCGTTTGAAACAGCCAGTGAGGCGTACTAATGAGCCTGAAACATTGAAACAAACGCATCAACCAGCTTTGCACTTGTGGTGCTCGACGACCCCCACAAAGTCAGTGAGGTCATCGCACTTCCTTAATGAGTTTCGTAATAGGGGACTGCAGAACACAGGAGAGGACGATGGAACATGTTATGCGTATCACCGGTGTTGTTGCCTTAAGTTTGAGCAACGGCAAATAGAAGTGAAGAAATGAAATGTTCATGTTAAGGTTTGGTGCGACTTCAACCCGCAAATAGAATATAATAAAATCGAAGCAAGGAAAAACGACCCACCGTGGTGGTGTAGGGGCTATGGCGTTGCACCACTAAGCCCAAGGGCGCGAGTTGAATCCCGGCCGCGGTGGCCGCATTTCTTTGGGGGTGAAATGCAAAAAATTTACCAGCACTTCCCCTGTCGAGAAAATGGGGGTAAGTGAAGCTTGTCGTGTGTGTATCTGACCCTCGTCAGGTTAACGTAGTGTTTAGGACATGTCACGGCAATAAAACGTAAACGTTTATAAATGTATGCATCGAGGGAAGGAAACGTACAACGCAACGGAAGGAAAAGTTGCACGAAAGGGAAACAAAAGTAGAAGGAAAGGGAAAGGAAACGAGTAGGTCGAGTACACACGCGACAACCTTTGCTTACCCCCATTTTCTCCACAGGGGAAGGGCTGGTGATTTTCTTTCTTTCTCTCTCTCTTTCTTTCTCTCTCTTTCTCTCTTTCTTTTTTGTCCCTGGTATGTGCCATTGAGCTTGAACCCTTCAATGCAATCGCCAGGATCGGCCCACCTTTAAGCGTGACACCACCACCACCACCACAACCACCACCACCACCACCACCACCACCACCACCACCTCCACCACCACCTCCACCACCTTCGCCGCCGATTCTTGTGAGCCTATAAAGCTTCGTTTAAAACGTCCGTGTACCATGCATCGGGTGCACGTTAAAAAACCACAGGGTGCCAAAATTAATCCGGAGTGCCTCACTACGGCATGCCTCATAATCAAATCCCGAATTTGGCACGTAACACCTTAGGATGTAAGGATCGTAAAACCATTTATTTCATTTTGTTTGGAGCAGTGTGATACTGACACTTTACATACGGACTCCTCAGCTTGTGCTCTTAAATGACTAACTCTTGCAGGCGCGTTTACCACTTTTCCCACGGATTTACCGTTAGGTAGCGTAACCGAATCTGTACACAAACAATAAAACACAGTTAGTATTTGTGCTATCCTCCGTTACGTCTTTAATAAGTTTTCCGGAAGGCTTTGGTTTCCAACTCACGTTATGTATCCGTTCATGGCCTACGAGCCGTTCATGCCATAGAAGCCATTTTTCAAGCTCAAGCCTATACCGATTGCGTTAGGTAGCCCCGTTTTCTGTAGAATGGCGCATAAAATCTGGTTACTTTTGATCGAAAACATCATATTTATTGATTTGCATAAAATTCCTGACCAAAGAAAAACCCCTGTGAAGGGACGAAATACTATGAAGAAAACGTTTAAGATTAGGTGAAAGATTTACGCGAGCGAACCTTCTATACCATTAAAAATAGGTAAATT
The DNA here is from genome assembly GCF_013339745.2 of Dermacentor silvarum. Lineage (NCBI taxonomy): Eukaryota > Metazoa > Arthropoda > Arachnida > Ixodida > Ixodidae > Dermacentor > Dermacentor silvarum. The sequence continues at coordinate 232,781,129 of NC_051155.1, forward strand.
ATGAAGGGTTTGACATACCGTAGTAATGAAGGCGTGTATCGAAGGTGGCTACATATTAATCATGACTAAAGGGGTTCTTTAACTTGCGACAAAGCTCTGTACAAGGTCAATTTTGTATTCGTGCCCCGTTGGAATTCAGCAGCCGGGAATCGAACCAGAAACTTCGTGTGCAGCAGCAGAAACTCATAGCCACTGAGCCATCGCGTCGAGTCCCACTGCTAACGCCTTTGCCGCATTTTCATTTGTTATTTCACACTGCGTTTTAGCCAGGAATTTCTACAATCTTGCTCAAGTTCCTTTTGTGGTTTGATGAATATTCAGTTAAAGGTGCTTTGACACGTAACCTTCTCATGAATTAGCGCATTTCATAAAGGGGCAAGGAAACAAGACCAACACGATAACACAGGAGTCAGGGGGACGTTAAACGCCCAACTTATTCATTTCGTGACACCTGTGAGAGATAAACGCGGTGGGAAAGGTGACACCTGTGAAAGCTATGTGCTCAGTTCAAACAACAACACACACGCGCGACTCGTTATACACTTGCCGGCAAGCCGGGAAACGTCGATTATTTTCATACTAAAGTAAGAGATGGCGAGATTACACACTTCTATCTGAATCTTGCAATGTTTTCAAGAATAAGCGCCTTTCATCAAGAGTGAAGGAAAATAGGCGAACAGGATGACACATGAGACAGGGGGGCGCTAAGCTTCCAACCGATTTATTTAGTGAACAAATGTGTCTAATGTTGCATGGCATGGCATGGCAAGAACTTTGTTTCGGTCCAGGGAAACTAGGGCCCGAGGTGAAAAGCCCCCAGGCTAAGTCGGTGGCTCCGCCCACGTAGGTACTGGTAGACCAAAGGCTTTCCCGATGTCATGAGCTCTCCGGACGGCCAGGAGTTGATCTTGGAGGACTTCGCTGGATATGCGTCGACTCCAGTCCTCCTCACTGTTGAGGTCCGAAGCCCTTTGGTTGGGGCACAGCCAGAACATATGATCAAATAAACAAGGAGTGTGTACACAACTTTTACATTCCGCGAGAAAATCCTAGTCAATTTTGTTAAGCACAAATGGTGTGGGATAAGATGTTGACCAGTGGTTTTCACTGTATATTTTTGTGCCACTTTATTTCATGGAACTCTTTGTATATCGCGCTGCATTTCAGCAATGAGCCCTGGTAACTGCACCCTCACGCTTGCTGGGCTGCTCTATATACATGAGTGCTACTTTAACCTTGAAGATAAGCTCACACTGGCTGTGCTTACTATTTAGCGTGAAAAGCCCTTTTCCTTCGTTGCGTAAAGTCGTAAATAATGAGTAACATCACCACCATCACTATGAACCTAATTTAGCTCCAACACCCGACGGATCCGAGTCCTCTTGCAGCGATCTGTAATCATCCGCGTCCTGTGTGGGCTTGCTCCAACGTATACCTGCTAGTTTGCTAATCTTATCGCAACATATGATCTAGCGTACTCGACTATGTTCCTTGCCCTCTCGGCACCTATTCTCTTCCTCTGTACATCATATTGCATTTTAGTTTGATTGAAAATTCGATCTTATTTCTTCTACTTGCAGACTGCCTAGTCTTACGCTAGGCAGCACTGCTAGAAAAACACTCAAGCACAGGTGTGTATTATCAACCCTTTTTCACAACACTTTCATGTATGCTACCAGTTATCATAATATTTTGTCATCCATGATCGCTCGCATGCTACCTACGCAGGTCGATGCATGCGCACGTACAGGCATACATACATGCACACATACATACATACATACATACATACATACGTACGTACATACATACATACATACATGCATGCATACATACATACATACATACATACATACATACATACATACATACATACATACATACATACATAACTTACATACATACATACATACATTGTAGTGCACGTTAAAGAAATCCAGGTGGTCCAAGTTTTTCCGGAGCCCTTCACTACGGCGTGCCTCATAATCAGAACTGGTTTTGGCACGTAAAACCCCAGAATCAATCAATCAACATACATACATACATACATACATACATACATACATACATACATACTGTGAGCGCTAACTGTGCAGTTCATCATATTTATCTGTATATACCCATCCTCATAATCATCATCATCATCATTTGTCGGGTTGGTGCTCGTTGGCTGTCTCGCGCTGTGTCAAAATACAAGAGCCCTGCCTCGTCCCGGGCGTCTTCTTACAATAGACACACACACACACACACACACACACACACACACACACACACACACACACACACACACACACACACACACACACACACACACACACACACACACACACACACACACACACACACACACACACACACACACACACACACACACACACACACACACACACACACACACACACACACACACACACACACACACACACACACACACACACACACACACACACACACACACACACACACACACACACACACACACACACACACACACACACACACACACACACACACACACACACACACACACACACACACACACACACACACACACACACACACACACACACACACACACACACACACACACACACACACACACACACACACACACACACACACACACACACACACACACACACACATACACACACACATACACACATACATTGTTTCGCATTTGTAACATTAGCTTTACGTGAGAGTTACTACAAAGATAGAGACAGACGAGGCTTCAGAACAGCTTCAAGAAAGCTGCAGTTGTCGGCAATCCCGGGATAGTATAGGCGCCGTTTTCCCCTCCGCCGCATAACAGTAACTTAGGGGGATATAATCCCAGGCCTAAGTAAAATTGCGAAAGCCCCACCCGAGAACTCTAGAAGTGCTGAAAGCGGGCGCTGTTTGGGATGTTCAGAACTGGAGTCGACAAGCGCCACCTGCGTTCGCGTTTCGACACTTCATTCAGGAGGGGATCTCACTTTGGCGGCGGCTCCCAGGGGGCGCCAGTGGGAAGGCGAGCGCGGGCGGCCGGCTTCTAGAGAAAGGGTTGCAGCGAGGACGGCTGTCGGGTACGATAAAAGCGACCCCTGGTTGCACTAAGCCCAAGCACTGACGGGGCGGGCGACCATCCGGAACAGAGCTGGCTGGCCGCGGCGCTGCTTCTCCATCAGCGGGGCCACTAAACTCGTGATCCGCCAGTGCCGCCTCCTCTTCAGTCCTCCCCGGCCTCCCCACACAGCGCGGATGGTGCCACGTGTGGAGTCGCCAGAAGAGATGACGCGCTACCGCGAGTCAACGATGATTTGAGTAATGACCGAGCGTGGATAATGGGTTACACGAGTACGCGCTGCGTCACTGCGTTGCATTTCAGTTGCTTCGTGTCTTTTTTTTTCTTTTCTTTCTTTTTTTGTCGCGTTAGGCATTGAAATCGGGCGTACTGCGATGAGATTCGGGAACCTCGCACACCGTTAATGCAAAGTAGACCATGCACGCAAGAGCAGCTTTTCAGTACGGGCTTCAATATTGAATTTGGAGAAAGTTGTGAAAGTGCAGCATTTATATCACTTAATTTCACGGAGACGGGAAGGTCAAGCCAAATTTACAACATACGCTGTTCGCAAGAACTGTTTCGGCATTGGCAGGCCGCGTTTCATTATGATATATTCAATATGAAGATCGGCAGGAGCCTCTTGGTATGAAACATTGTCCTCGCTGGGACTACTTTGCGCTTACCGTCGGTGTATCTCTGAATATATCAATGCAGTGTCCGAAGTTCACAAAGCAAACGCAGCCAACCGAACACTATATCATTTGTTAAGCGTTGGAAAACGTAAAAAAATGGTAATACATTACACGTAAAATGAAATAGAGGATCCCTTCCTTTACAACCGAGTATAAAGAAAAGCCCCAAAAAACGCAGTAAAATCCAAAAGCTTCGTGAATTCCATGCGCAGAATCATACTCGTGAAATTGGTTGGTATACGCTCGAATTTACCAGCGACAGCCCAGAATGGTATTCAGTCAGTATCTATTTTTCAACGCTAAGATTCTTTGAAACACATACGTTCTGGATAACGTGCAAAGCAAAATGGTTATCTAAGACATACCCCCAAGGTATATCTTTATATTGAATAATTTATTTCGTTTTTTCAAGAAGCATGTTATGCCTCCCGTGCTTGCGGCGTGGGATTACCGCACTGAATACGAGCAGTATAATTCATCTTTTATTCACCCTCCCCCCTCATCATTTTTTTTTATTTTCCCCTTATATTATTTCACAATCAAACTAAGAGATGAATTGGAACGCCTGTTAAACAATACGCAGCAAACAAAAACGTATGAGCGTCTCGAATGTACGAGCCCGCTTTCCGTGCAGAACAAAGGTTCCGTATGGCACGACGTAAATCATATTAGGGCGGGGATATACAAGTCGAAGGCTTTCAAACGCTCCTCCGTGACGCAAAATATATGCGTGACAAGATACGAGCCCCAACAAGCAGAGCGTCGGCATTATTTACTATGCCTGAGAAAGCCAGGTACATTTACTTTTATTTCCTTTGCAGCGACATTGAAAAAACGTTAAGCTCACTGCAGCGCCACTGAGCTCAGGCGCAACGACTGCTCTGCACTGCGAAATAATCGTGGTCACATGTCTGCAAGCGCGTCCCTGTAATTAATATTCGTATTCTTTCCCAACCGCATTATGTAACAGACGCGAAATTCGTATTAACACGCACCCAAGGGATGAGAAAAATGGCCGCTTACGGGTAGAACACGGGGGTAACGTGTTTAGAACAGACGTCCGCCCTTTGATATGCATAAAAAGAACAAGCGAAGCGAATTCTTGTTGACTTGCTCCTTTTCTTCTTTCTTTCGTTTTTTTTTTCTTTTACGTGTCATTTCTTAAACGTCCCTAAACTAGCTTTTCTCGCCATCTCTGTCGCCTGGCGCGTACGTAAAAGCCGCAGCGGGAACGAAACGAAATGACAGACCGGAAATGGTCGAGCATTTTCGAGTATCTGTCTCTCACTGCGGAAGTAATAACAATAATAAAGAAGGAGTGATGAACAAGGCCTTGCCACACAGAGAAGTGAGGCGCCTTCTATAGCGGTGTCGGGCGAGCATAGCAGGTGACGTAAACAGCCGTCCGCGAATGCATCGTGCGTCTGGCTGGCGCTCGCGAGCGCGCGCGTTTTCCCCCAAGGATGCCGCCTCGCAGCGCGGCCGACACTTGTGGAATTGGCGAGACGCGCCCGCCGCGAACAATGCGAGATCCGGCGCACCGGGGCCCGGAGCGCATTCGTCTCAGGCCGCCTCTTCCACGCGAGGCGCCCACTGTCGTGCGACGGTCGTGAATTCGAGGAAACAAAGAGTGCAGCAAGAGAAACAGTACGTATAGCGAGCAAGGAGGGAGAAATATACAGAAGCGGGCGAAAAGTAAATTCGCGGGCGGATGCAGTTTGCCGTCTCCACATTGCGGCGCTATCTGCGGGCCCCTCCCCACCGCCGCCTCCGCTTGCCTCGTTCGCTGTATACTATATACTCCTCTTCTGCCGAGCGTCCCTTGGCCCGTTTCTATTTCCCCGCCGCTTTTCTACTTGTCGCAGTCGTCTTCGCCGCCGTTGCGCTGTGTCAAGTGGTTAGAGGGGAAGAACACAGGCGCGTAAACAAGGATGATGGGAGGGGGGGGGGGGGGAGGGAGGGGGGGAGGAGGAAGTAGGAGCAGCATAGTGGCCTCGGGAAAGAAAGCCGAGTGCTTGTGCAGAAGTTCCGCCGCTTGTATAGAGTGCAGCGCGATGTACAACAAAAGACCTCGATAGCGCGAGGAAAACAAACGCGAAGTGAAGCGAAGCGCAGTGAAGCGCAGTGAAGGAAACAAAGTGAAGAAGACCAGACCGACACGACGCGGCAGACATTTCTTAACTGTCTGTTGGAAAACTCGAATGAAACACGACCTGTAACTTCTCTGTAAGCGGCCATTAGAAAAAAAAAAGAAAAAAAAATAGAATGATGGCAACTCTTCGCACGACACGGACATTCCAAATGAAGAGACGGTAAAGCTTGGCTGTGGCGTCATATAGGCTTCATATTGATCGCTGTCAAACGCGTCTTTCTTTACTTTGCGTTAATTTAGGTTTTGTTGAGGTGACCACTTCGCGTTTACTTTTAGGAGTGCGGGTGTGTGAGCGTGTCTTACGCAATATTTGCTATAGATACGCCTCTCCTTTGCGCTGTTTTCTTTGTACCGCCAAACCTTGTTCTTTTTATCGTTGCCAGGCATTTCACGTTTGAGCGGAGGTGGAGACCCAAGCAAACGCTCATTGAGACGCAGGGCACGAATGTCGGTTAGGACCAGGCTGGGCGATATATACCACACTGGAGGCATTCGTGTCACGCTGACTAGTGTTACGGTATATATACATTATCCTTTCTTTTTTTGTTATCTCTCCTACCAATGATAGGCTGTTACTTTATATTCTTGAGCGATTGTTGCTAGGCGGTACCGGAAGAAACTTCGCAACGACCGTGCGTGAATGACGAAGAAATAAATATCGAACACCCTTGGGTGGCTGCATAATCCTATTTCATATCGGACCTATACGCAATCGCATGATGGTAGTTGTGCAGTGTGGCAATAATTCCCTGAAGCCGTTTCTTTTTCCCCTCACATTCACTGCTATAGCACGAATAGACGTGAGAAATAAACGTGTTCAAATAGAGCACGAAATTCGCAAAGTTGATAGCGAGACAACCATGTATAAAGTTTATTCGGATGTGTGCACAACAAACTTGCGAAATCGTCTCCACTGGTCTCAGTCACGAGCATGCCTGTGCCTGTGACCCATGGCAGTCGATATTACTCTAGCCTATACAAGGGTGCAAGTTTATCCGGGAGGCACAAATCATGTTCCTGCGAAAAATTTGCCTAGTTGGTGAATACAGAAGACACCCACTTTCCGGCGAGGGTTTTGGTAACCCTTTTCTTCCCCAAACATGTTCTCTCACCCCGTATTAGGAAATACTCATTAAATTGAAGTTTGTGCTCGATTTGGTCAAGATAACGCGTGGCGTGAACGGATCGAAGGGAAGGCAATGAGCATCTTGGGCACGTTCACGTGAGGCATTATCTTAACCAAGTCAAGCATAAGCTTCAAGTTTCTGAATAAGGAAGAAAATGCTTGTAATAAAACAGTAAACAGCAGTTTCAGATTACTCTGCCAGTAGCCGCGTTGTGCGTGAAGTCCTTTCAGTTGCTCTCTGCATCTCCCGAGTAAAGTGCATAACGTGCGCCACTACGCGGTAAAACAATAGAAAGTCTTCTCGCACGACACAGCGTTTGCGATTGTGCGCTACCTCCAAATAACAGAGACGAAACTGTTTGTGACAATTTTTCGTTGTCGGCTGCCTGGATGCGCGCGCAACAGCGGCGCGCAACAAAAGGAGGCCATCTGCGCGTGTTCACAGCGCTTCGAGAAGGAGTTTGAGAAATAATAAAAACATTTCTGTAATCTGGTTGCATCCTCCACCTTCCATATATATAAATGCAACTTAAAAGAGCGAATGTAGAGAACTTGTGCGTGAAGTCCGCCTGATCGAAGGTCACTACAAGCAGAAAATTACAATGACGCCGAAAAACTTTCTGTGGCATTTTAATGCTCTTTATACCAGCGTACTTTTTTGGTGTTTTTGTCGATCACACTGATAGCTGCGACGGAATGAAACCAGAGTGTAGATCTAAAGGGTATACACTCTTCGAAAAAAAAATGTTAGTTAAAATGTGGTAGAGAGAGAGAGGGATAAACGAGATACGAAAGGCGGGGAGGTTAACCGGAAGGTAAATATCCAGCTTGTCACCCTGCACTGGGAAAGGGGTAAGCGGAGGCAGAAAGTTAAAGAAGAAATACACAAAGAGAGAGATAGAGAGGGAAGAAATGAAAACGAGTGTAGTTATAGACTGCACACTGTACGCTATACAAGTATAGGTTTATAAATTTGTTTATTTATCCGAATACGTAAGTGCCCACCGGTGCAACTTGTGCTCTGAAAGGCTATGGCTATATACACTGATAAGGTCATTCTGAGAAACATATTGCGTACTATTCCGATAATCGTATTGTGGGATGCGTTGTTAGCTTTTGTCATTTGTTCCTTTCTGTGCACTGCAGTTCATTACTCACAAATTAATGATCCTGCCACGCATGACCCTTAGGTGCCATAATTTGATTGATGTTTAATTTAACTAAACTGAGTGGCAGTGCTCTCCTCATTTTCTTTTCATTATTCTTTGCTTTGTTTTGTTTCTTTTTTTGAAAAAAACTTTATAGTGCACTTTCATAACAGAAGCGACCTGATTATTCCTTTTAAATGGAAGTGGCGCTTGTAAATAAAAGAGGTACCACTAACTTTCACGTTTATTATGCTCAACATAAACTTTTTTCTGTTGTTTTGTTGTGAATGCTTTAGCTACTGTCTTAATTGTACTTATAGTTAATGCCTTTGTATTATTTTCAGTTTGTACTTCATTTATTTTGCCTAATATTCCACTTAATGATTACTACATTCCTGTTTCACGCTATAAATTCGCACAAATGTATATTTTCTGACAGGAGGTCCCCTTTCAGCACATGCTCTGGGATCTCCTTCTGTCTACTTCTGTAAGCATGTATTCCACTTACGAAAGAAATAAACTGAAACTGAAGTAGCAATTGCCCCTATACCGCTGACATTACTGTGTGTTCTCCGTAAAATTAATACCTGTGGTATTCTAATAAACCAGTCCCTTTGGGTAGTAAATGCTACTACCTGTGCCATTACTACCTACGGTTACTAAGGTCTTAGCAAACTTTATGACAAGCCATTACTACCTTTTATTTAGTAACTGGCACCGTCTTTTTAGTTAAGAGTGAATAATGTGCTTTTCAGACGTAAGGTTATGTTCAGGAGGTTCCTGCGCTCACTACACAATTCGTGGATCAAGCGCATATATAATGTACGCCATTACACATGCCTAAAACCCGCAATGTCATTGTCTTCATTCTCGCCATCTGCGCGGGCCCATTTAGACGCCTTCAAGTTGGTCAAAAATTATTTGGGCTTTTGATTAAAAAAAAAAAAAAAAAACGCGAGACTGTTAGAGTCGTTGAACTAGGTTACTGAACGAAAGAACTCTAGTAGGAGCCTTTGTCAGGCCTTCTGGTTGGAGGACTAGAGGAAAGCTACATGAAGACATGCTTCCAAAACACTTTTTAATTTTCAATGTGAAAGGATGTGTTTCACTTTACTAGATATCTTGACACTATCTTCTTTCACGGACAGCCCATGCAGGAATTCTCGTTATTGGGTAATCTGCGATACTCAGCACGGCAGTTAACAACGCCGCGAAGGCGTAGTGACCTGTTCAGCAGGTTGAGCGCCGCACCCTGCCTCGGCGTAATATAAAAATCAAGCACCTGTCACCACCAAGTACGCACCTTGCGACCACAGAAACTAATGCGTCGAATCAAGTACATTCATTTTTTCTCTTGTCCTTACGCTATAACAAGCACGCGAGAATAGATCATCAAAGCGTAAAAACGTGAGAAGGAAAATGAGAAAGTGTGTTTTTTTTTCCTGCAAAATCCATACGTGCACTGTCTAACATCGTAATGAGAACCTATTCGTTTGTTGCCAGCTGTCCTGCTAAAAAATCTTTCAACAAATTTCCACAGATGATTTCTGCAGATATTCTCTACTGTCTACACAACTTCCATTTATATTCTGCCTCAGCTGATTACTGATGCTTTTTTCTGACTTCCAGATTGATTAAAATATTCTTCATTAGTCGTACAAGTTACCCGGATAATGAGCATAACCTAATTTGCACATGCGGATTCTATAAAGTTGAAACATCGAAGCACTTTTTACACTGTACTCACGGTAAATACTCGTTCGTCAATGGTTATAAAGGAACGGTAAAGCATAATTTGGCAGCTCGCTGGGATTTTTAACCAGTAATGAAATGTCTAAGAATTAGTTCGATCTGCGATACCCTTGTTTCGCTGCCTGCGTTTGGTAAAAAAAAAAAAAAAAAAAGAACGAAAAAAGACTTTTCCCGGCCGCGGTGACCGCATTTCGATTGAGGCGAAGTACAAGAAAGCCCGTGCGCTTGCGTTTTAGGGCACGTTAAACAACTCCGGGTGGTAAAAACTAATCCGGAGCCTTCCACTACGGCGTGCCTCATAATCAGAACTGGTTTTGGCACGTAAAACTCCGGAAAGAAGAAGAAATTTTCTTACCACCCTACGCTGTCAAGGTGACGCTGCAGGTGGCTCGAGTAAATGACTAACGACAACGCGCATGGTAGCAAAGTCACTGTGGGTAATTACCTAAAATTACAATGCATCTCATTTGAATAGCCAGCTGGTAACCGGGCACTGAACGTAAATCTGAGCGTGTCAACAAATTATACTGGTGTACTGAAGAAGAACGAGCAGTATGCACTGCTTCAAGAGAGACGACGACGACGAGTTGGTCGAAGCCGTGTGCCTGTGTTGCCTGCGCTGTTTAACCTCTCGCTTTAGTGCTCTACGCTCTAATTAATAAACTAGAGTGCCTCTCTACATTTGGTGGACGTGCTGGGACCTTTACCGACCTGGAACTCCGCAGCCGGACGCTCCCTCCCGTTTCTGCCATGCCTGAGGACGCCGAGCAGCCCGATCCTGCCCAGGCATCGCCTGTTGTCTGCTCCGGTGCTCTACGCCACCGCGATCCTCCTGTCTTCAGTGGCGCCGACGATCATGACGTCGAGGAGTGGCTCTCCTCATACGCCCGAGTAAGTGCGCATAACAAATGGGATGACAAGGATAAACTGACTAACGTCATCTTCTATCTTTCTGGAGTCGCTCATCTCTGGTTCCGGAATCATGAATCCGACCTTACCACCTGGACTGCTTTTACTAATTATTTCAAAGAGGTCTTCGGTCGCCCTGCTGTGCGAAAGCTTCGTGCGGAACAACGCTTGCGTGGTTGCGCTCAGCAAAAGGGTGAAAACTTCACAAGCTGTATTCACTGCTTCAAGAAAGACGACGACGACGAGTTGGTCGAAGCCGTGTGCCTGTGTTGCCTGCGCTGTTTAACTTCTCGCTGCAGTGATCTACGCTCCAATGAATTAAACTAGAGTGCCTCTCTACACTGGTATCGCAATTTCAAACGAACATGGAAGGACAAATGCGTGGTGTAGCTTACGTTTCTGTATGGGTTCGCTTTGTAGTTTCGTGCTACAAGTCGGGCGGATGACAATTTTCTCTTTCATGAAGCTTCCCCCGCCTTGCGGACTTCCACAGAACTGATTTGCCATATTCAGTATCCCAGTGCGTCCAGTTGTCGATTATTTCACCCTCGCTCTTCAACCTGCTGGAGTTCCGGTTGGCTAAGATGCCAGATCTACCGCCCCGGAAAGGCATTGGTCCTGGGTTCGAATCCCCGAACCAGGACATATTTTTCTTCAGTTGCGGGCTTTCTTCCTGGGAAACCCGTACGGAGTTCCTTTGTAGTGCTACAAGTCTGATTGATAGCAATTTACCCTATCATATTCAGCTTACGTTCTCGCGTTCGCGTATCACTCTGGCCTCCTTATAACGTTAGTTGGCCTTATGTAACAAGATGATCCAGTCCTAGATCGGGTCGTTACAGCTGAACACTCCTGCGCATTCAGCTGTTTTGTTTATGCGTAGATCAATTAGATAAGCTTTGTCCCAGCCAGGTTCTTTTGAACATGTTGTAACCTTGAACCAACGTCGTAATAAGAAATTTTTGAGAAGCCGTCAATATCACAAAACTGTTCGAAGAATACGCGATTCGTATTGGTATGCGACTCGGTGTACAACATGTAATTGACCCTGTTTCAAAGCACGCTTTTCACATCGTCTTGTTGAGTAATGCTTGCCAGCCTGGGCACGTACTTACAAAGCAGTTCTTGTACGTCAGTGCGGTAAGCAGGACCAAGTGCCACGCGATGGGGTTTAAAGACCGAGCATTAGCGAACGCGTCTAGCCAATGAGGTACATTTCCAACAAACGGAAAGGCTTGCACATTAGTAACATGAAAATTTCACCGTACATATGTTTTCAACATATACAAATGTATTTTTTTTGTCGTGAGGAATGTAGTTTTGAGACGAAACTTCTCAGCCGCGTTTTCGAGGACAACCTGCTTGCAAAATATTTTCAACGTTACGAAATTCACTTGCAGTTCCAGTTATATCTTTCATTACTTCTTTAGGGTATCTACGTACCATTATCTTTCTTCGATTATATTGAGCCTAACGTATTTCATTTAACAGTTTGCGTATTGTAATTATTAATTGCTATTTATTTATTATTATAACTTATTTTAGCTACATAAAACTATTTCTAACTTTCTGTGTGCTACTGTATTTCCCTCTTATTGTGTGATACACTTAATTCATGGCGTCTTTATTTTTTATTTTCCTGGGTGATTGCTAGTTTTCTTTTCAGTTATTGAAATGCTGTAGGGGGTTTTGAAGTTTGTAATTGCTAACAATTTACTCACAACCAAACGTTGTATTTTGATCATTTGTTGTAAATTTAATTAGGGCTTTATAGCTAAAGCGTCATGTGTTGTAATCGTTTTATTTAAATGTATAATGTTATCAGGCACAGAATATCCTTAGACAGTTTTTAACTATGGCACTTTCTTCTGTATTTGCATCTCTAGCAATTCCTACTTGATTGCTCACATAAATAGGCTGATTAGTATTCTGATCTTTATTTATCCTTTAGTTATTTGTCTGGAGTTATCTGCCTACTTGTAGACAAATACTGAGCCCCCTGTAGATTTGACGACAAGCATCTGTGGGGACAAGATTTTCGAAATTTCTCGTGCGTAAAGCTTGTTTCTCATTGGCCGTGTGCCTTTCCTGATAGTATATTTTTGCCATGACGTTTGCTCGACGCCTATTTTAACGGATGGTTTTGCTTCGCGAACTATTTTGTGAATGCGACCCGTTATTACCGCGCGTAATTGCACATAATAAAGCGTGTTGGTTAGACTTCTATAAATAATTTATTACTTTAGGTGCAAGCTGAAAATATCTAAACAGGAAAGCTTTGCCCAATCAACGTCATTCTCTTAAAGTTCTCGAAGTTCGCGAAAAAAAAAAAGCTCCTGGCTCATTTTGAAGCTTTCAACTTCGCCGTGTTAAATAACACGGCGAAGTTGAAAGGCGAAGTGCACATTTTCGAGACTTTATATTGAGAAAATTCAAAGGCATGAAAAAGACGCAAGTTCCTTTAAGATACTTATAAAAACTAGTTTTATTCTGGCAAGCATCAAAAAAAAAAAAAAAAAAGAGAGAGAGAGAAACCGTAATCGTGATCACATGTGCAGACTTCATTCTGAATCGTAGCTTCCCCCTTTTTTGCTTCCCCTCGGAATTCACAGACGAGAAGGTTGAACCGGGAATGGTCGAGCGTGGTTTCCCCTTGAGAGCCGACTTGGCTATTCTAGATCGTCGGTTAAGTTTCTGTCTCCTACAAAAGAAAACGATATCACCAAACAGAGGACAAAAAAGTCAGATAAGAAGTACGAAAAACCATGCACAAATGTGGGAGAGCTTGCACGGGAGAACATAGTGCGCGCCTCTTTGACAAGACGTGATCCGATAAAGAAAGAAAGAAAAATATTGTTCCACCACTGCAGAGGCAACGCGTTACTGCAGACAACTTGGTGGCCGAGCACTTGGTCGGAAGCTACAGCTGCGGAGACAACATTAACAGCGTACCCAAAACGGCGAGAATAGAACCAAAAGAAGGAATAAAGAGAATCACCGCTTGGACACGACGACAAAGCAGCTGAAGAGAATACTTTGCAAGGCAAACGGGGAGTAGGAACTGGTCCCTTAGAGCGCAGTAACAACAAAGGCAAAGAACTCCAAGGACGAAATTCAAGACAATGAAAGATGCGCTCGGATGCCAGGGAACGAACAAAAAAAAAATAAGAAACGAGAGACAAAGGTAGTGAAGGATGCTCAGACGATAAAATGAGAGACGAGAGAGCCACAGAGGGCGCATGGAGCGCGGAGTGTACAAGGCGTCTGTGTTCGCTCTCGACCGTCTCGGCCTGTCTTTGAAAGCTGCGGGGGCGAAGGAAACACACAGACCCACGCACCTACGCACGCAGAGGCCCGCTGGTATACGAGAGGAACGAAGAAATGCCGCCAGCCATAACAAGGAACATAGTCGGACAGAAGGCAGCGTTGTGCGACACCGACAGCGACGGCGGTGGGAGCAGCAGCAACAACTGCGAGCCCCGGAACGACCGAGACGACGACACCAATCAAACCTCCGCGAGGGAAACATACCGAGGCGAAAAGCGAGCCAAGTAAAAAAAAAAAAAAAAAAGGACCCGACCGACATTCAGAAAAGGAACGTCCTATTCGCCTTCTTCTCAGCCTTTTGCCTCCGTTGCTCTTCTTCGGTTTTTGTATATTTATTTCAGTGTTGGTACCCGCGCTTGGGGAATCCGAAGTCGCCCGGGCTGGAAAACGAGGGAGAGAAGGGCAGCGAAGCGCGAACCTTCAGAACGGAACCAGCGGCGGAGCAGCCGATAGCCTGGGGTGGCGTCAAGACCACGAGTTTGCCCCCTCTCTGCTTGGTCCCGGAATGTCAGGGCTGCGTGCTCGCGTGTGGAGGGGTTTGGTAGAGAGGACGGGCTCTGGTGTTAGCGGCAACGCGAAGGAGGAAAGCATCCTGCGAACAGAGATGGTATGGCGTAAGGTGAACGAGAAAAAGGAAAGAAAATGTGCGAACTTGGCAGAACGGGGGGTCTCGTAGATAAAGGCTGCTCTCCGCTTCTTCTGGCATTGCTGTCGGTGGTGGCTGCGAACGTCGCGGGAGGACGACGACGACGACGACGACTTTTTCCGTCATAGCCGTATTGATTCGAACAACACCCTTGTGCGAACTCGCTAGGCCGGCTCTTGTCGTTTGTGCGCGCAAATTTCCTTTCTTTTTCGTTTTCTTTTGTATTTCGTTTGCTTTTCAATTTTCTTTCGTGCCTCCACTGCTGCTCTTGCACGCGCCCACTACGGTCTTGGCGCCAGGAAGTTTAGTCACTCGTTCAATAGCAGCCGGCAATCATCGACGGTCTCTCTCTCGGCTGCTCCCTTCGGTCGCTTTGTGCTCCACGATCCGGCTATTACGAGTGCGTCCCCTCGGCACGTAGCTTTCCTGTGATGCTGGTGCAGTCCCTGCGTTTTTTTTTTCTTATTTTTTTCTTTTATAGTGAGAAGAAAGCTATATCACTGTTCTACGCAAGTTCACAAATCCCGGAGACGAAGCAGTGTCTAGAATCAATTATTGTGTCCACAGAGCTGTTGAAAGAATAGAAATAGAGAATTGGATGACGTAATAAACTTAAGCGCAAAACATCTTTACGCGGGGGTCAGTGAGATTATGTTTCAAATAAAGCCACTTACACGTTTGTTTTCCAAAAACACAATGGCGTTTTCCAATAATCGTACCCGTGTTACGACATCGAGTGCGACGTTCTTCGGAGTTTGTTAAACCAATTAGATAGCAGACTATTTTCAGATACAAAGATTCTTGGACCATGGTCCCAGGCGTCGTAGGCTTACAAAGCGACGCGGGCATTGCTACGGTTCGTGAACATGAGTGGCCTCACTGACCGATTGTAGGCGTGAAATTATCGACAACCGCACGTCTTCTCATTGATAGTACCTGCCTCCCTCCCTCCCTCCCTCCCTCCCTCCCTCCCTCCCTCCCTCCCTCCCTCCCTCTCCTTTCTTTCTTTTCATCCCTTAACCAGCTTCCCCCCACGTAGCAAACCAGACGTGCGTCTGGTTGACCTCCCTACCTTACTTTCCTTCTTTTCCTCCTGCTCCTACAGGGGTCGACAACAGCATATTACGCAACACCACACGACGCAGTCAAGCCTGTAACTTTCCCATAGAGCCAATGGGGCCGGTTCTTGCAGGCAACGCCAGCGCCGCCTGGATTCTAACGGTAGTTGCACTGATACTAGAAAAATTTTACTTACTATTACTAGGTGATGTTTTGAATATTATTCACTTATAAATTAAATTTAAAACCGTCAGGCGATGTCTGAATAATTTGTAGTTGCTTAGAATGTTAAACGTGTATCGAAAGCGCAATGACGCTTGTGGAGGGGGGTATCACACAGCAGACGACCGACCCCAACGTCGTCTGCTTCTGCTATTGCTGTTGCGCTGCCTGCTTACTTTGGCCAGCTATATCCCAGTTTTATCTCGCTCACATAATATATATTTTTCCTTCTTATTTGGCACTCAGAATCAGCTCGGCCTATGCAGCAGCGCGAACCTTTGAAGGTTGGCACTGCTGTATAGGCCGAGCGATATCACAACGCCAATCACACCAACTTGCCGCAAATAAACTGCTCTATTATAACAGCATCGATGTTTACAGTAAATAAAAGGCACGTAAATAGCGTTTCAGAAGATATACTGGTGCGTAACATGCATAACAGTTTATGTGCAAGAAGATACTACGTACAGTCCCACCAAACATTTCTGGTGAACACAAGCTGTCCGCCGCTGAATGAAGAAATACATCCGACCTCATAGAGCCGTCGCAGGCTGGTATGTTGCTAAAGTTCCTCCACTTTTGTAGCTGAAGATGTCACACTACTTCATTCACAATATTCAACAAACTGCGGTTCCATTTGAGCATAAACACGTAGCTTTCACAAGGGCGAATTCCGTCGCGACGTACTGTTCGTCTTCTGGTCCAGACGGCCTACTCTCTCTCTTGCCGTTACCCATTCGAGAAGTTGTCACAATATAAATCTTTTCAACGTTTAAGCAGAATTTGCTTCAAGGAATTTAAAATTTAAAGACAAATGTTTTTGTGTACGCATTGGCTTGAAGCGTTACAAATAACGTTTACAATATAAAGGCTTAACTGGCGCTTCGATTACCGCCGCTGGTGGTGCGCTGCCGTCGTTTCGATGGTGGCGACACCCCAAGGCTTGGACGCGAAACACGCCACATGCCACAGGCTTGACGCAGTTTTCTAGCCCACCGTGGTGGGCTAGAAAATGCTCTCCTGCAGTCACTCTAAAGAAGTGCATTATTATTGACTTATTGGCTTATTATTATTGGCTTGGTGGCTTAATAGCCGGGATATTCGGCTCCTGAGAACAAGGTCTTGCGTTTAATTCATGGCTACGGCGGCCACATTCTTACGGGGCCGAATAAAAAAAAACGTTTGTTTTTTTGCGCTTTAAGCACACTTTAAAAACCACAAGAGGTCAAAGTTACCCTGAAGCCCTGCACAAAGCGGTCTCGTGTAGCTCTTGTGTTGCTTCGGTACGTTAAACAAAATCTGCCATACAGTTTTCGTCTACGCTTAACGAAGCACACTAAGACGGCTTATTTTTCCAATAGTCTCACATTGAGAGCGTATTTTTCCAAGCATCTCACATTTTTTGAAGATAGTTTTTGCGCTTGAGTGCGAGGCTCTATGGCTGTGCGTGAGTTCCACTCTCTGACATGGTTGCAAAATTTTAGTTACTTTTTCTCACACTTAGCAAAACTTGCCTTTACACATTTTAACCCGTAGTCTCACGCACGAACTAAATTACTGTGAAAAAAATCTCCAAGAAATTGGTGTTATTGTGTAAATTCTCGTTACCAGTGCCTATGGTCGCTCATTTGTGGTAGATCTTTGGTCCTATATTCCACGTTGATTACTTTGCCACAGCTCTCTATGCCATCCTGTGTTAGAGTGGCAAGTAGGCGCCAACATATACGCTGGCAGAATTCTCTGCATTTCAGTTAGAAGCGTTCCTTCTCTCTCTTTCACGTCCATGGAACATTAGGCTTGCTTTTACTTCAAGCTTATTTTAACAAGAATAACGTGACATTGTTCGACATTTGCTCTCTTTTAAACATGGTTATTATGCAGTCTCGTTCCACTAATCAACGCACAATATTTCAATTACTCATTTGTGTTCTCATTACTGACATTAAATTTCGATCACATTTCCGTTCTAACCTATGCTAGCGCTTGTGTATTGACAGATAGCCGCTCGTATGCACAGATCGATGTATGTCACGTACGTGTATTACGTTGGGCATGTTAGATACGTGTATTATCAAAACACCAGATACTAAACCAATAAAAAAGAATTGATAAAAGTTTTTTTTTCCAACGTACAAAGTACCATGGTGTTATTGGCTCTCCTGATTTCTTCAGATGGCTAGTTCTCTTAAGCGTTGCTGTAGCTCATTCTATTTTGGATGCGCGCGGTGACCTGGCAAACGAATTAAAATTTCATACTAAGTATGCGTGAGCAATCATGCGCAGTAACCTTGACCGGCACGAAAAGCAAGCGCAATCGCTTACCGACTATGTTAGCGCAGTCATTCATGTAGCAAATATTTCCCCTCACTTTAAAAAGCGTGGACATGGCGTGGACTACAGGGATATGCCCAGTTCACAGAGTGAAGTAAAATGTTGAAAGTCGAGAAAAAATACGATAACCAAGAAAGAAAGAAAGAAAGAAAGAATAAACGAGCGAACGAACGAATGGACGAACGAACGGACGAACGAACGGACGAATGGACGAATGAACGGACGAACGGACGAACTGAACGGAAGAAAGAACGGACGAAAGAACGAACGAAGGAACGAACGTAAGAACGAATGAAAGAAAGAGAGAAAGTGATTTTGCTCTGTTCAGGAAGGTGATTTTTTTCTTTCATTTTTTTTGCGCTCCCAAACTAATAGTACGACATTCATTGGAGCGCTTTATATAGTTTAAGTTATGCCGCCGTGATGAACCGTCTCGGTACCACCACGACTCGAAGCACTCTCAAACCTTATTCCAGCACTTAATTGGCCGCGTAAAAATAGCCATTATTAAGTTGCGGTATAGTAAAAAGAAAGAAAGAAGAAAAAAAAACATTGTTAAATGTATTTATGAGTGGGGCAGGGTCTCTGAGAAAGATCAGCACCGGCATCTTTTTTTGTTATTCTTTCTTTTCAATATATACGAGTATGAGTGGGTATTAAACAAGCACACGTCCTTAGATCTGTATATTTTCTTTCGGAAGAAAAAGAAAACATGATATGTATTACAAGAAAGCGCAACGAACAAACATACACAGAGAGAGACAGACCGAAACAAGGAAAGACAGGGAGAAACACAAATACATAAGTACAAACATAAAGATCGGCGGCTTTCTGCTTGCTAAAACAAAACGCCTTGCTCTAATTAGACCCAGTGGGACGCTGCACGCTCTTATATGTATGCACACGTCATGCACAAAAGGAACGTTAACAAAGCTGAAAGCCGCTGCAATTAGAGCGGCTCATTGTGACACGCGGAGGGCAGCAAAAGAACAAAAGGACGACCAATCGCCCCAGAACAACGCCAGTGACCACTACGATAGAGGCGTCGACAGTGCAGAGAGAAAGAGAGGCGGCTCGGAGCGCGGCTCGGCTGCCTGGAATAACTCAACGGTGCGCGCAGATCAGCCATTTTTCCTCATTTGTCGCCACGTAGCAGTGACGGGAGTGCAAACGAAGAGTAGCATGCGTGAAAAAAAAAGCAGAAATAGAAAAAAAGAAAGAATATAAAGAGACGGAAAGAGACTAGTGAGGCACCGAGCGGCGTCACAATCGGTAGCCAGAACGTAGCGGCCTCTCGAGGCAGTCGGCTGCCTCGAATGCTGCTGAAGCAATAACTCGCTCGCCTTGGAAACTAATGAGCGTATCAGGCGTGTCAGAGGCAGCAGCAGCGCCGTAGTGCGCCTATGCTGGGCACAGAGGTCGTGAACGGGCCGAGCCATTTTAAAGACGCACGGCTGTGCGACTATACCGGGCAGCCGAAAGCGAAGGGTATGAATAATGCCCCTCCGCGTGATACAAAGCAGCAAATGCGGGCTTGCTACGGTGGCAGATAAAGCCAGCGCCGACCTGCTGGCCGGCCAACGGGCGGCAAAATCTATACGCAGGGCTCAGGTGGTGTAAATTAAGCGCCGTTTCCACTTCGAGTGCTGCCCTATGTCGCGTGCCCGAATTAAAGGAGCCGGTCACTCCCCGGCGGTGGAAAAGTTGCGCAAGCTCGAAAATTGCCCTCGCCACGTTGCCTGGGCACCATCTCAGCGGGCTTCCTTTGCACGTTCCCCACGATTGCATCGCCGCGGTACATTGCACCCAGGAGTGCGCTGCTTTCAATTATTTTCGGCCGGACGGTGCAGCTTCTCAATTAGGTCCGCGCGCTGCGAATCGGTAAACTCGGAAATGCGGGTCGCCATTCCACTTTCCCTTTCTTCACCTTTTGTCCTCGTTTTCCGCAACGTTGTGCGGGTGGAGTGAACATTGCTTCTCGTTTTGCGTTTCGCTAGCTATGCATAAAATACTCAGCTGGAATGCATTTGTGAACCGGAGTCACCAGCACTTGCGCAGAAAATTATTTTGCGCAACGATCGAGCGGGCAAGGCACAGGCAAATGCAGTGAAACAGGTGGCGGAGGACGCGAATACAGCATAGAAAATAGCGTACCGCAGTTAGCTAAAAAACTTATCATAAAGAAATTCGCTGCTACGGGCTCTTACAGGCATACTTTGCGCACTTTAAAGCAAGATGTTCAGTTTTCATCTCGCCTTAGCTCAGCTCATCTCAATTCATTTATTCATTCTGGACGCAGAAACCACTCGGTATAAAAATTTTAATCAATCTTCTGTACGCGTAAGCATGAAATACTGTTTTTAGTCGAGCACTACTACTGCGGATATTTTATTCCTCACACGCCATTTTGTGATGGCTCCGCTGTAGCACGCGAAGAGAGAGAGAGAGAGAGAGAGAGAGAAAGTAATAAAGAGAAAGTCATGGAGGTTAACTAGATTGAGCAATCTAGTTTGCTACCCAATGCTGGGGAAGGGCGAAAAGGGAGGATAAAAGAGAACCAAAGATTAAAAGGGAGCACATGACCACAAGGGAGACCCCAACACATACGAGATATCAACAACACAGTGAAGTGCGTAGTCGTTCGCGCAGGCAATCATACGAAGGAAGTGCCCGATCCTCTGACGTGACATTATTATTGAGGCCACTTTTGGATTTTCTGCCCAAGAATTGATGGTAGCTTATGGAATATTCTTCTACTCAAACAATGCCAGCACTGCACTCAGTGTATCCAGTACATACGTCGCACATTCAACCGACGTGATTGGCTGGTCCTTAAGACGTACAAGGATGACGACCAATAATTATCGTAGTTAAGATATGACTCATCGATCTGCAACGGATAGCTCATCAGCAGATTTAGTGCATGTCGTAATATCTTGAAAATTTGTGCGTCCGATAGGGCCGGCCGTATCTCTGACTAGTTATAGCCTTGCCGGCTTCTGCCTTTGATGTGTCCCAAACTTTGGATGTGTGCGGCGCTGGAGGGTTAGGGAGAACTGCGGATGAAGCTCGCGAGAAATGTCAGTACAGAACTACTTTTGCGCAGGCAACAGCGGTGACTTAAGGTTCTTGTGTAATGCAGCACTGTCGAAGAACGGGGGCGCTAGTCGAATCACGCCGTTACAACACAATGGCTTTTGTGGAAGGAGGCGGAAGACACAGTAGTTGGGTATCGTTGAAAGAAAATGTTCATCTCCATCTCTCATCTTGATGGTTGTTGTTGTTGCTGTTCTGGTCTCATGCACACGGTACGCATAAGCCATAGTAAACTCTGCTCGCACTAGGTTTGACTTCATCAGTGTTGACACGGCAACATTATTCTTTGCATGCGTTTCTCTTGTTATTTCATCATTTACAATAAAATTTTTAGATCCCCGTAGAACGCTTTGCCCTTCGCAGCTCGGAATTGAATACATACAAA